>NW_011888871.1:660754-664687 GCF_000151845.1 Pteropus vampyrus | reverse complement strand
GTGGACACCTGCAGGCCCCACCTGGAGGCCGCTGTGAACAGCGCCACTGTGAGCACGGGCTGCATCTGCCCGTCTGGGTCCCCGCTGGCCATCCTCCTGGCACAGACCCAGGAGTGAACTGCCGTTCCCCACGGCGGCCACGCCAGGTCACGCCCCTGCCGCTGTGCACGAGCGTTTCGGTTGCTCCGTGTCCTTGCCAGCACGTGTTATTCCCTGTTTTTTTATAATAGCCATCCTAACGGGTGTGCAGTAGAAGTGTCAGGGCATTAGGTCGATCTTTCGAGGTACGATTCACAAACAGTAACAAGCCCCATTTTAAGCGTGTGGTTGAGCGAGTGTGGACATGACACGTGCCCCGCCGTGACCAGGACACAGAGCTTGGAGTCGTCCCTGACAGGCGTGTCCCTCCCTCCGCCCCCGCCCAGGCCCTGCTGATCTGTTCCCTGTCACATGAGTGTGCAGCTTCTAGAACTTTCTAGAGTTATAATCTCGCGTCCCTGGCGCCTTCCGCCCAGCACGAGTTTGAGGTTCACCCGTGCACCTGCTCCTCTGTGGTGAGCAGCTAGCAGCGTCCGCTGTGCGGGCGTAGCCTTCAGGAGTGGTTTGTTGTAAGCTGCCCCACGGGCCTCGTGGCGTGGGCTCCCCAGGCCAGCCCGGGCCTACGCCGGGGAGCCCACGCCTGGGCGTATCCCACCCTCCTCCTCTCGCAAACAGAGCCCGAGGCCCAGCGAGGTCAAAGATGCGTTCAGGGTCACCCAGCAAGTGAGTAGGGCCTCCAAGCTGTACCTCCTCCTCCAGGAACCCTGCCTGCTCACCTCTCCCCAGCTCTCCCATGCCTTCTCAGTGCTTCCCCAATAAGGCCATCGCTGCACCCCTGACCTATTTTATACTTATTAGTAACCCCCCTTCATCTCTTCTGCTAGGTCGCAGTTTTTTAAGTACGACAACTACTTTTTTAATCGTATTTTTATTCTTAACATCTGGGTCTTAGTAAGTGTTCGATAAATGTTAAATTGTTAAATTAATGGATGGGTGGATATATGGGTGGATAGATCCGTGGATGGGAAGTAGATGGGTGGATGGATGCTGGGTTGGTGGGTGGGTGGATGGATGAATAGATGGATCAGTGGGTGAGTGGATGGATGGGTGGTAGGTAGATGGGGGGGTAGGTGGATGGATGGAGGATGGATGGATGGTGGGTAGATGGGTGGATGGATGGATGATGGATGAATAGGTGGGTGGATAGGTTGGATAGATGGATCAGTGGATGGATGGATGGATGGATGGATGGATGGATGGATGGATGGATGGATACATGGACGGACAGATGGATAGATGGACAGACGGATAGATAGATGGACGGACGGATGGGTAGATGGGTGGATGGATGGATGATGGATGAATAGGTGGGTAGATGGGTAGATAGATGGATCAGTGAATGGATGGGTGGATGGATGGATAGATGAATCAGTGGATGGATGGATGGGTGGATGGACGGATCAGTGGATGGCTGGAGCAGGAAGTCCTTCGTGATAAGCAGCTGGTGATCAGGACTGTACCACAGTGCCTGACCAAGTGCCTGAGCGTCTTTGTTCAGGGAAGCCGACTGCAGAGGAGCCCGTCCACGCGGGTTTACTAACCAGCTCCTCTGTGGGCTGCCGTGGGGGGTGTGAAGGAGCACGTCCTTGACCCTGCCCCTGAGAAGCCTCACAGTCTAGTGGAGGGGATGAGAGTCATTTAGATGTGGCCAGAGGGAGATCGGCGTGGAGTCCTGTCCAGCCCAGAGGGGGAGGCGGAGTCTGGCCAGGACAGTCGGCCCAGGGTCGCCTCATGCCACCTCAGCACTGGCCTCTCTGTCCACAGATGTTGTCACCAGAGATGAGTTCCTTAGGAAGCAGAAGACGGAGACCATCATCTACTCCCGAGAAAAGAACGCCAACACTTTTGAGTGTGTTGTTCCCGCCAACATCGAGGCTGTGGCAGCCAAGGTGAGGGCACCGGGGGCTGGATGGGGTGACACCTGCCCCATGAGCTCTGCGCAGTGACTGTGGCTGCGGACGAGCTCTCCGTGCTGCCCCCCATGCGGACCGCGTGCCGTCCCTGCCCCCCTCCCGCCCGTATTACCTTTCTCCACCCTGTCTGCGGCTCTGACGTGCGTTTGTATTCGGAAACCTCCTCCTGTTCCTGACGGCTGCCTGGTGCCGGTGTCCTGGTTCCCGTTGCTTGGGGCTGTGTGTGTGTCTGGCTGTGATAACAAGGGCCAGAGACAGAGCGTGTCAGGGCGAAAGACAGGGAGAACGGGTAACAGGTATCGTGTCGGCCAAATGGAGGAAGATGGAGCACCAGAGGGCCATTGGCTGCGGTGCAGAAAAGGTGTCTGCATGCAATTTAGAGCCTGCTGGGGCCAGGCAGTGTGACCCCCTCGGCCCTCAGCCCTGAGCTCTTTTTGTGTCGGGTCTCTGTGTGTGGTGTTTTTGCGCTGTGCTCCAGAGTAGGGGGGCCGGCCCCTCGGTGGGCAGCGATGTCGAGGTGGTAGGAGCAGATGCCCAGCCAGGAGCTCTGCACCTGCCGTCCAGCTGACGGCCACGCTTCCCACGTGGCACACACACGGACGAAAGCAGGGGCAGAGCCATCAGCTGGCCCCGTCCGGGCGTGGGCATTCAGGGGATTCTGGCAGTGGACGAAATGGACGATGGGGGTGCGGGGCTAGAGCAAGGTCCTGTGGGCAGAAAAGGTGACGCCGTCCAACAACTCTGTGCCGTCCGTCGGAAGTCAGAGCAACAGCTGCACTGGGAGGGTGTGGGGGGCAGTGGCCAGGAGGAGCACTGGGGCTCTGGGCCGCTCGTTTCTACCTCTGGACTCGGGTGCGAGCCCCACAGGCACATGCGGTTTGTGGAATGCGCAGGGCTGCCAGCTCGGGGGCGTGCCCTGTTCTGTGCTCACGTAGGTTACATGTGAGGGCCGCGTGGCTTTATTGAAGCGACGCCTTCAGCAAAGCAAAGATGGTCCCTTTTAGAAACGGTGGGTTCCCGCATGCCAGGGATCGCTTGCAGACACTCCAGGACTGTCCAGCCGCCCCGTCCCTCAAGGGGCTCTCCCCTCGTGCCAGGAACGCCTTCCAGGCCACGTGGAGCAGCAGGGGTTCCCGCTGCTGATTTTGACGTTCATTAGACTCATCACGCCGCTGGTTCACCTCGGTGGTGGGAAGAGGGGGGTTCCGTCTCTGTGCACAGCAGGGGACCACGTGTCTGCACGGGGCGGGGGAGGGGGGGGCCTTGTCCAGAGCGTCAGGCTTCGCCTCGCGGCGCTGCCTGGTTCAGGCAGTGGCCCTCTGTCCCGTGGAGACGCCCAGGCCGGGGGAGCGGGGCGGGCCCATTGCTGACCGCTGGCCGTGCTGCCTGCAGAACAAGCACTGCCTGCTGGAGGCGGGGATCAGCTGCTCCCGAGACCTGATCAAGTCCAGGATCTACCCCATCGTGCTGTTCATCCGGGTGTCCGAGAAGAACATCAAGAGGTTCAGGTAGGGCTCCGAGACCCCAGGCGCCCGGGGCCTCCTCTCCGTCCCCCGCCCCGCCTCAGCGCGTCCTTGCTGAGTGCCAGCCTGCGGGCCAGGCGGACGCAGCCCTGACCAACAGCAACGGAGACAGTGACACACGCAGAATGTGTCCCGGGGGACGAGGACCAGGTGGCCGGGGGAGAGTGAGGTGGCCGGGCAGAGCTCCGAGAGGGGACACGCTGGCACCAGACCAAGAGGCGGGGACCGCCCGGGGCAGGCCTCTGACGGCAGAGTGATGGGGGTGACCTTGCAGCCAAGGGCTGTCCAGACCACACCAGGCCATTTAGGTCACAGGAAGGATGACGTTTTACTCTGAATGAGACAGGAGCCACTGGAGGTTTTGAGGAGATTTGTGACATGATCTCTCAGGGGTGAAG
>NW_011888871.1:660255-660704 GCF_000151845.1 Pteropus vampyrus | reverse complement strand
TTTAGGTCACAGGAAGGATGACGTTTTACTCTGAATGAGACAGGAGCCACTGGAGGTTTTGAGGAGATTTGTGACATGATCTCTCAGGGGTGAAGCTCCCCTGGCTGCTGGGTGACACGGACATTCGGACAGCCCGGCAGGAGCCGGCACCCAGGTCCTGTCGGCAGGTGATGAGGAAAGGTCCAGTGCTGGCTGCTCTGTCGAAGGGTTGGCCCCGGGGTTTGACAGGCAGAGGACTGGGGGCGACACTGAGGTTTGGGGCCTGGCTGTGACGTGGCCGTCTCTCTGATCCCCACCTCCCCTGCCCACGACTGCGGCCGAGGCTAGAGAGGGCAGGCCACGCCACCCTTTCGCCAAATGTTTGCTGAGCGCCCATTAACTGCCAGGCTCTAGGGAGCCCGTGAGGGAGCAGATGAGACCTAAACCCCACCTCATCGCCTCAGACACCA
>NW_011888871.1:651713-656510 GCF_000151845.1 Pteropus vampyrus | reverse complement strand
GGAGGCGACGTGCTCCCCGCCGTTGTTCCTTTGCATTAAAGTTTCTCCATTTCCCTGTTTTCAACTGCGTTTTTAATGGGATGCTTTTCATCTCTCGCCACCTTCCTAACCTGCAGACCGCTCAGCTCAGGCCCCATGTTGCGTGTGGGGTAAAGCGGGACCGAACACCCCAGCTCCCCAGTACAGGCTGGACTTACGCCTGGGCGTGGGCTGATGGCGGACAGCACCCCTATCACTAAGATGCGTCCAGATCCGGACGGTAGATTACAGCCACCCTGGGAAAGGCCTGCCCTTCACAGGGAGCTTGGGAGGTCTGGCTGTCATACCGAGTCCCCCGCCTCCGGCCCTGAGGCCACGCCCCCTCGCTCAGCTCTGCCACACTTGTTCCCCATCTCCGTTCGCGTGCGCTTCCTGCATGCAGCCTCCCTTCGTCCTGGGGGGAGCTCCCACCGCCCAGGACCCGGGGGTGCGGGAAAGCTGTGCTCCCTCCACAATGACTAGCAAAGGTCCCATGGGTTCTAGAACCACCTTCTCCTTGAAGCCACTGATGCAAGCCTTGCAGTGCGGGCCGAAGGGCACGGGCAAACCGGGCCAGTTCCAGCCTGGCGCCTGCTGAGCAGCCAGCAGGCGGCAGGCGGCGGGCTGGGGCTCAGACCGCTCTGTGTGTCCGTGGGATCTAGGAGCAGCTGCTGGTCAGCAGCCCAACGTCCATCCTCCCTTCCTGGCGAACAGTCCGACTTTATCTAGGAAACGACAGAGCGAAAAGGTCGTAGTTCCCAGTCTCCCTGGCAGGTAGGGTCGTGGAGGAAACGTGAGGTTTAGGGGAGAGGCAAAGCAGACAGACGGCCCTTCCTCAGGTTCCTGTCTGGGATGCAGATGTGATGGCTGCAGCTCCAGCAGTCATCTTGGATCTTGAGGTGACCTTGAGAGGATGGTAGAACAGAAAAGGAAGGAGCCCGAGTCCCTGGTGACGCTTTGGAGCCCAGGACTGCTGCTTGGGCTTCTTTTACACAAGACAAGTTTTTTCTTGTCTGAAGTGGCTGTTCTTTCCATTCTCAGTTACTTGCAGCCTCGAGGAATCCCTGACAGATAAAGGAGCCTTTCTTTTATGATTCCAGACACCAGTTGGCATTGAGTTGATTCTCTGCTAGGTTCGCCCCATGGTCGAGATATAAATTATGAATAAAGAACTGTTAACAGATGTCCTAAAAAAATACAACAACGGCTCGCATCCTACAGCGTTCCAACCCTCGAAGGTCACGTCAGCACCGCGAAGCCCCGGGAGGTGCAGGTGGGTGGCCGGGGTCCTCTCCCCCGACGATCCGTGTCTACACCGCCTGAGTCTGCCAAGGAGTGTGACCAAAGCCTTCACAAGCAAAATGTATTCCTCCAAGAGCCGGTCACCTGCGCTTCTGCCTCCAGAGCAACCCCCAGAAGTGGGCGGATGCTGGGCCCCGAGGGGCCGTGACTCCCAAGGGCTCGTGGTGGTTGTTAGGGCCGGGTCAGCCACGACACGCGGAGCTTGAGGACAGCTAGGGCTTCTGCCTCCACCTCGTTGGAGCTTCGCGTTAGAGCATGCGTTTTCCACACGCTGGGGCGGGGGCATTCCCACTTAGAGCCGGGGACGGCCGTGACCGGGGAAGAGTACGGGAGCCTAAGGCCTGCTGATGGACTGATTGACTCGACTTCAGAGTCCTCAGGCTTGCCTGTGATTTGGGAGCTGGGAGTGGACAAGGAGCAGGGGAGACAGGCCATGCCCGGGGGAAGGCATCTGAGAAGGCTTTGCGGTGGGGTCTTTTCCTAAGATATTTTAACCAGGCCCCGGAATGCAGGGCAGTGGGGCGGGAGGGGAGAAGGCCCAGAGTGAGGGGCTGTGTTCTGGGTCACTCCCTGGATGCAACGAAGTCAGCAGAAGCCGGGGTTGGTCACCCCAGGGAATCGGTGCATGTGAGGAGCTCACAGGGGACCCCTGGCCATCCGCTCCACCTCTGGGCTCTGGTTTGTCAGTCGCCAACAGCCCCACGGCTGCTTGGGAAGGAAAGCGGGGCCGGGCGGTGGGGGCCGACTGCACAGCTGCCCGCCAGGCACGGCGTGCCCGGGCCCCAGGCTCCGGAAGGGAGCCTGTGCCAGGCTGATCTCACTGGTGACGACTGCCAGGCTCATCCACCAGGTGACAATGCTCGGTCTGCCTCCAAGGACGTGAGCCACACAGCTCAGCGCCCCGGGAATCACGGTCTACTTGCATTCTTCTGGGGAGAAAGTCCAGGCGCTCTCAGATTCCCAAGGGGCCCTATGAGCCCCAAAAGGTGAAGGACCCCTGCCCTTGGGTAGGGCAAATATCGACAACAGTTTTTCGAGCTCCTGCTCTGTGCCATGCGCTTTGTAAACGTTGTTTTAATTACTGATCCCAAAACTATTTTCCATTTTGTACAGGAGAAAATTGAGGCTCAGAGAGGTTAAGTAGCTTGACCAAGGTCACACAGCTGAACGCCCTTGAGGCCCAGCCAGTTGTCCAGCCGCGGCCTCTCAGCTGGGTCTTGCAATGCAGAGGTGTGACTGGGACCCCTGGTGGCATCCGCGGAGCCTCTCCTTTGCTCTCCTAGTGGCCGAGTTAGCGGCTGGTTTGGGGCCAGGTCATGGGATGATCGCGTGGAGGGGGTGTGGACCCCTATCCGAGCCAACGATGGTCTGCTGGCCCCAAGAGCACTGTTAGTATCTGACCAGGCCACGGGGAGGCGCGGTGAAGAGGGGACCGGCTTCGAGCCCTGGCTTCAAGCCATCTTGCTGCCCTCAAAAGCCGCTGCATCCGCATCTGCCGGCCTCGTTTTCCTGTGTGTCCGTCCGGGTCTGCGTCCCTCTCCCAGCCCAGCTGTGCTCCACCCCCCACGTGCGTCCTTGGCAGTCCCACCAAGGTCAACCAGGATGCTGGGGCCACCTGAGGGGAGGCCTGGCTTCAGGGCCTGCCAGAGCCCCTCTTGTCACCCAGGATGTCCGCAGGGTCCCACCAACCTCCAGAGAGCTTTGCCCCTGTGCTCTGACGCCTCGGGACCAGAGAACTCTCCAGAAGGGGAGGGGGCCACGCTAGCTGAAGCTGAACCCTGGCTTTGTAGTTTCAATTTCAAACCCCAAGAATCCAAACCGAAAGCAGCAGGAAGTGCTCCCCCAGCCCCCAGCTGTCCTGCCTCCCACCCCCACCACTACCCAGGCCAGCTTGCCACCCTCAGGCCCAGATGCTCCCCTAGGGTCACCAGGCTACATGGGTCACTAGGAAAAGAAGAAGAGACCCTGAAGACGGCTTCGACCTCGTGGGGCTGTCACAGGGTGGAATGAAGCCGGGGGTGCAGGAACTGGGAGCCTCGGGGGGGGGCAGGATGGAGGGAGCTGTCGCAGAACAGGTGGCGGCTCGCCCTCACCTTCGGCTTTAATCTGGAACTTCGTATCCACCGTTAACAGACGAAACA
Source organism: Pteropus vampyrus (assembly GCF_000151845.1). NCBI lineage: Eukaryota > Metazoa > Chordata > Mammalia > Chiroptera > Pteropodidae > Pteropus > Pteropus vampyrus. The sequence goes on along the minus strand of NW_011888871.1, from coordinate 653,049 downwards.
TTCACAGGGTTCAAAAGCCACACGTTATGAAAGGCTGGCCATTTAAGATTCGCACCTGGGCCCCGTCCTGTCCCCCCAGACACACAGGGAACCGCGTTTATCACTGCCCCCCGTGCCCTCCCAGAGCCTTCATGCACAGACAAGCCACGGGGATTCTTAGTCCCCAGTTTGTCACATGACCGTGAACACATCAGCACTTTCTTCTGTACTTTGCTTTTTATTTTTACCTGAAGTGTAAAAAAAATGCGTATCTTGGGGCTCTTTACTCCCCAGCAGGCTGTCCCACTGTGGAAAGTACCGGACTCCTTCCTACTGCTGGTGAGCAGTCCCTCCCCTGCACGGGGGTGGGGGGGGCGCTGCGGGCACAGCAGGCACCCTGCAGCCAGCACCCCTTCCTGCAGAAGGGGCCAGTGTCCCCGCAGAGCCGCCTGGTGGAGTCTGGTCGGGGCCTGTTGCAAACTCTGTCATCCAGAGCCACCCTGACGATGGGCCTATGGGTCTCTGGGGGTGACTATGTGGAGGCTGGAGCAGAGGGCGTGGCAGGACTGGGGGGCGGTCCCCGCATGCCCCCAGTTCTGGCATCTGTCATTGCATGACGGATACCCCAAGCTTAGTGACTTCCAACAGCTCTCATTTTTTTGAGTCTCCCTATTTGGTGTGTCAGAGGTGCGGACAGGGCTCAGCTGGGCACCGTTTCCGGTCACATGGTCTCCAGCTGAAGGTGGGCTTCAATCACACCCCTCACCGGCCACCGGGTCAGCTGGGCGGTGGGCCCCAGCGCCCACAGTTGGCCTCCACTGTGGTGGCCTCCGGGGAGGGGGCTTCTCACGCGGTGACTCAGGCCTCCCAGACTCAGCGTCCCCGGGAGAGTCTCCTGGCCCAGCCTGCAGAGTCCAGGCCAGCCAGGTTCAAGGCGAAGGGGCTGCATCCTGCCTCTGCTCGGTGAGTCGCAAAGAATTCGCAGCCTCGTTTAATCTCCACGGCCCGGGAACTCCGGGCTGAAAGGGCGCGGACGGTCAGCGAGCTGCAGAGCCCACAGAATGTTCTTCGCAGGCCTCTCCCTGGCCCCGTGTGGCTGCTGGGGCCACAGGGCTGATAGGCGACCCCAGAGTGTGGGAGAGGCTCGGGCTCTGGGCTCTGGGCTCCTCTCCCTCCCTCCCCCCCGCCCCCTGCCCAGGAGGCCTCTGCTGCTCCCAGATTGGGCTCCGTGTCAGGAGGGCAGGACAGGCACCTGGGCGAGACCGGCCGGGAGTGTGGGGGACGCTGGCGGGCTTCTGGAAAGAGCCGCAGGGAGAGAAGTTGAGGGAAGGCCGGGCTCCACGGAGCTGGTGCGGAC
>NW_011888871.1:648412-651303 GCF_000151845.1 Pteropus vampyrus | reverse complement strand
GTGCATTTTTTAAAAAATCATGCACCGTAGGCAAAGGTCACTTTCATCCGTGGCCGGCATGTGGCGGTCTCCACCTTCAGGGTCAAAGTCCCCCCGCTTGCAGGCCTGAGTCAAGGGAACGGTCGGCCCGCCCAGGCAGCTCCTGCCAGCCCACGCAGCACTGGCCTCTTGCTGCGGGTCACGCAGGCCTTCCTGCACTCCTGCAGACCCCGTCACCTCCCGCGGACCCCGTCACCTCCCACCTACTCGCCCGCGTGGGCCTCTCAGTGCTGCTTCAGGTGAGCTGGGCAGGGACCGCTCACCCGCTCTGCCCTAGACCTCTGAGCTCGAAAAAGACCCTCCGAAGTAGACACGTGTCATTTCCAAACCTGGCACTGATCCGTGCGCACCGGCAAGGATCACCCCCATGCAGCAGACCGAGATCAGGCTCAGCCGTGCACAGTGGCCGGAAGGGGAAGAGCTGGGGTTCACAGCAGGGGCCTCAGGACGCACCTCCTCGGCCAACTGCCGCTACCTCGGTGCTCACGACAGGCGCCGTGCTAGGTGCTAGGGCCGGCGGTCAGGGTCAGACCGAGTTCAGGAGACTGGCGTGCCAGCTCTTAGGGGGACTGCTGGAGGAGGTGGGGGGGCGGGCCGCGCCGAGGCGCCTGCAGGAAGGCCGCAGGGCCCCGGATGCGAGTGGGGCTCCCTTGGTTCTCCCCGCCCCCTCCCCTGCCGCCCGTCCTGCTGACCCAGCACCCCTCCCTCCCTTCACTGTCCCTGGTGCCAGCAAAGCCTCTGCCTGGGTCCCCGGGTCCCCTGCCGCCCGCCCTGGCAGAGCCTCGGAGGAAGTCTGGGGCTCTCGGCGGGTCGGGGGGGCGAGGAGGGGCGCGGAGGGGCGCGGAGGAGAAAGGAGCTCGGGTTCCGGCTTCCTGGTCTGTTTGGGGACTAAAATTAGCTGTTTGCGGGTGAGCGGCCGAGGGCTCCGTCTCCGGCGCAGGCGCAGGCTCTTCCAAACCCCAGGTGTCGTCTAAAGCTGGACCGAAAGTTCCCGAGTGGGCTGGCTGACTGGAAGTGAGTCTCGTACAGGAATGTCTTTCCTGTCACATGTCATGTTCAGCTCTGACGTTGCTCTGAACGACGCCGTGTTCATGTCTCTGCACGCGACTGTGGGCGTGAGGCTGTGAAATTGTGCGTGGGTGTGTGTGCGCGCGTGTCTGTGCGCGTGTGTGCGCGTCTGTGCGCGTGTGTGCGCGTTGGGGGGGCAGCCTCTGAGGGACGGAGAGAGAAGGGGGAGAGAGACAGACACAGAGGCACCGACGCCAAAAGCCCTCTAGTTCCTCCAGACCTGGGCAGGCTCTGGTCCTGTCATGGCCCCAGGCCCTGCCCAGGGTGGACATCAAGCATCTTGGTGACAGCTGTGCTTAGGCGTGTGTGGCTGCACAGTGAAGGGTCCTCGGGCATCTGTGAGTTCTGAGATTCTAGGACAGAATGGGGACATCTAAGTCCTAAGGTAAATTTCCATAATCCCCAAAGGCCATCTGTAAAGTGAGACTGTAAAACCTGGGTGACAGGCCACCTAGGTCACTATGAGGACACATGAGCTCCTGCAAGGGTCCCCTAATTGGCATCGCTAGCCCGGCCATCGTCAGCCGCCGGTCTAGGAGGCCAGGGCCTGGGACTTCTCCAGCTGGAGTTGCCCAAATTAAATGCTGAAAACCGAACAAACACATTTTCCCCCAAAGCCGTCCGTCCGTGGCGTCGGCCCCACCAGCCTCAGATGCCAGCTCAACCCTCGTGCGTTTCAAATCACCCACCTCTTGCTGGGTGAACCTGCCTGGCGGGATCACCCCTCGCGGGCCTTCTGGCCCCTGCTCCGCACCCCCGCCCAGCAGTGCTACTCATGGCTTGTGCACCACGAACCCCTTGGGCATCTGAGAGACACCCTCGCTCAAAATATCATTTCTCAATACATAAAAGAAAACACGTAGGATTGCAAAGGAAACCATCGTTGTCAAAATGCAGTTATCGAAACACTTAAAGAGCAAATTTGTAATCCGGTCATTTACGTGCTTTCTCGTGATGGATTAAATGACAAGATTGGACAGCGGGACGCAGTGACGGCGCTGACCGCTGTCATGTCCTGACGGGTGTGGGCGGTATCTCCGGTCACCTTCGGCTGCGGCAGAGAGACACAAAGACGCCCGTGTCTGCTGGGGAGCACGTCCGGGGGACCGCGCCGGCACCCCGGAGCACCTGGCCTCGCTCATCCTGGAAGGAAACGCTGACTTCAGTTAAGGGCTGGAGAGAATGAAAGTGTAATTATTCCAGTCAAAACTCGCAAACCCCTGGATTCTGTCCATGGACGATGCAGGGGTCTTCCTGCAGCACAGACTGGGTCTCAGTCATCTTTCCGTCCCCAAGCCCGGCACGGCCTGGGGCATGCAGCAAGTGCTGCCGACACAGGCACCAGGACAGCCGCCACGGTACAGAAGAAAGACAGACACTGAGCGCAGAACAGGGCCCCGGGGGCCTGGCGAGGGCCGAGAGTCCCAGGAGACAGGAGCCTCCAGCTGCCTTTGTGACAAGGGGCCTGAGGGTGTGTCTGACCTGAGCTTGGCCAGGGGTTGCTCCGTCGGCTCCCCTAAGCAGTAAAGAATGCAAAGCTTCAAACGGTACTTGAGCTGGGAGGCCGGCCCAGAACTTGCCATGGGAAAGGCCCCTTTCCCTGACCCTGGAGCCTCCGGCCACTTAAACGACTGCGGGACATTCACGTCACCCTCTGCACCCAGGGAAGGGTGCGCTGCATGCGGTGGTGAGGTGAGAACAGCTCAGCTAGTCCCGGGGCCCCGCCCAGGGCGGGAGTGGGTGAGGGGGTGTGGGCGCCCTGTGCCACCTGCCCCTCCTACCCC
>NW_011888871.1:642202-644312 GCF_000151845.1 Pteropus vampyrus | reverse complement strand
CTGGAAGGAAACGCTGACTTCAGTTAAGGGCTGGAGAGAATGAAAGTGTAATTATTCCAGTCAAAACTCGCAAACCCCTGGATTCTGTCCATGGATGACGCAGGGGTCTTCCTGCACCACAGACTGGGTCTCAGTCACCTTTCTGTCCCCAAGGCCAGCACGGCCTGGGGCATGCAGCAAGTGCTGCTGACACAGGCACCAGGACAGCCGCCACGGTACAGAAGAAAGACAGACACTGAGCGCAGAACAGGGCCCCGGGGGCCTGGCGAGGGCCGAGAGTCCCAGGAGACAGGAGCCTCCAGCTGCCTTTGTGACAAGGGGCCTGAGGGTGTGTCTGACCTGAGCTTGGCCAGGGGTTGCTCCGTGGCTCCCCTAAGCAGTAAAGAATGCAAAGCTTCAAACGGTACTTGAGCTGGGAGGCCGACCCAGAACTTGCCATGGGAAAGGCCCCTTTCTCTGACCCTGGAGCCTCCGGCCACTTAAACGACTGCGGGACATTCACGTCACCCTCTGCACCCAGGGAAGGGTGTGCTGCATGCGGTGGTGAGGTGAGAACAGCTCAGCTAGTCCCGGGGCCCCGCCCAGGGCGGGAGTGGGTGAGGGGGTGTGGGCGCCCTGTGCCACCTGCCCCTCCTACCCCACAGGCTGGGCAGGAAGCTGGCAGGGGAGGCGGCATGGCCGCATGTGCAGGGCCAGCTTCCAGCTGCGTGTCAGGCCGCGACCGGGCAGCAGGCTGGCCAGCTAAGACGCAGGGACGTTGCCATGGGAAATGTGATTTCTTACCCTGCAGGAGGGAAGTTAGGAGGGGTGGAAGGGAAGGAGGTGGACCCAGACGCCCCAGGCCCGGGGAAGGGCAGCCGGGCAGGAGGCATGCTGGGAAAGCCCATTGATCCGGGAGGGACAGCACTAAATATCCCTGTTAGTGGCGCTGGTCCGCTCGTGCTTTGTTATTATCAGCCTCCAGGATTTACGGCCGTCGTCGGCTTCAATTACCATCAACTGCTATACTTTTCGAGGATTTTTTTTACTATTTCTTTTTCTTTATTTTTTTCTTTCTTTTGACTGTGTGCAGGATGCATCCTTCTCAGCAAAGGAGTTCGGAGGCTGAGAGGACTCTTAGCGCCCTCTGGTGGCAGGAAGGGCTGCACTGTGCTGCACATGTGCCTGTGTGTGCATGCGTGTGTGCATATGTGTGTGCCTGTGTGTGCATTGCATGTACCTGTGTGTGCAAGGGTGTGGGTATGTGCCTGTGCCTGTGTGTGCATGTGTGTGTGCCTGTGTGTACAAGGCTGTGGGTATGTGTGTGTGCCTGTGTGTGCAAGGGTGTGGGTATGTGCCTGTGCCTGTGTGTGCATGGGTATGGGTATGTGTGTGTGGCTGTATGGCTGGTGTGTGCGTGGGTGTGCGTGTGCATGTGCCTCTGTGTGCATGGGTGTGAGTATGCATGTGTGGCTGTGTGTGACTGTGTGTTTTCATGGGTGTGCATGTACCTGTGTGTGTCTGGTGTGTACATATGCATATACGTTTATGTACATGTGCACAAGCATGTGTTTTGGTGTGAAGGCACATGTGTGTGTTTGGGTATACATGCATGCATTGTGTTTGGGGTGTGTACACGTGTGTGTTCGGGTGTGTGTATGCTGTGTTTGTGCATGCTCATGTGCACACATGTGTGTGTGTTTGGGGTGGGTATGCACTCATGTGTTTGGGTGTGTGTACACACATGTCTGTTCATGCTGGAGCGTGGGTGTCACGTCCATGGGAGGGCACATGTGCATGCTGCGTCCTCAGTCACAGGTCACAAATATGCATGCAGACGCCACCCGACTTCATGCACTCACCCCCTGGCCTGGTTACTGGCTTTGTTCCCAGCAGGCTGTGAACACCATCTTCCCCAGTGTACCTTCTTCAAATTCCCCCAAATAAGCCGCTGCCAGCCTGGAACACCCAGCCCCCCGCAGACCCCTCCCTCTGGCCCACTGACCTGCCTTTTGATCAGAGTGACAATAAGGGGTGACTGGAACCCCATACCCCTGACCCAGAGTTCTGCAATCCTTGGTGACATAAATCTCTCAGGATTAAGCTCTCCCTGGCTGTGGGGGGCATGGCC
>NW_011888871.1:635596-641377 GCF_000151845.1 Pteropus vampyrus | reverse complement strand
ACATGTGCACAAGCATGTGTTTTGGTGTGAAGGCACATGTGTGTGTTTGGGTATACATGCATGCATTGTGTTTGGGGTGTGTACACGTGTGTGTTTGGGTGTGTGTATGCTGTGTTTGTGCATGCTCATGTGCACACATGCGTGTGTGTTTGGGGTGGGTATGCACTCATGTGTTTGGGTGTGTGTACACACATGTCTGTTCATGCTGGAGCGTGGGTGTGACGTCCATGGGAGGGCACATGTGCATGCTGCGTCCTCAGTCCCAGGTCACAAATATGCATGCAGACGCCACCCGACTTCATGCACTCACCCCCTGGCCTGGTTACTGGCTTTGTTCCCAGCAGGCTGTGAACGCCATCTTCCCCAGTGTACCTTCTTCAAATTCCCCCAAATAAGCCGCTGCCAGCCTGGAACACCCAGCCCCCCACGGACCCCTCCCTCCGGCCCACTGACCTGCCTTTTGATCAGAGTGACAATGAGGGGTGACTGGGACCCCATACCCCTGACCCAGAGTTCTGCAATCCTTGGTGACATAAATCTCTCAGGATTAAGCTCTCCCTGGCTGTGGGGGGCATGGCCTCACCTGTCACCTCCAGGGTGTAGATGTGGTGCACCAGCTCACTGGAGCATGGCGCTATCGATGTCCCTTCTGTGAAATGCCACAGAGCCAAAGGGTAGGCTCTCTGTGATTTCTCCCATCCCCCTGGGAGCAGGGCCCTCTGAGGCCTGGCACACCCGGACGTCCCCAGGCCCTAAGAGTCACACCGATCAATCCAGCCCCCTTCACGCTGGCCCAGGGCGGCCTGTGGAGGAGAAACTTCTCCAGGCCCCGGTGGTTCCCGAAGCCCCTTGGGCAGGTCTGGAGCCTGGCCACGCCACGCGCGGCTCTGCGAACCCGAGCAGGTGTCGCGGTGTTTCTGGCCCTGGAGTGGGCGTGGTCTGTGCGAGACCGGAGACCGCCCCGCACGCCCCGCACGCCCCACTCGCGGCTCCTTGCCGGGTATCTCAGTGTGAGTCCGTGCGGTGGAAAGGTGACAGCCGGATGTCACGATCCTCAGGAAGGGTGGGGAGGACTGGGGCAGGTGCACGGGGGGAGGGGCTTCTGTAACACCTGTCATGGTCCATGTCCCCGCGCTCTCTGCCACACACACACACACACACACACGCACACACACAGCTGCATCTAAGCCGATGGCTTTCTTGCCTTTTCCAGCCAGAGGAGAAGTTTCCACCCGAAGCCCAGGGACGTAGCCAGCGCTGGCGGAGCGGGACCTTGCCTCTGCGGGCGCCAGCCTGGAAACACCACCTGCGGAGCCCTCTGCCACCCTGGACCAAGGCCACCACCCCACCACCCCACCCCCAGCTCGGGGAGGGCGGGGCCTTCGCAGGGGCGGGGCCTTCGCAGGGGCGGGACACGTGCCCCAGGATCTGCACCCTGAAGTCGCCTCTGTGGTGCCCCCACCTCCGCCGAGCACATGCGTGACGTGTGCGTGACGTGTGCGTGACGTGTGCCCGCAGTGGAGAGGGGAAGGCCCCACGAATGATGCGATGTGCGCACGCTTAGCAGGCCCTGGAAATGCTACGTTAACGTGGCGATGAGCAGTAGCGGGTTTTAGTGTGTCATTTTTGGACACAGGGAGAGGTAGAGGGGACCCCCAAAGAGCCTGGGGAGTCATTAGCCCTTCTCTCCCCCAAAGTCTCCACAGCTGGTCCTCACACCTGCTGCAGCTTCCAGTTCCCGCTGGGGGGGCAAGACAGGGACCCTCCTTTCCCTGAACCTACTACAGGTTTACACCTGAGCCAGGCAGGTATGCCCACACGGGGGGCTGAGGCTTAGAGAGGTGACGTACCTTGCCCGAAGCTCCCTGCCTGGCTGGCAGGACTTGAAACTCTGAGGAGCGGGTGCCACCCCGGGTATCCGCCATCCCCTCCCATAGGATTGGGCTGCACCCTCCACCCTGCAGAAGGGGCCCCCATCCCGAGGCGGAGCCCACCTCTGCCCGGGCACCCCCACTGCAGGCTAGCACATAAATTAAAATTCAATTTCATTAAGACAGCGCACAATCAATCCCTGGCTCGCTAACAAAGCGCTTCCCCCGCAGCCGTAACTCACTCGGCCTCCGCGCCCCTCGCAAACTGCTAGAGCTGCACTTTCCGCCCAAATTTATGCCGCTGGCAGCGGCTGGGGCCTGAGTTACAGCTGCAGGTTTGATCCGGGACTGCATTATTCTGCATCTAATCCTCACGCCCTGACAGCCGGGGAAGGGCCTGTTGTTCTCCGGCGCTGGGCCCCGAGCCGCCCGCCCCAGGCAGAGAGCTCCGCCCACGTTGGCACCGACGCCCAGCCGACCCACTCGCCGGGTGATCCCGTAAAGGACAGAGTGCCACAACCCCATTCCGCAGACCGGCAAGCCAAGGCCTGGGAGACCTAGGCCGCGCCCCCAGGCCAGCCACAGGCCCGGCCATGCTCCCCGCACAGCCTGTGCACCTTCGAAACGCTGGCCCAGGTGCGGGCCGCGGTGACGGTGGGTGCCGAAGGCGGCGTCGCTTGCCATGGCTCCAACTCAGAACTAAAGGACAAACGCCATGTGCCACAGAGCAAATGAGGAACGGGGCCCCTGGGATTCTGGGCTGGTGAAGAAGAGGAAGCCAGGTCCGGCGTCCCGACAGGCGAAGATGTCCACGATGCGCTGGCAGCTGGAAGCGGCCGGCGGGAGGGGTACACGCAGTCCGTGCCTGGAGCGTGTGCGTGGCATGCGGGCTCGTGCCTGCCGAAGCGCGCCGACGCATCGGACACGCTGACGGGGCTCAGCTCGGGCTGGGGACCTGGGCGGACCGGGGGCGCTCGCTTCCCTCCTCGTGTGGGTCCGGACGTCGCCCTGAGCCGGATGCTTCTGTCGTGGCAACCACGAGCTTTTCTCAAGATTCATCCCGCACCCCCTGCAGAGTGTCTGGCTGCGTCCGGAAGCTCCCATGCCCCCATCTGGACGTCAGATGTCCACTCCGTCTGGGAGAGGGGGGCTTAGCAGTCATGCCCCCCACGTCCACCTGGTTATCCGCCCACAAGGACTGGGGCTCCCGGCCAGGCTTGCTGACCTCTGACGTCAGGGCTGCAGAGGGTGGGCGGTGGGGAGGGGCCAGAGCTGGAAGCACAAAGCGGGGAGGAAGTGGGGGCGAGGTCAGGAGAAGCAGGGCTCGTCCACGGTGCAGCCCGGGTCAACACCTCCCACCCTCTTCCAGAGACGCTGTGGGCCCGAGTTGTCACTTCCGCTCCACTGAGAACGACCTCCGCTCCTGCCCACAGCCTCCAGGAACTGGGGCCGATGGCTGCTCCCGGACGGATTTCCAGCAGGGAGCAAAGCGGGCCCCCCCCCCCCCGCAGGGCCCTCTGAAGCAGCCCACCCCCTCCCACCATTTCACAGCCTTCCTTCCTGAGGACCGCCATTCATCAAAGCCCCGCTTGCGTCCCCGAGGGCTGCCGTGTCCAGATGTGACCGCTGCCCTCCAGGGACTCATGGGCTCGGCACAGAACAGAACCAAGTGTGTGGGGAGTGAAATGGGCCCGGACAGAGGGCCAGCCGGGGCGCCTGCAAGGCAGGGCTGGGCGGGGGGAGGTACCTGGGAGAGGACTGCGCAGTCCCTCCCTCCTCATCATCCACTCCACCTGAGTCCAGGCCACCCCGCCTCCCACTGGACACAGCCACCAGGGGCTCCCCCTGTCCGCTCCAGCTCGCTCCACCCCATGTCCTCCTTGCAGCCAGAGGGAACCTCTAGCGCATGCAGATGTGGCCTGTGTCCAGCAGAGGGCCCTCCAGGGCATCCCACTACCCTGGGGACAGAATCCGCCCTTCAGCCTGGTCTCCACTGTCCTGCACCTCACCCCCTGCACACACGTGTGTGCGCACACACAGACACGAGTACAGGAGATACACTTATGCACATGCATGGACATGCACACACATGCACGTGTGCACACATACATACTACCCTCACTGACACAGACGTGTGCACATGCATGCAAACCCACATGCACACATACTCAGGCGCGCATGTACACACACATACACTCCTGCATGCATACAGTCACAAACGCATGCCCTCCCAGTCACATGCACACGCATGCGCACATTCACACTGCCCCGGGCGAGCCCTTTGCGATCCCCCTCCCATCTGTTGCTCCTCCCCTGTCTGGCTCCTTCCTGCTCCTTTAAAACCCAGCTTGGGGTGCAGGCTGCCCCCGCACCGAGCCCAGTTCCGTCTCCTGCTGGCTCCACAGCCGGCTTACACTTCCCAGCCCCTGAGATGGGGCTGTACACGGAAGCCGTCCAGTCAGCACCCAAGGACAACTGCATGAGAGGCATGGCCCCACAGCCAACTGCGTGTGACCTGAAATGAAGCCTCATCATTCCGAGTGATGAGATTTGGGGGTATTGTCACCGGGCCCAACTGTAGCCTAGCAGACCGCAGCCCAGTGTTTCTCCCCAATGACCTCCCGGTCACCGTCCCCTGCTCCCCACCACGAAGCCAGGCTAGCTGCCCTTCCTCCGGCGCCCACGGCCCCCCACCTTCCTCCAGTTCGCCCTAAGCTGTGTTAGCGCTGCCCAGGCACACATCCGCCCCCTCACTACGTGGCCCTCAGCAGCCACACCCCGTTAAGGCCAGGGGCTGCTGGGTCCTACTGCGGAGCCAGCCTGCAGACGGCGTCTGTGACGCTGGGGACCTAGTGACGAGTGGGAAGGCAGCTGGCTTCGAACAGTGGATAGACCGAGGGAGTGAGGATGGTGGGCAAAGGCACGGAGGCAGAAGCAGCCCAAACCGGAGGTGCCGGGGGACACCGGGGGCCGCCGGCTGGTGGGGAGCAGCGAGGGGAAGGTGGGAGGCTCGGGGCAAGCTCTGCTGTGGACATCACGTAGCACTCGTGGAGCGTGACCCGCACACAGCACCTGCCTCGTCACAGAATAATCCCAGAGACCTACCCCCCCGCCCCCCGCCTGGAAGTTCAGGGCAATTCCAGCCTCAGGCAGGGCCGGCTCAGCTCCCGGGGGCAGCCAGCAGGCCCACCCTCCCGTACTGGGCACTGGCACTTTTAAGGTGACATCCCCTGGTCTTCGTGTCCTTCAAGGGAGGGGCGGACCTTGAGAGAGGACGAGCCTGGTGGGACCAAGATGTTCTTTGCCAGCTCGTTTGGCTTGTGGAATGCGTTTTTGCCCCTAGCTAATGAACTCCCTGCCACGCTGCCTGCAGCGAAGGCTGATTTATCCCCGCCCCCTGCACGCAGGGTGGGCTGCTTCGTCTCAGCCCGGCCAGCGGCTCAGTGACACGCAGATCCCTCATCCCGAGAGCACCCTGCCAGCATCCTCCGCCTTCCCGCTGTCCTCACTCTGGCTCTAATAACAACGCCCTCTGCCCTCTGGCCACACCGTCAGCACCGCCTGGACCCTGCCCAGCGACAGCCGATTGCTCACTCTGTGGGCCAACAGGCTGGAGGGGGGCCGGGCTGGCTCATCCACGGGGAAGCCAGAAGTTGGACCCAGGTGGGCCCTCTGTGGCCGATGCTCTTGGTGGTCGGCCGAGCCCAGAGGTCACCTGGAGGTAGTTCTCACATGTGCCTTCCGGGGCGTCCTCAGCCAGGGAAGCACATGGACATGCTTTCGGGGCAGACCCAAGTGCCAGGAGCCAGCAGGCCCAGAGCACCCCCCGACCGATGAGAGGCGGGAGCAGAAGGGAGCCGGCAAGTCCAAGGGAAAGCCCTGGTTTCCTGCGGCCTGCTGCCCTCGCGGG
>NW_011888871.1:631793-634584 GCF_000151845.1 Pteropus vampyrus | reverse complement strand
TTCATTCATTCATTCGTTCATGGGCTAAGTGCCCACTACGCACTGGGCGTTAGGGATAGAGATGCACAAATGGCACATGCGGGCTTCACGGAGTTCGCAGCGTAACGGGGGCGGGGGAGGTGACAAGCTGTCAGTGTGACATGATTTCATGCTGTGTTAACTGCAGCGAGGGGTCTCAGAGCGGGTCCAAACCCTTCCCCAGGGCGCGGGGTGAACCTGGCCTCCGCCTGCTGTCCTACCGCTCACCGCGACACGGCCCCGAAGCCCCGCCCCCGAAGCCCCGCCCACGGAGCACCCGCAAGTCCTCCACCGGCGCCAGCCAGCCCTGGCCCTGGCACGTGCTGCTCCCCGGCGTCTTCTCCGGGCTGAAGAGGTGACCAAAAGTCTACCCCACCCAGCCACACAAGCAAGAGACCGCAGGGGAGGCAGAGGAGAAATCGGGAGTCAGGACGTGGGGGAAGGCAAAGTATCAAAGTATGGCTAAGACACACCTGGTTGGGGTTTCCCTCCCCCATCCAAGGCCCAGCCGAGAGGGAGGCAGAGGAAGGAGGTGGCAGGTGGCCCCTCCCTCCCTCCGGCTCCCAGGGCAAGGCCAGGCTGCTCTGCAGGAGGGGACAAGGTGAGCGTGAAATTGGATTTGAGATGGGAGTTTTAGATTCCCCCGGACTGGCCTTTTTATTGCCTGAAAGGACCCGGGAAATGACAGGATCCGCCCAGGCCCTAGCGGAGGGACAGGAAGCGAAGACTGGAAAGACCAAGGCCGGAGGCAGTGAGTCAGCGGTGGGAAAACCCGAGCCACTTCCTGTGCCGTCCCAGGGAGGCCAGAGGCTCGTAAACAGCCAGGCTGGGCTCCCCAGGGCCCGGAGCAGGCCAGCGCCCAGCCCTGCACGGAGGCACCCTTCTCCCCTCCCCCCGTGGGGAGTCCCTGCCCCAGCCACCCTCCTCGTGGGGGTCTTGGCCCCAGCCCCAGAGCCCACGCTCTCTGCAGACTCTGGGCCAAGCTCTGAACTTCTTACCACCTTCGCGACAAAGGACCCGCATTTTCATTCTGCACCGGGCCCTGCAGAGCCATCCTGGGTGGCTCCTTGCTTTCCAGAGTCAAGGCCAGCAAATGGAACCCACGCCTCAGGCTCCTGGTTCCTGAGCAAACGCGCTCCCCGGTAGTCTCTGCCCAGGGGCAGCACCCACACCCTCCTTCCCCAGGAAGCAAGCTCCCAGCCGCCACCCACTATGCCCTTGAGCCCTGAGACCTCCGGGGCAGGGCCCACCCGCAGGAGAGGGCCGCCATCCACCGCTGCTCTGCCCATTGCAGGGGGAGAGGGGTGAGGACGGCAGGGCCACCGGGCACAGACACCTGCAGGGAGTGAGGCGGAATCTCTAGCCAGCCGAGGCCAGGAGGGAGACAGATTCACGACAGGAATAAGCACGAGAGCTTAGCACTCGCCCCGCCTCATCTCAGACACTGAGCTCCTCGCAGGTGTGAACCAGTCATTTCGCCTCCGCTTCACAGAATAGGGAGGAGGGATAGAGAGGTGTGTAACTCGTTCAAGAGTCAGCACAGCTAGCAGGCGGCAGAGCCCGGGCAGAGCCCGGGCAGAGCGAGGACGTGCTTTGCAGCCCGGGTGCTCTGCACAGATCATCTCGAACCTTTGCCGTTACTCCGCGGCCATTAGCAATACTGACCAAACATTTGATGTCTTCATCACACACAGTAGGATTATACCTTCTGGCTCCTTGGCTGCTGGGGACACAACTTGTTCTGTGTTACTTTGGGGGTTCTCCCGAGAAAGAGAACCAACAGAAGATTATATATATACTATATAATAGTTTTATGTACCTTGAGACTTACGCCATATTTATATATGTCAAGAGTTTTAAGAAATTGGCTCATGAGATTGCAGGTTGGCAAGTCAGAGGTCTGCAGGGCAGGTGGCAGGCTGGACACCCAGGCAGGGGCTGATGCCCCAGTCTTGAGGCAGAATCACTTCTCGAGGAAACCTCGGTTTTGGCTAGTAAGCCCCTTCGACTGGTTGGATGAGGCCCACTCATGTGATTGAGGGCAATCTCCTTGACTCAAAGTCAACTGATCGTGGAAGTTAAGCACATCTACAGGACACCTACAGCCACAGCGACTCTAGATTTATGCTTGATTAAATCACTGGGTACTAGGGCTCAGCCAAACCGACACACCAAGCAAAGCGCCCCGCGTTCTTATGAGCTGCGTGCAGAGCTGGCACGCCACTGTGTCACTTCCGGGCTGTGCACCAGCTTGTCAGTGCAGAACCCTCCGGAGCTCTTTCTTCCCTTGTTCCAGATGGTGGCTGCAGGGTCAGCCTAGATCTTGGGTGGAGGTGACATGACAGAGATCTGCCACACAGCCTTGAGATGGGGGCCAGAAATATGTCTTGGGCTTCGGAGCATTTTGCGAAGCTGAACTAAGTCTGAAGGTTCCCATCGCCTCGCCATGCACTTGTGCAACCCTGACGAGCGGCTCGCTGCTTCTCGAGCATCCCCCACAGGCACCCCCAGACCCTCTCCTGCTCCTCATGGCCGATGTCACGAAAGGCTCTGTGAGGTGCTACCGAGGATGAAATGATGACACACGCCAACCTGCGGTGTTTGAACCCCGATCAGCACCTTAGATAGTCGCCCCGCGGTCCTGCCTGCTGACTTGGTTCTCAGAACTGCTGTTAGTCCCCATAAATGTTCTCCTCCCGGGCTTGGGGGACAGATATGTAGAATCTAGGTTGAAATAGGGAAGAGCCTCAGCACATGACTATGTCTTCCTTAA
>NW_011888871.1:628184-630863 GCF_000151845.1 Pteropus vampyrus | reverse complement strand
TTGACTCTCCAGTGAGTCGAGCCCTGTTGGACTATCGTGGTGCTCTGATTATTCTCACCTCGTGGGGTAAGAAAAGGGAGGTACAGTGAGGCTGAGCAATGGGGTCACACAAGCAGCAGAGGACAGAGCAGGATCTGAATGCGGACCAAGGGGCCACAGGGCCCGGCCTCTCACCTGTCAGACCCCGAGGCCACCACGGCCACAGGACGTTGTGTCGTAAAGTTGAACTAGATCACGGAGCAGCAACACACAACCCCAAAATCTTTTCACCGTGATGAGCAGCAAACAAGTTTAACAAGCCGAGCTGTCTACTTAGAAGGTATATTTTTAACTTCCATAACTTCGGACTTTTGGGAAGATATATTTATGTTAATGATATCAAATTTAATTGCAACATGGTTGGAGAATGTGGTCCGTATTTTACCGGTCCTTTAAAATGTGTTGAAACTTGCTTTACGGCCTGGTACGTGGTCGATTTTTGAAAATGTTTGAACAAAACACGCATTCTCTAATTATTGGGTTCACTGTTCAACATATATTTATTAGGCCCAACTTGTTCATTGTCGCCCTGGAAGAAGTATGTTTATCCCACACTCACACTCCAACAATGATGGCGAATTCTCCAGTTTCTCCTTGAGGTTTCGTCAATTTTTTTTGCCTTAAATATTCGAGCCTACGTTATTAGCTGCAGGCAAGTATGGAATCGTTGTATCCTTCACGTGGGTTAAACCGCACTCTCTTTGTCCAGGAGGAATGCTCCGAGACCTGGAGACCGTTTCGTCCCCTGTTCACACAGATGTGCCGGCCTTCTTCCAGTTGCTATCTGCCTGGTAGGTAGATCTTTCTCCATTCCTTCACGTTGATCTTTTCTGGGTCGTTAGGTAAATCTTTTATAAGCATGGAGCTGGGTCTTGTTTTCCTTTTATCCAATAATATAGTCTTTGTCTGTTAACTCTTTCAGTCTGTCTACGTTTCATTTGATGAATCAATCGTACGTTTGGATCTATTTCCACCTCCTCGTTTTGCTGTCCCCGTTTTCATTATGTTTCTCCCTTCGTGTTTTGCATTCTTTCGATCGCTTGATTTTTGGTTCCTCATTCCGTTTTCCCCTCCGCTGGTCTGGAGTTCACGCTCTCTATTTCTCTCCTTGTTGTGTTTACGCTGGAAATTTTAACATGTACATTTTAGTCTACGAAGTTTAACATTAATCGAAATATTTGTTCTCTCGAACAATTCGAAGATCTTAGAACACTTTCATTATGACGGCCTCCTCCCTGTATATGCCTTTAGTGTCCAGTATTTTAGTTCTATTTTTTTCTTAACTTCACAGGTTAAACTTATGATGTTGTTTAATGTGGCCAGTGATGAGAGGTACCTAGATACACACAAAGTGACCACCGTTCCTTTTCGAATGGCGGATCTCCCTTCTGGGATTATTTTCTATGTTCCTGAAGCAGACTGGGGTAGGTCGCTCAGGCTGCCGTAGCAAAGCTCCACAGACGGGATGACTTAACAACAGAAACATTACTTTTCTCTGGATTCTGGAGGCTGGAAGTCCAAGGTCAAAATGCAGGCAGGGTTGGTTTCTTCTGCAGCCTCGCCTCGCTTGGCGAGTGACTGTCCTTCTCCCTGTGTCTTCACATGGTCTGCCTTCTGTCCATGTCTGGGTCCGAATTTCCTCTTCTTACAAGGACACCAGTCATATTGGATCGAGGCCACCCTAATGACCTCGCGGTAACCTAATTCTCTTTTTGAAGCCCCATCTCCAATACGGTGACAGCCTGAGGTCCTGAGGGTTAGTTAGGGCTTCAACATACGCGTCTTGAAAAGGAGACCCGACTCAGCCCGTAACACATGATATATGAAATAATCTTCTGCTTGAAACGTCCTCATTTTCTCCGTTTCCTTGAAAGAGATTTCCTCAGGGTTTACAATTCTTGGTTAATGGTTATTTATCTCAACTCTCATAAGATATTATTTTCCACCTGGCTTCCATTTTGTCGTCGAGATATCAGCTGAGTTTATGTGGTTCTTCTGAGGATTAATGAGTTAGTACAGGAAAAATGCATAGCATGGGGCCTGCACCTAGTAACTGCTATGTAAATGGTAGCTATTATTATTTCTCTCTGGCAGCTTTCGAGATCTTTTCTTGATCTTTGATGCGTTTCATTTTCAATATGGTGTGTATCTTGCTCTGGATTTCTTTTTATTTACCAAGCTAAGAATTTTGTGTCATTTGTCAGTTTAAAATTCCCAGCTATTACTACTTCGCATGCTGCCTCTTCCTCATTCCCTGTGTTCCCTTCTAGAACTCTGGTTCAACAAACATGTTAGGTATTCTTGCTCCATCTTTCCCGTCTCTTGTCTTCCATATTTTTGTCTGTGTTAGATTCAGCGTAACTTTTTTTTCAGATCAATATTACAGTTTATTCTCTTCATCTGTATATTAATCTGCAACTTAACATATCTACTAAGTTTCTATTTTAATTGTTATATTTTTCATTTTTACATGTATTATTTGGTTCTTTTTCAGCCCTGCTCATAGTATTTTGTGAATCACCTTTACTTATTTTAACTGCGAGAGGCGAACCGATCCGTGGCTAAATTCCACATTTCCCCTCCACATTTGTTCAAAATTCCTATTTTCTGTCTAAGATACATTGCTTTCTGAAGCCTTGC
>NW_011888871.1:622577-624854 GCF_000151845.1 Pteropus vampyrus | reverse complement strand
GCGCGCCGTGCGGCGTCTGGTCAAGATCCTGCTGCTGGGCGCGGGCGAGAGCGGCAAGTCCACCTTCCTCAAGCAGATGCGCATCATCCACGGCCGCGAGTTCGACCAGAAGGCGCTGCTCGAGTTCCGCGACACCATCTTCGAAAACATCCTCAAGGTGCGTGCATCCCCGCGTTTCCAGCCGCACACCTGCGCCCAGGTGCGCGCAAGGGGCGCCCAGGTGCGCGCAGGTGCGGCCCCGCGGACCGCCGCGCCGCGGCTGGGACCACGGACCACCCCTTTGTCTGCTCCCTGGGGTGGGTGTTGCCTCGAGCGCCCAGGTGCCCGCAGCTTTGGGGAGCTGGCCAAGGACGCGCGCCCTGTCCCCCGTCGGCTTGGTGGCCTTCGCTCCTGCCCCTCTAGGGGACCTGGCGACCGTGGAAGTGGAAAGACTGGCCAACTTTGGGGGCTGGGAAGGGTCGAGAAAGGGGTCTTCTAGTGGGGAGAGCCCCTTCTGGGCCCCCGGTCGAGGATGCGCCCTTGCATCTGCGCGGTCCCGTTTCCATCCGGGGGGCCATCGTGCCCTGCCCTCCCAGTAAGTTCAGAAGAACTGTGTAAACCAAAGAGGAAACCCGCCCCACGTCCCTCTTTAAAGTGTTTATCAGGAAAATTTCAAACATGTACTAAGTAGAGAGAGTAGTAGAGGTCCTCAGGGAGCTTAGATCTTTGAGTTAAAACTCCGAATACTGCAGTTCTCCGGCAGAAACAGGGGTGCATCCGACTGCACTCTGCCCGGCAGCCTGAGCAGGCTGGCTCCCTAAAGTGTAAGTTTCCTGAGTGAAAGGCTGCATCTTTTCTGTCCTCAGATTCCTCTCCCGAAGGCCTCAGGGCCTGGCATTTTCGTGGCTATGCAAAAATTATTTGTAGAACTGAATGAAATCACATTAACTGACTTTTTTCCTGGTGCACATACCGCTCTGCAGTTAGAGGCGAAGTGCTAAAGTTAAAGCCAGCAGGGTTCTCCTCGCCCCATGTGGGACCTAGGGTGAGTTATTTGTGGACTGGTCTTTATTTTATTCACCTGTGTGTGGTGATGAGGGTTGGCACAGGATGGTCTTTAAGGCCTGTTATAATTCGACAAGGAGGCCACTAGACTGAGGTGGCTCTAAGGCCATGGTGGCTTACGTAAGAAAACTAGATCTAAGCCTGTAAATGTCTCCAGGCTATAAAGTCGAACACTAAGGGCAACCAGTCACAAACGGCCAACGACCTTTTAAGCTCTAGCCAACCCAACGCTGTCCTTTCTTTGCCCCGGGCTTTCTCTGGGTCCCGGTTCCCTTCCTGGGGCACTGCTCCTGTTGGCACTGCCCGACTAGAATTGATTTTTTGCTCAAACTCTTAAAATGTTTAATATGCCTCAGCTTATCTTTTAACAG
This sequence comes from Pteropus vampyrus, assembly GCF_000151845.1. Classification (NCBI taxonomy): domain Eukaryota; kingdom Metazoa; phylum Chordata; class Mammalia; order Chiroptera; family Pteropodidae; genus Pteropus; species Pteropus vampyrus. Next base: position 623,439 of record NW_011888871.1, on the reverse strand, counting down.
ATGATGGTTCCCAAATCTTGCCAATCATCTGGAGATGAAGAGATACCTGAGTTTCTTCGGGAAGCTTCTGACTCACTGACTCTGTAATAAGATCAGCCAACATTTAGGAGGAACTTCCTTGGCTCTAGGCACAGTGCTGGGGTTTTACCAGTTCGCGTTCTCAGTTTATAGCTACACGGCCATAGGAGGTAGTTGCTATTATCGCCCCCATTTTACAGACGAGGAAAACGAAGCTAAAAATGGGTGGTGGGGCTGCAAGGGGAGCCGCTTAAAAGGTTATTCAACTAGCCAACTAGTAAGGGGTCGAATGCAGATTCCAGCTCTCAGACCCAGCAACTCCAAACCCCGCTCTCAGTCACCGTGCTACGGAAAGCTTTTTGGGGGGCTTCCGATGATTCTAATGATCAGCCAGCTTTGGGAAAAGCCTCGCAGAGGCCCATGCCACTCTCAAAGAGTGCATTTGTCTGAAATGTATAACCCATCCCCCTCCAGTGTTTCTGGGAGGAAAATAGTTTGTGAACAGCTTTCTCTGTAAACATAAGACGAGCAGCTGGACCTCTTTTCGGGATTCCCCAGCTTTCGGGAAACGCGAAGCGCACTCTACGAAACTCCGAGTCTCACAGGTTCATCCAATCTGGGAACCCAGGGCGGCTCTTTCTGTACACCTGGCACTTCTGGTCCCGCCCCATTTCGCCAAGCTCCCAATCCTAAGCCCGTTTGCCGTGATTGACGTCACCCCAGGGCAATTACAATTGGTCCTGGCGACGGCCGCTCCGCCTCCTCGGGAACCCCGCCTCCCTTTCATTCTGAAAGCGAGACCCTCGGCCTGGACGTCCAATGAGAAGCTCCCCCACCCCAAAGG
>NW_011888871.1:615673-621771 GCF_000151845.1 Pteropus vampyrus | reverse complement strand
CGAGCGCCCAGGTGCCCGCAGCTTTGGGGAGCTGGCCAAGGACGCGCGCCCTGTCCCCCGTCGGCTTGGTGGCCTTCGCTCCTGCCCCTCTAGGGGACCTGGCGACCGTGGAAGTGGAAAGACTGGCCAACTTTGGGGGCTGGGAAGGGTCGAGAAAGGGGTCTTCTAGTGGGGAGGGCCTCTTCTGGGCCCCCGGTCGAGGATGCGCCCTTGCATCTGCGCGGTCCCGTTTCCATCCGGGGGGCCATCGTGCCCTGCCCTCCCAGTAAGTTCAGAAGAGCTGTGTAAACCAAAGAGGAAACCCGCCCCACGTCCCTCTTTAAAGTGTTTATCAGGAAAATTTCAAACATGTACTAAGTAGAGAGAGTAGTAGAGCGAACTGTAGGTCCCCCCACCCCACACACACACACACACACCCCAATTTCAGCAGCGATCAATCAGTTCACTGCTGGTCTTGTTTCACCTCTACTTCTGCTCCTTGATTTTGAAGCAAATCCCGGACGTTGTATAATTACCTTAGAAAACACTTCAGTCTATGTCGCTAAAAGATGAGGCCTCTATTTAAAAAGCATAAGCGAGAACAATACTGTCGTCAAACCTAAAAATCTAACTCCTTAATTTCATCAGATATCCAGCCAGTGTTCCGGTTTTCTCTGTTGCGCATAATTGTTTTGTTTGTATCAGGACACGACTTAAATCCTTGCATCGCAGATTTTATTATAGCTCTTAAGTGGTGTGTAATCTCCAGGTTCTCCTGTCTCTTGCTCCGTTTTTATTCTTTGCTGTTCATTTGTGGAAAAAAACAAAGCCCGCAGAGTGGACAAAGTCTGAGTTCCAGTTTCTCCCACTGCGAGCCCGTGTTAAAGGTCCCGGAGGAATTGAACGTGGAGAAAACCGATGGTGACAGGGAAGTAGAGGCCCTCCTGCACCTTGATGAAGCCCCTTCCGTTGTTTGTTTGTTTGTTTGTTTGTTTAAGTTTCGTGTCTACCCTTCTTTCCCAGGCTCATTTTGGGGAAACCAAATTACAGGTATGAGGAAAGTTGTCTTGAAGCAGAGGTAGAGAGAAGCTTGTCATACCAGAAAGCTGCCTGGAAACTAGATTTTACAGTGCCCAGGGGACTTCAGATTTCGCAAGGGGCTGGAACCCCTCCGGCACATTCTTCTTTCTCTTCACTGTGAGGGAGCATCCGGCTTTGGAGATGAAGGGGCTCCTCGCTGGGCCCCGCGCTGGGCCCCGCGCTGGGCCCTGGGGCTCCAGACTTCCCGGCCTGCACCAGGATCCTCAGGCCAGCATCCCGCGTTACTCTGTTATTAACGTATCCCATCGTAGTAGAAATAGCTCTTTGAGGATCGTGACGGGAAGATAATAATTTGAAGATGAAATACTCCTTCCCATTTCTCCTCTTCCAGAAGCCTCCTTGAGTCAGAGCTCTGGCCCAGTGCTGCCCAGCTTTAAAGGCCAGGTACCCCGGGGCAGTTCAGGGGCTGACTGGGGTTAAAAGTCCCCTCCTCTTCTGGGGTAAAGTGCAGTTGATTGTCTTTGTCTACCACAGAGCCAGGTTTTATTTTTGCTGTTTTCTGGACCTCCAAACCAGGCAGGTTTAAGGGCATAAAGATTTGGCCGATGTCTCCTGGTTTCTTTAAACTCAGGAGGCAGAGACAATATTTAGAAATACAGACTTTTAAATCTAAAGCAGTGTGTAAGTGCATTTTAGAAAACCCAGTCTTAACCCTTTCCTGATACCTGTAAACATGAGCTTTTACTGACTTCCTCACCAACTGAAACAAGGTTTGTTAACCAGTATCCCATTTTGCCACTATTTTACTAATTATAGTTCCACATTAAACTCACTTTATTTGCTGTGACTGTTTCAATAACTAGTTAGAAATTCAGCTTTCATTCTAAAACCAAAAGTTACTCTCCCTCCATTTTTGTTTGACATCATTTGGGGAAGAGGCTTTTTAATTTAAATAAATTACTTTGTAGTGACTTTAATAGTGGACATTTGAATGATACTGTTCAGAACAATAATTGTGTCTACATACAGGTTTCGCGTTTACAGGCTATTTTTAAAGGACTAGCTACGTGTCATGCCCATTGCAAGGCCATTTTGTATATGGCGTTTAATTTTCATAACGCTTCGGATAGTATTGTCCCATTTAGCCAATGAGGAAATTGGCGATAGTTTAAAGTCTGCTCAAGGTCAGTTACCTAATAAGCAGGTGGCAGAGCTGGGAACCGTACCGGGTCCTTTTGTTTTTAATTAAACTTTTAATTTTGGGATAAATGTATAGTCCTCTGCACTCGTAAGAAATAACATAGCGGCCTCGTGTCCTTTCCACCAGTTACCGCCCATGGCGGTACCTTGCAAACCCGTAGCACAGCGTAGCAGCCAGGATGCTGGCACTGGAAACGGTGCTCACACCGCCCGTGTTGCCCCGCGGCCGCTCCCTCCCCTCCCACGCCCTCCCCGACCGTCCAGTGCTGTCATTTCGCCATTTCCAGACTGTAAGTGGAGCCATGCAAAATGGGACCTTTCGGAACTGGCTCTTGTCACTCAGCATAATTCCCGGGCGGCTCACCCAAGTTGCTGCATGAGCCAGTGGCCGGTCGTGGGTGCCTTCGGGGTGCCGAGTAGCTCCGCGGCTGGGCTCTACCGCAGCGCGCCTAACCGCTCACCGCTGGAAGACACCTGGGTTTTCCCGTTTCTGCCTATTATGAATAAATCTCGTGTGCGCATTTACGTACACGTTTTTGTATGTACAGAAATGTTCGCGTGTCTGGGATAAAATCGTTTGGTGATGTAGTTGCGCGTGTAGTTTTATGAGAAATCGCCAGGCCTTCCAAAGCGGTCGCCCCATCGTCCGCTCTCCGCGGCGGTGTGGGGGGATCCCCTTCCCGCGTTCTTGCTGGCGGTCGGCGTCGCTTTTATTCCAGCCGTAATGGTGGGTGTGTCACTGCGCTCTCGTTGCTGCTTTAATTTACGTTTCCTTCGTGGCCAGCGGCGCTAAACTTCTCGTCGTGTGCTCATCTGCCGTCTGTACACCTCTTCTGTGAAGTGGCTCTTCATGTTTTTTATCTATTTCCTACTGAGGTTGCTTGTTTTTTATTGTTGAGTTTTGAGAATTCTTTATATATTAAAGACACTAGTCCTTTCTGAAATACGTGGTTTGCTGGAATTTTCTCTGTTGCTCTTCTTCTCATTTCACGGAGCATCGTTTTTAATTTTGATGTTGTACAGTTTATCAGTTTTTTCTTTTATGGATTATGCTTTTGATGTCATGTCTCAGAACTCTTTGTCTAGTCTTAGATCCCAAAGATTTTCTCCTACTTTTTTCTTAAAAGTTTTATAGTTTTACCTTTTACATTTACGTCCCTGATCTGTTTAGAGTTAATTTTTTTTAACCTATATTTTCATCTTGAGTTAATTTTTATATAAGATTGAAGGGTTTTTTTTTTTTTCTTTTTTGCCTGTGGATATCTAATCGTCTCAGCAACATCTGTTGAAAAGAATCTCTTCCGCTGAATTTCCTTTGCACTTTTGTTAAAAATCAGCGTGGGTCTGTTTCTGGATTCTCTGTTTCACTCTGCCGATCTGTATGTCTCTCCTGCTGCCAGAATCCCATTGTGTTGATTGCTGTAGCCATATAGTAGGCCATAATATCAGAGAGTGATCTCTCCCACTTTTCCTTTTCAAGATTATTTATCTACTCTAGAGTTTGTCAATGTCTCTGTGAAATTTGCCTGGATTTTGACAGCAACTGCATTAAACCCGTAGCTCGATATGGGGAGAATTGACATGTCTACTGTAGTGACTCTTCCAATCCATGAACATGGTATGTCTTCATTTACTGAGGTCATCTTTGATTTCTTTGATCAGCATTTTGCTATTTATTATTGGCATATAGGTCCTGTGTATGTTTCGTTACACTTTTACTAAAGTATTCGGAGCCACTTTCAGTGACACTGTGCTTCTGTCTCCAGTCTCCAGACGCGCGTTGCTGGTGTGCGGGAAGGTCAGGCCATTTTTGTGTCTCGGTCTTGCGTCCTGTCATCTTGCCGAATATCCTTTTTGGTTCTAGGGCTTTCCTCTATATTCCTTGGGATTTTCTACATAGATCATCATGTTATCTGCAGATAGGAACAGTGTTATTTCTTCTTTCTCAGTAGGTATGCTTTTTATTTCTTGTTTTTGCCTTACTGCAACAGCTGGAATTTCCAGTATTTTGTTGAATTACAGTGGTGAGAGTAGTCACATCTTCTCTTTCTTTCCTGATATTGGTGATTGGTGTCTTCTCTTTTTATTTATGTCAGTCTTTCTAGAGGTTTATCAGATTTCTTGATTTTTTTTCTTCTCCCTGAAGAACCAGCTTTTGTTTCACTGATTTTTCTTAATGGTTTTCCTTTTTTCAATTGCATTTATTTCTGTTCTTTATTATTTCCTTCCTTCTTCCTTTAGGTTCGTTTTGCTCTCTTTTTCCTAGTTTCTCAGGGTAGAGACTTAGATTGTTTATTTGAGATCTTTCCTCTTTTCTAAGGTAAGCATTTTAAGCTCTATAAATCTCCTCCTCAGCACTGTTTTAGCTGTGCCCCCGTATTTTGATATGCTGTATTTTCATTTTTATTTAGGTTCACATGCATTTTTATTTTTTTCGAAATGTCTTCTTTGACCCATGGATTATTTAGAAGTGTGCTATAGTTTTCAAGAGTTTAGAAGTTTTTCTGTTATCTTTCTGTTATTGATTTCTATGACTTCATATGTCCAGAGAAGATACTTTGTGTGATTTCAGTTATTTTAACTTTGTTGAGGTTTGTTTTATGGCCCAGACTATGGTATAACTTGGTGAATGTTCCACAGACACTTGGGAAAAAATGCGTATTCCGTTGCTCGGGGAAGTGGTCTCACGTCAGCTAGATCCTGTCGATTGATGGCTATGTTTCCATCTGTATCTTTGCCGATTTCGTGGTCCTGTCAGTTGCTGAGAGTGGGGTGTTGGAGTCTCAACTACAGCTGACCCGTGTCATTGTGTAATGTCCCTCGTCATCTCTAGTAATCTTCTTCGCTCTGAAATCTACTTTATCTGATATTTGAACATAGCCGCTTCTGTTTTTGTTATGAATGCTTTCACGGCCTTTTACTTTTTTACTTTTAACCTACCCCTGTTGTTGTGCTGGCGTGAGTTTCTTATAGAGAGCCATTGTTACGTCATATTTTTTCTACTCTGCCGATCTCTGCCAACTAATTTGTATATTTAGACCGTTTACGTTTAAGATAAAGTAATATTTAGTATGTTAGGGCATGAGTCTCATTTTATTTTTTTATTTTTGGTTCTTCCTGTCACTTACCTTCCTGTGGGTTATTTGAACATATTTTAGGATCCCGCCCTTGATTGACCGATGGTTGGTTTTTGAGCATAGCAGAGCTCCGGACTGTTTTCTTGGCGGTCGCTCTAGGTTTATGGTACGCACCTAACTCATCCCCGTGTCCTGGAGCCTGTGTCATACAGCGTTCAGTGAAGCGTGGATCCCTTTACTCTCCCCACGGTTTAAATTTAAATGTCTTACGTATTTCTTATTCCACTTGGAGCACCACATTCGTTGGTTTTATTTCGGTCATCGCACGTGATTTAAAACCTCACAGCAAGTAGGGTAGTTTGTTATACTGACCCGTTTTACCTATTCCGATATGTTCTTTCCTTCCTGAAGTTCTAAGCCGTCTCCTGTTACCTGCTCTGTTCTGTTTGGAGAACAGAGTGTGGATTTGCTTTCAGCCAGTTCAGCTTTCCTTCGTCCAAGAATGTCCCCTTTCTGAAGGACATCGTCTTCAGCTATAGAATTCTCCTCTCCTGCCTGCCTTCGCTGTGCCCGTTGGTCGCGTCATGCCTAGAGCATTCTCTGTCATCAGGGAGGGCTAGGCGGTGTGGAGCTGCTGCCTCGTGCTGGGACCTGGAGTCCCCACCGTCCGGCCCGTTGGTTCCAGGTTCAAGGCTCTGTGTCCCTCATCGCCTCACACTACCCCCTGCAGCGGATTATTTCAGTCTGCTAGTTGCTTTGACTTCCTGTAAGTATTCCCAGGAAGATTTCCTGTGCCTCTTT
>NW_011888871.1:610609-614583 GCF_000151845.1 Pteropus vampyrus | reverse complement strand
CTGGGAGCCGGTCAGGTTCCTGTCGCCAGCTGGCAGATGGCGTTAGCTGAGTGAGTGTGCTTTGACACTTGGACACATGGGGTTGGGCCTTTGGTAGTGCCAAAACCCAAAACATCATTTTCCATCGGTTAAAAAATCCAGAGACCCCTCCCCCTACCCGCCACCCCTGGCCATTGCTGGGACTCATCTCGTGGACAGTCAGTACCCGGCCTTCAGGTTGGCCTGCTGACTGTTCTCACCAGACCTGCTCTAGGGGAGTAGTATTTGACCTTTGCTTGATGTCATGAGAGATCTGAAGTATGCTGTGCTTGATGCTAGATACTGTTCTGTTGACAGCTCATAATTATCTTCTGTTACCGCATAGTTGAGAGTGGAGTCATGGACCTTATCAGTTTAAATGGAACAGAAGATTCAAACCGAAGGTTTATCCAGAGATGTAATTACAGGGTGAGCTTCAAGCCACGGGAGCCAGTGCTGTGCAGTGGGTCTGCTGCTCCGCTCGCATCACGTGGAGGGCGGTGACACCCCTTAAAGACAGGCTGCTTTATTTTGTGTCATGACGATTATGGTTGCCTTTGAGAGTGAGTAAGTGTGAGGAGCGGTTGCCCAGCATGTGATAGACTCAGCTCTGAACGGTTCTCTTGTGCTCTGGGACACTTGCCCGTCTCACGTTAGGGTAAATGCTCAGACTGGTTCAGGTGCATTGGTTTCCGGGATGGAAAGCATAGTTTGCATCCCGCGTCGGGAATCGGTTTGAGAACCCGACACTCTGCATTGATTCTGGGGACCAGGTCCGCTTGGAGCTTGTGCTTTGGGGGTGCAGCATCCACAGGACAGAAGAGGGACAGTTGTTACTCTTGAGAGTATTTGCCGGTGGACGGAGCGTAGCTGGAGAGCAGCAGCGCACGTGGCCTCTTGCTTAAGGAAGCAGAGGCCAGGTAGACGTCATCTGTCTGTCTAGCCTGAAAGCCTTGGCACCAAGCTGGTGACGTGCCCCTATTCCATCAGACTCGGCAGCGAAGACTGGCCATGATGAATGTCCCCTGGGGTTAGCAGTGCGCCCAGGCCCTCGGCAGTCTGGCGTCTGCTTGCCTTGGGGTGAGCAGAAACTCTCAGCCGGCGAGCCCTGAGGCTCGGAGCGCCTCCAGCCTGGGTGGTGCTGACGCCGCCGTGACCGCGGAGGGGTGCCCCGGCGACTGCGCGTGCTACGGGCTCCCCACGCCCTCAGTGCCTGTCTGAGACAGTCTGGAGGAGGCTTCTGCTGTGGGTGGGGGGAGGGCAGCTGGAGGGGCGCGGGCACACCTGTGCATGGCGCCGAGTGGGAGTGTGCACAGCGTGTGCCCGCCTGTCGTGCTTAGCTGCCTGGCTGGCTTCTGTGGGTCTGGGAAACACATGAGGGGACGGGAGAGGGGACATCACTGGTTACGTCCCCGGAAGGACGGGGGGCCTCAGCCCAGACGAAGGAGGCCATCGAGGCTGTGCGGGATGTGTGATGAGTGTCACCTGTCCGGGGCCCGGTCAGTGACCCGGGCTGCTGAGACACTTGCAGCAGCCCGGCTCGGCGCGGGCGAGGCACGTGTGCTCCAGACCCAGCCCCGGCACCGCGTGGTGCGGGCGGCGCTGGCGGCCCAGGTAGACTGTTCGTCTTCGCCGACGAGATGCGGCGTTCCAAGCCAAAGGCTTGCCGCCGGCCGAGGAGGGACAGGGAGCAGGTGGAGCCTGGCCGCTGCTTGGGAGCGTCACCTGCGGGGTTTTCTTAGCACCTGTGAGCAGCGCTTTAACGTGCATGTTCCACTGACACTCAGCTCTTTATCTGCAGTCGTTGGCACACATGCAGAGACCCAAATGATTTACATTTTTGTGGCCACTAAAGTGTTTTTTCAAGGAAGCGAAGTTCTATAATTTTAGTCTTATGACGGGGAAGGGAAATGGCTGTCCCTGAGGGTTGATTAGATGGGCGGAGATTGGAAACTGAACCGTGTGGAGCCTCCGAGGTCCCTGGGAGGTTAGCTGGTCATTCACCTTCTTAGTCCATACCCGGGACGGCTCTGAGTGACGAGGTTGCGTTTTTAAACAAACCCACCAGAACGGCCCTGACACACCGGGGAGCAGATGTCTCCTTAAAAGCCAGTGCCGGGGAGGCCACGCCCACACACACGCGCGCGTGCACGGACCGAGTGTGCGCTCACGCTGGCACTGCGCGCGGCCGCCTCTGCCCGGAGGTCGAGTGCCTGCCCCTGTGTCGGGAGCACCCTGTGTGGTCTCATTCGATCCTCTGGCGACCCCGCGAGGTTGGGGGGGTTTCACTCCCGCGGGAGGGTTCGCCTGCTTCGCCTCCGCGTTCCCGTGGGGGCATTTCGGCCGCGGTGGTCTTCTTGCCCCCTCCCCCTCGCCATCCCTCGCGCCCTCTGCTCACCGGAGGCTTGAGCTACTTGACTGGTGAGTTTTGGGAAAAGAAGGGAGCATACTGGGCCTCGCTCTGCATTCGGCCCCTGGAGCCGCCCTGCCCGCAGAGAGCGTGCGTCCCGTTCGCTGGTGCCACCGCTGTGGGGGTGACCCGCCCGTGCTGGTGCAGCTGTGCCAGTGAGCAGACGACCAGCTGCAAGTCTAACACCACGCTCTGCCGTCTGGCCTTCGTTAGTAGGAAAGCAGGATTTCGATCTCCATCTTTCTGACTCCTGTTTTGAGTTCCACACCGATTCTGGGCTTGAGAGCAGGAGAAAAACTAGACTCACTGAGTATGAATCTGCCTGGGGTCGCCTGCTGGGCCGGAAGTCCCTCGTTGACATCTAAACTCTGTTTAGGTCAAATAGAGGTGAAGGAAGCCGTCACCCCTATTTTCTGATGCAAAGTGGCGCTGACCAAGGATGCCGCCGGTGCTGCTGGTGTATATGGAGCGTTAGAGTCAGGCGGAGCCGTGGGGTTGCCGAGTTTCTTACCCCTACACAGCATCTCTCACCGGTGGTCCTGGAGCCGTCGCCTGAGCAGCTCTTAGGTCGGGGGACTCGCTGTGGCCGTCCCTGGCCTCGCCAAAGATGTGGAGTTGCAGTGGGCAACTCTGAGACACTTGGACCTGGTGGACACAGTGTGCTGTGGAGCAGCCGAAAACACACACCCTCCTCCCACGGGGCAGCTGTCTACTTCTTTTATTTGTGCAGTCGATTACCCAGGTACCGCAGGTGCAGCAGAGGGCAAGACAGAACGTGGTCCCTGTGGGTAGAGCTGCCGTTAGCCCCGTACCGAGCCCCTGTCGCCCCCGCTCCTTTTAGCTGGGTATTCTGTAACTTGTAGCTGGAAGCACAGAGTCCCGATGGGGAGAAGCCAGCTCTGGGGCGAGCCGGAAGAGCAGCATCCAGGCCGAGGAGCCGAGCCCCAGGAGCAGATGCCCGAGGCAGTCAGGCTTTGACGGAGTGGAACACGGTCTGCCTAGGTGATGGGTGAGGGGGCGGGGGAGAGCTCCTGGGTCAGGCCCGGCAGGCCTTCTCAGCCACAGCGATGGCGATTCTGGCCGTGGGAAGCAGAGAGGCGTTTCAGGCAGAGGGCTGCGTTGCCGTACACGCACAGATCAGTCTGGGGGTGGTGTGCGGACTGGGGCAGGGTCACAGACCCCCACCCCTTAACCAGCGGAAGGGTAGGTACATATACGTATATGTGTGTGTATATAAAATAATCTTACAGAGGAATAGTCACCAGAAGTAATCAAGGGAGGAAAAGGAACGTTATTACACATAGGATGATCTGCATGAAATTCTGATATTTGACCCTTTTGACAAAAATAGTTTCATGCAGTCCAACCTAATATTTTAAGAACACTGCGACCTGGGCCGAAAAGGAAGATTCTGGGGCCGTGTAGTGCTTCTTGTGACCTCTGGCCATGCCCTAAAAGTGACCTTGAGGGAAGAGGGTGAGTCGGCCCCGCCCTGAGCATTCTCATGAGCACCCTTCATTTTGGAGAGAAGGGGCGCTGGGTCAGG
>NW_011888871.1:605459-610291 GCF_000151845.1 Pteropus vampyrus | reverse complement strand
GCAGTCACCATCTATCTGATACGTTCTGATTCTTCATAGTCTGGAGTTTACATTAGGGTTCACTCTTGGTGTTCACAGTTCTGTGGGTTTGGACACGGATCCCGCATGACAGTGTCACACAGAAGGGTTTTCTTACTCTAAAACTCCTCTGCGCCCCACCTATTCACCACCCCCCGTTTCCCCCCAGCCCCTGGCAACCGCTGATCTTCTACTGTCTCCATAGGTTTGCTGTTCGCAGAACACAGAGCTGGCATCGTACAGGTAGCCTTTTAAGATCGGCTGCTGTCAACCAGTGATGCGCATTTAAGGTCCCTCCGTGTCCTCTCACGGCTTGCTAGCTCCTTTCCTTTCAGGGCTGAATACTGTTCCGGCGTCCGCATGGACCACAGTCGGTTTATGCATTCACCTGTGGGAGGACATCGAGTTGCTTTCAAGTTTCGGCAGTTAAGGAGACAGCTGCTTTTGTGTGGACATAAGTTTCCAACTCATCTGGGTAAATTCCAAGTAATGAGATTGCCGGATCAGGTGGCAAGAGTTTAGTCTTCTACGGTGGCTGCACCGGCGGTGAGTGGGACTCAGTCTCGCCAGCCGCGCTTACGAGCTGTCAGTGCTGTGGATTTATGCCGTTCTGATAGGTGGGCGCTGGCGCCTCGTTGTTCTTTAATGTGCATTTCCCTGACGACGTGTGACGGTGAGTATTTGTCATGTGGTATTTGCCATCTGTGTGTCTTGGCGAGGTTCAGATCTTCTGCGCGTTACATACGTTCCGCAGGGATTTCCTCCCAGCCTGCGGCTTGTCTTTCCATCACTCACGGGGCCCGCCCGCCCGCAGCGCGTCTGTGACTGCGGAGCACTCCGTCGTGCGCGTGGACCCGTGTGCTTGTCCACGTGTCCGTCGGTGAGCGTTTGGGTCGCGTCCACCCTTTGGCTGTCACGTTTGGTGCTCCTTGAACCCGCGCGCGCACACGCCTGTGAGCGCATTTTCTCCAGGAGTGGCCCGGGGCGGCGTCAGCTCTGAGCGGGTGAGGCCGCCAGGGCTTCCCAGGGCGGCCGCGCTGTGTCGCCCTCTGCGCCACGTCCTGGGCAGCGTTGCTGTCGCCCGTCTGTTTCATTACAGCCGTGTGGTTTCGCGTTGCGAGGAGCCACCTGGCCGTCCTGCGTGAAAGCAGGTTCCAGTTCGGTAGGCGGGAGCGGGGCCTGGGACTCTGCATTTCTGACAAGCTCCCAGGGGATGTTTGTGCCGCTTTGGACAGCGAGGACAGGCACTGCTGTCTGGCTCATGAAGGGGACCTGGACCGGCCTCGCCGCCGCAGCGGGCGCCCTGGGCCAAGTGGCGGCATGGAGGGAGGACGTGACAGGGCCGTTCCTTGGCCTAGCGTCCCCAGGCACCTCCTGCGTGTCCAGTGCTTAGGACGCCTCCGTGAAAGCAGCCGAGCTCCGTCCCTGTCCTCCCAGAGCTGACATGCCAGAAGCAGTGGGGGGGGGTGGCAGAGGGAGGGGGACGGACGAGGAGCTGGAGGGCTGGCGTAGCAGGGCCGTGCAGGTGCCAGCAGGCCTGTCCCACAGAGGCGACACCGCCTGTTAGAAACCAGCGCGGCGGCCGGGAGCCAGGGTGACGCAATGGGGACGGGTGGAGGCGTGTGGCCCCCTGGGCTCCCCTGGAGAGCTTTCAGCAGACCAGAGACAGCCTCTGACTTAGCCGTTCGAGGGGCTCTGGCTGCCACCCCCTGAGAGAGACCAGAGTGTTAGGCGCGGAGACCCTGAGAAGTGGTCAGATTCTGGAAACGTGTCGAAGGTTCTGGCTTTTGAGACAGGGAAGATGGTTGTGATGCGTTTAACTGAAAAAACGGGCTCTATTTTAAGGTTCAGCGTTTGAGTATAAAACGTAAAATTGTGGCGGGGGCAGAATAATGGCTCTCACTGAAATATAGTAAGTTTTATGTCTAATTAAAGGAGATTTATTTTTACTTCTGTTTTTCTAGAATGCGTATTTATTATAGAAGATAAAAACTTGTAAAAACTTTGCTTCTTTCTTTACAGAGTTTTACTGCTTGCTCTTCATTCTGTCAAAGTCACTCATTTGCACTGTATTTTATAGACATCACATACAGTTCGTACTGTATTATGTTTACAAATTTTTTTAAATCTTTTAGCTTTTTACTTAGTTTCGTGCGTCTAGCCTACTGGAATGCAAGGTCCTTTGAAGTCCAGCGTTTCATTTTGATTTTCTCTGGGCTCCGCCTGCTGAATGAATTGCTGTAATTCCTTTGCGTGGTAACTGGGCCTCTTCCAAAACAGTTTTGTTTTTCTAAATTTGCAGAGGTTTATTATTAGCGTGATTAAAAAACCGAAGAACGACTGTCCCATTCTTTAAGGTTCTCACTTCTTCGCCGTAGCCTCTGCTCCCATTCCCGTCCCCAGGGACTGGTCCCCAAGCCAGCAAGAAGTTCTCACCTCCAGCTCCTGGGACGCACGATCTCAGGACTCGCTTTTGCCCCCACCTCTGTCAGGACTTCTTCAGTCGGGTAGGTGGCCTTTTCCGCAGGCGCTGCGCTCTCGCCTCTGTGGTGTAGAGAAGCAGACCCCTTGGGTTTACTTGTGCTTCTTACGTAGTAGGAGGGGGACCCCCGGTCGTGGGGCCAGCGCGGGGCTGTATGGACCAGGAAGTGTGGAAAGGCCCATCCGACAAAGCTTGCCGTAGGTGTTAAAAATAATGTGTGACTAGTGACCAGAAATTAAAGGTCCTTTTTTCAAGGCCGCGGTGGTGGCTGGTGACTGCTGCGGTGTTCCTGAAGGACGTCCTGTTTCTCCTCCCTTAAACTGTGTCGAAGGCCAGTGAACGTGAGGTCGGGGGTGGGCGCAGGGGCTTCAGTGACCCCTCATGTGGCATCTGTCTGGTCGGTGCCCTCAGGGCTGGTTTTACAGACCCTCCAGGGGCCGAGAGGGTCGAGAACATTCATTTTCTTTGACCCCTTTGCAAGTCACTGTCTTTCACCTTTCTGAGAGCGGGGAGCGTGCCAGACCCGGGCCCATGGTCCAGGTCGCCACTCTTGGTCACTAGGCACTTGCGGTGCCAGTTCGGAAAGCAAGGCCGTCACTGAGTTCTGCAGGTCGCACCCCAGCGAAGCTGGGAGATGAAAGTCAAAATACCTACAAGGGAGAGCATCGCAAAGGAGAGTGGCTGCCAGGAGCCGCGTCAGAACCCGCGGATTTCAGTTAAGTCACAAAACCAGCAGGAAAGCTGAGTGATTAGCCTGCGACGTTGTTCAGCTGGGTCTGTGAAGGGTCTTGGCGCTTGCTGAGCCTCCCTCATTCACGTGCATGCTCACTTCCATGTGGCGCAGGCGTTGTGGCCTGGGCGTCAGCCCTGGGCGGGCGTCAAGGGACCCGTCTTGGGCACCTGCAGGCCTACGGACGGCGCATAGTAGGCCTTCTGTATTTGCCAGACACGTGAATAAGTACTTTTAGAGGAAAACGGCTGAAAGAACTTGAAAACCAAAAATTCTAATTTTGATGATCTCATAAACAAAATATTTTTCCCGGTTTAATGACACGGAGGTCAGGATTGTGCTGGGCGGAAGGCAGTCTACCCTCCCGCTTCCCGGCCCCCATGCCTGTGCTGGGAGACGTGTCGTGGGGAGGACAGCTCGCCTGCTGTCGTGCTGAGCTCCCTTGCTAAGTTGGGGGGAAGAGTGGGGCAGAGGCCTCAGAAAACAGGGTGCCGGGGGGAGCGGCTGTCACACGCCGGGAGACTTCAGAGGTGCGCGGTTCCGTCTGGGGCCACCCAGTCAGTTTGTGGGGAGTTATAGCCTTGTTTCCTTATATAGAGTCATTCATAGAATTTGGGAGTTTCACGAGTAGCCAATAAAAGCCGTTCTGTGTTCGTTATTCTCGTAACTGAAAACACGTGGTCTGACGATTGCTGTCTGCTGTCTGTGTCCCCACACTGCCACGCTGGCTCCTGAAGTCCTGCTGGGGGGATTCCTTCACGCGCCCTTTCTGCACGGGGCAGCCCTGGGCCACCCCCGGGCCACGGGCACCAAGCTGCTTCTCTGCGGTGAGGCCCAGTGACCACACTGATTGTATCTCCCAGCCCATCTTGGTGGAACATCCATAATCTAAGAATCTTCACAAAATTTCTTAAGTCTGTAATAAGCAACACGCTAGTCAGAAAATCATTGATTAACATCTTTCACTTAGATAACACTTTTGTAGGAGGCGAGCGATTCCCATGGAATTTTGTCTGTCGAGCTGTGGCCACGATTTCGTCTCTCTCGGGTTCTAAGAGGCCATGCTGGTCAGTTGACCAGGAGGTCGCAGCTGCCTTGCGGGAGCAGGTCTGGAAAACAAGCATCTGGCAGAGACTCGCGGAGGGAGCAGACCACGCTGACTTCTGGGGAGAGTGCCCCAGGCAGAGGGGACAGTGCCTGCAGAAGCCCAGGAGTGTGGGGTGCGGGGGGTCACAGGGACAGCAGAAAGGCCAGTGCGGGTAGAGCGGAGCGAGCGAGGCGGTAATTGGAGGTGGGGTGGTAGGGATGGAGCGTCACAGAGTCCCGTGGGCCGTGCTCGGAAACGGGGGGCGACGGGAAGCCATTGGGAAGTTTTCATAGAGAAGCGAAGTGATCCTGCTTACGTTTCCAGAGGCTCACTCTGTGCCCCGAGTGGACAGGGCTGGCAGGCGGGGCGCGGGCCGCGGTGAGCAGGGCATTCCCTGGAGGGCCGCGGTGCCCCAGGCACGTTCCCGCGGTGGTTCGATTCAGTGGGATGGGAGCGCTGGAGGTCGGGATTTGTCACCTTGCCGGCCTCGGTTTCCCATCTGTGAAATGGGAACG
>NW_011888871.1:598834-604619 GCF_000151845.1 Pteropus vampyrus | reverse complement strand
GGAGGGAGTATGTCCTGCCAGCCCTAGAGACGGGGCGGGGCACTCCTCACAGGGCCACCCGGGTGCGCCGGGGAGCGTGGCAGGGGCAGGGCACGGGCGGGAGCCTCTGTGGTGCTTCGTGGGAAGGAACGGGTGGGCAGCCTAGGGTTGGACCGTGCGGTGGGAGCATGGCTGCCCAGGTCCGGCCCTGGGTGAGTGAGCAGAGCAGTCCCGCCACCTGGCTCGTGAAAGCCAGAGAGAGGGGCGGGTCCAGGCGCGGCCTCGAGACTGGCGGGCTCCCCGAGGGCAGTCTCTCCAGGGTCAGCACGCCCCGCAGATAAGCCACACAGGTAGGAAGCACGGCTAATGAAGGAGAAGCAACCCAGAATGAGTGGGCCCGGAACCGTATGGAACCCGTGGTTGCTCCCTTCCCTGCCAGCCGCTACCCCTCGCGGCCCCGCGGGGTGTAGGCACTCAGGCTTTCAGAAGTGCCAGTGCGGGCCCAGCCCTGAGACCCCGCTTCCATGATCTGCAGTGCAGCCTGGGCGTCAGGGTGTTTAACGCTGCCCAGGCGATTCAGACCGCAGCCAAGGCTGAGAAGCACTGATCTGTGGAGAGGGGACTCTGTGACCCGCTCACCAGGATTCTCAACTGCAGATAAACTCGCCTCGGAGCCAGTAAGCCAGGGGCCTGGCGTTGGCAGACCTTCTGTAAAGGCTGGAGTAGGAGCACAGACCCTGTGTCGGGCGTGACGGGGTGCCCGCGGAACAGGAGAACACGTCTCCGTGAAGTCCTTATCGATAAAATTCCAAGTATAATCATGGCAGCTGAGTACAGTCGTCCCTCAGTATCCGGGGGTTGCTTCCTGTCCCCCTCCCGGATACCTCGATCTGCGGATGGCCCCGTCCCCCGTATGTGGGTCCGCGTGTGACTCGCACATCCTCCACATGTCTTAGACCACCTCTAGGCGCCCACAGCACCTGATCCGTAAGGGCCACGGGAGCAGGCACTACTCTGTGTTGCTTAGGGCTCAGCCTTCCACCGTAGTGTTTACGTGTAGTTCTGACTCACGGTCGGGGGCCCATGGATGTGGGGGCCGACCCTACAGCATTCTGTGCCGCAGGGGTCTCTGGACAGAGTGGCATTCTTTGCAGAAGTGACATTTCACTTAATTGGGGTTCAAGGTCAGTGTTCGTACCATGGACTCAAATGCAAACATACATCTCTACGAACCATCCTTTGGTCACAGGCCATGCAAAAGCAGGAGGCGGGAGCGTCTGGCCTTCGCATCTTAGTTCGCCGGCCCGCCCCCAGCCCTGAGCGGCCGAGAGCCTGTCCCTGGTTCCGCTCTGGGTGGCGGGACGAGGGTGGCCTGGGAGACACTTGGAGCGTGCTCTGTGATAAGGCGCAGCGCAGTTTAGACCCGTCATGCTGTGCGGAGCTTCGCCGTCCCCTGAGTCAGGCCGCGTCACAGGCGCCTCCCCGGTGCGCGGCTCCCACGACCTCAGAATACGGGCGTGGGTGGGAGCTTGCAGCCCGCCCGCCTGCACCCGCTCTCCCCCGGTGCTGCTGCTGCCTTACGAGGACCTGTGTACGTGCAGCCCCCGCTCTGTTGTTTTGGCCAACTGGAAAAATCTGAAAATGCCTCGCCTGGGTACCTATTTAATAACCCAAAAAGCCACACTCCCAAGTGGGCTGCGTCTGAGTCTGCTTTGGCAAACTTTACTTTTTCTTTTTTATTGAGGTATAATTGACATAACATTGTGTTCGTTTCAGAGACACAATGTGACAATTCGGTATTTGTGTAAGTGTGGTTAACATCCATCCATAGTTAGAGTTTCTTTTCTGCAGTGAAACCCGTTAAGATCTACTGTTAGCAGCTTTCAAACATGCCATACAGCTACAGCGTAGTAACTG
This sequence comes from Pteropus vampyrus, assembly GCF_000151845.1. NCBI lineage: Eukaryota > Metazoa > Chordata > Mammalia > Chiroptera > Pteropodidae > Pteropus > Pteropus vampyrus. The sequence goes on along the minus strand of NW_011888871.1, from coordinate 602,723 downwards.
CAGTAACCACTGTACATGACAGACCTGTCAAACTTTCAGGATTGTTTGATAAAAGGACTTATTTCTCCCACTCCTAAATTATACCTCATGATATTCTCAGACAGTAGCCGAGGAGAAACCACAGCCCTGCACTGCCAGCTGAAGGGCAGCCTCGCGCCCAGCCTCTCGCCACTGAGCGAGCCCCGGCCTCGGGCTTGTCCGCTCTGGGTTTTCACAGCCGCTGCGCTCAGGCCCTCGCTCCCCACCACTGAGAGCTCGTGCTCCTGCCTCCTGTCCTGGAAGTCGGCTGCGTGGCATCTTAGCGGCCCTCCCTGACAACCGAGTTGCAGTGGCCTCCTTCATGATTCTCCTTCCCTGATTTTGCTCCTTTAGAGCGGGGTCTTCAACCCCCCGGGCCGCGGGTTGGTACCGGTCCCTGGCCTTTTAGGAACCGGGCCGAACAGCAGGGGGTGAGTGGCGAGTGAGCCAGTGAAGCTTCCTCTGTATCTGCAGCCGCTCCCAGCGCCAGCATCACCGCCTCAGCTCCGCCTCAGGTCCTCAGGCATTAGAGGCTCGCAGGAACACTGGTCCCCGGTGCCACAAAGGTTGGGGACCTCTGCTCTAAGGACAGATCCCAGTGGCTGTGTTGCAGCCATCTCACTGTTCTTTCCGGGGGCCTGTGTTTTGAATGTCTGCTCCCCAGCACGGAAGCTTCACAAGGGCACGGGTCCCCTCTCTCTCCGTCTCTGCTGTATCCTCGGTGCCTGGTGACTTTGGTGGGTGGGCTTATTGGACGTAAGAGGCTACTACAGAACAAATATGATTTCCTTGTCACCCACATGTAGTTTCGCATGCCTACTATGTGTTGGGCCCTAGAAAGAACATGGTGACTGTCACAGGAAAGGTGAGCACGGGGCGCCGATGGGGTTTGCAGCTGGAGGTCACAGGCAGGCTGATAGACATTGACGGAAGGCTGTTATTTACAAGGGACTCACATCTGGAGGGTGATTTGACAGCACCGTTCAGAGTTCCTGCCAGCTCTGAAATTCTGTGAATTCCGGGTGGTGACAAATGCAGGAAAGGGAAATGAGGAGTTGTGTGGCCTTAGGGTGGCCAGGAAAGGCCCCTCTGATATGGTGACTTTTGGAAGGAGACTTTATGTTTGCAAAAGAAATCCCCTAGAAGCCTCAGCTTGCGACTCCGGCTCTGTGAGCTCGGTGGACGTAGAGAGGGGTCTTCATTCTGCTGCCCTCAGTTGTCTTTACTGCAGGTCCCCGGTCCTCAGGGACAGAGCTTGCCTGGCGGGAGGCTGGGGGGAGGCAGGCCCGTCACGGCAGTGACCTCGGCTCCGCTCCCGTCTCGGAGCCTCGGCCTCGGGTCTCAGGTTCTTCTCACCCGCCGGTCCCAGAGTCCCCAGTGCTGGAGCCAGGCCCGCCCCCCACGCCGGCCCCTCCGCACGCCCCGCACTCGCCCCGCCTTTCTCTCCTTTCATGACTGTCGCTAGTCCCCAGCTTCTTCCCCTCGAGGCGCAGCGGGCACAGTAGGTCCCTTGTCACCAGGGCTTCTCTTGCAGTGGACAGTGGTGTCTCTCAGTGTTGGTCACCACTCTAAACAAACCTCACTGGCTGGGACCTGCTGCTGCCGAGGGGGACGCGGAGGCAGCAGGGTGGGCTAGGCGGGACACTGTCCCTGTGCTGTGGGCATGGCATCATCTGTTTTTGAAATAACTAAAGAAAAAATGTCATCCTACAGCATTCTGTTTCGTCAGAGCTGGTAAATATAATTTTCAAGCTTTGTTTCCTCTTAGAGCTAGAAGACAAAACAAACTGACGAGAGGTTGCTGTTGGGGCCAAAGCAGTTAGGTTTGAAAGGTCACGGAGTTCTTTCGGTCTCATATCCGTGTCTGTCCTCACCCCACGCACAGATGGAGAGGAGCTGCTTTGTCGGCTGATACTATCACCAGTGACGGGCAGAGGTTTCGGGCGGGCTCCTTGCTCTCTGCTGCCCCATCGCCTTGATGGACTTTGGGGGTCCTGACAAATGTGTGTGTGTCCGGTGGCGTCAGCAGAGGGCAGTCGCAGGAACTGGGCGTGGTGGGCCAGGGACACGGAGCCCCAGGCTTCAGCAGGCTACCGAGTCTGAGGACCGTGTGTCTTCGTAGCTTTAAAGGAAGAAGAAAGTAAGCTGAGAAAAACAGCGCCCGAGTGACGGGTCGTGACTTTGAGGAGAAGCAGATGTGGGTCCTCTCGGCGTGTGCTTGCTTCCCTGACAGCTGAAACAGCATCCTCGCCCCGAAGGGGTGAGGCCGTTTGCGGGTCTGGTGGGGACAGGCCGGACGCCCTCTGTCCAACACTCGGGCCGCCCCACCCCGGCCTCTCCCCGAGCCGTGGGATTGCAGTCCTCGGGCAGCTTTCCGGGGAGTCCCCCACCCTAAGTCACTCGTGCTTTATGTGGCAAATGTCAGCTTGCCCTCGGCTTGATGTGGTAGCACACTAACTTCCACCTGCCTCTTCACGGAGGGCGCCGTTGGAGAAGCAGCTGCGGGCTCAGTGGGGCCCGTGGGTCCCGCGTGTGTGCCGGAACGGTGTGGCCCCAGGCCAGCAGAGCCCTGGTCGCCAGCGCCCAGGCCCCAGGAACCCGTCAGCAGGGGCCACGGTGGTCAGCTGCATGGGCCGTGCTGGCGGTCTGCCCGCCAGACATCACTTAGGGAGTCTGCACGGTAGACAAGCACTCGGTAAAAGTTACTGTGACGGTCACCGCACGACACTGACCAGCCCTGTCGCGCTTGCATCTGCCCTGGACGTTGGCGTGAGTCCAGCAACTCGCTTCTGTCAGTCACGTGCCGTGGGGCCTGCGTGGGCCAGGGTCAGCCCTGCCCAGGTCGGAGCTGAGCCTGCCCTTCCGGAGTCAGAAGTGGCAGCTTGACCCCCAGACCCCCGTGCCCAGCCCAGGGGCTTGGGCGTCCTGTGAACCTGTGCTTTTTCAAACTCTAATCTCCTGCTGTTGGGCGAGGACGGCTCCTCACCTGACTGGGCAGGAAGTCCCTTCTGTTCTGTGTGCCGCTGTCTGTCCCCGTGAATCAGATCTTCCTTGGGCCCTGCTTCGTTTTGTCTGTGTTACCTTGCTAGCCACTGCTGGCATCTGTCCTTGGGATCCAGATTTCATTACGATGGTTGTTAACAGCATCCTGAGCTAAGTCCCTCCAAAGGAAATGACGATGGCGGTGGTAATTATTTTCGGTGCTTTTATTACTGTATTTACCCATTACCCTGAAAGATCAAGCTTTTTCACAGCGATCCCCTTCCCTCTGAGGCTAAGCTCTTTCTAACGTCAGAACTTCTCCCTGCAAGGAAGTGGTCGTACTTAAGGCGTCTGTTGATCGGGGGAAGGTGTAACACTGGAAGGCTGCTCTACATGCGGTATTACGCTCTTAAAGATTCGCCTCTTGTTAACCATAGAAGCACCTGGCACTCTGAGGCCTGTGCGCGTACGTGAAGCTGTGCGTCGGCTTCGGCAGCCCCTCCGCAGCTCCGATTTGCTTGCCGCGGTGAGTCCGGCTGCCTCTCCCGTTGAACTTTCTTGTAACCAGGCTTTTCCGTTATCTCTGACATATGGAAAGATGGTTTTAAAAGGGACTTCTAGACCTATTATGCAACTCAGTTGTTTTCTAATAAAGCATGGGCCAGTATTAAGTTATAAACCTTAATAACGATTCCTCATGTTAGATTTCCAGCGAAAAATAAAGCGAAATGACTAATGCTTGGTTTGTGTACTGTTTGATCAGCTTTGGTACAAGGCTAATTCAGTTGTTCTGATACAATCTCTATGCCTTCAGGTGTCCTTGCAGCCTGAGAGGTAGAAAGAAAAGATTGTCCCCTGGTGTAGCAGATGGCCAACCTAAGACCCAGGC
>NW_011888871.1:585755-597124 GCF_000151845.1 Pteropus vampyrus | reverse complement strand
GTGCACATATACTAAATTTGCTTCATTTTCAGTTGCTAGTTATGGGAATTTCTCCCGACGCTATGGTTTGAGGATATGACTGGTTAAATATATCATCAGGGGGCAATTTCAGTGAAGCAGACAGGCCAATTTAAAAAACAGCTTGGGACAAATGAAAGGAAAATGAAAACTTGCCGAGTATAAACGTGTGAATTGGTACAGCCTTTCTGGAGAGCAGTTAGGGATTTTATCAAAAGCCTCAGACGTGTGTACGTTTTGACCCAGAAGGTCATAATCCAGCTTCTCGGAGTTTGCCCCCGGGGCCCCTGGCCTTGGTCCCAGGCCACGCCTTCAGCACAGCGGCCAGCGTGGGTGTCACGTCCCCGTGCCTCACAGTGATCACACAGCTCGCAGTCCTGAAACACTTAGTGACACGGGGAATGTTGACGATGTATTGGTAGAGATGTTTCTAAAGATTTCTAAAATACACAGAGCTTCTGTAAAGAACGAGACATAACATTCTACGATGTTAACTCAAGTTATTTGTAGGTCGTGATAGTTTTGAGGATTTAATTTTCTTTCCTACACATTTCTATGTTTCTTCTATTTTCTACACTAAGATTATTTTTGTCATTGGAAAAAAACATTTCCTTTTAAGACACGTTCCCACACCGCGGTGCTGACCCACAGCAGTGTAATGAGGCCACACGTGCACTTCGCCCACGTCAAGGGCAAGATTATGTTTGATAATGACGCAGAACATCCAAAATGTTATCAACATAACCAACATAAAATGATATAAGGGTAGTCACATTTTTCACACTCTCTGAAACGCGGTCATGTCTCCAACACTTCTCAGCCCGGCTGGCCACGCTTCCGCCACTCGGTGGCCACGGGTGGCCGGGGGCCTCTCTGGGACAGAACAGTGTGTGTCCTCTTTGCTGCTAAGGTGGCGTATGTGAGTTAAGGTTTCTGACTGTTCGTCAAGTAAGATCTGAACTCATTAAATTTCCTCTAATTTAGCCAGGCATCCAGCATACACCATTACTTCTAGATTTAATCACTGTTTTTTAATAAAATGTTCTAGAGACTACCACAAATGTCGGTCTTCAACGTCCACTCAGACCAGGTTCTGGCCCCCGTGGCAGCCCTCAGCTGTGTGAGAAGCAGGCCACAGACAGGACAGCTTCCCCCTCCGGCCTCTGCGTGGCTCCTGTATCTCCCCGGACACGCCCACAGGTGACGAGTATAGGTTTAGAAAAACAGCACGAGCTTTAGAGTCACTGAGTCGCACTCAGTGGCCTCGTGACTGAGCTCGTTTTCTCATCCGCAGCTGGCACGAGACTGTTCCCCTCACTGTGTCACAGACATGGAGTGAGCTGATGGGCGTTAGCACTTAGCACAGCACTGTTCACACGGCACGCACTCCGACAGGTGAGACCGTGTCACCGGCACAGCCCTGAAACAGCCTCGCGGTCTCCAGGGAGCGTGACTTCCATGCTCATCTGCGTCTGCTCGTCTGACGCCTGGGTCAGAATTTAAAGGCTTTGTGGAAAGGTCGCATTTTTGTGACCTGTGAGCCTTTGTTCACCACCACGTGCCGAGGCCCAGGCGTGATCGAGTTGGAAGCAGTGGCATCTACGGAGGACGGCTTCTCAGAGGCACCCCAGGAACTGCACACCCCTGATCTCCAGACAGGTCAGCGCAGGCCTCTCAAGCGGAGCCACCTGCGGGCCTCCTCGGTGTCTCCAGGCCAGCAGTGCGTCCTAACGCGTGGCTCCCGGGCCCCACTGCACCGTTCAGGTGACCCTGACCGTGGCCGAGACCGTGTTTCCTCAGAACAGTCTAGTGACAGTGTCCCCAGAGGACAGTGATGTCACAGAGTTCGCACACGTCCTCACACAGCGTCTTTCCACTCCGTTGTCAGTTCTTCCTAAAATTCAGCTCCTTGCTAGTTGGACTCATGACACTCAGACCAGGTCTGTGAGGTGGGAGGGTCAGGGCACGAGAAGGGGCGGCCTGCGGCAGCCTCTGTGGGAGTCGGGCCCAGGGGCAGCACCGCTGCCATGGAACCCCGTGTGTGTGTGTGTGTGTGTGTGTGTGTGTGCGTGTGTGTGTGTGTGTGTGCGCGCGCATATGTGCATAGTCATCCAAGTGGACAGATACCTATTTTAACTGCAGCAGATTCTATGAAACACTTACCTTTGCCATTTCTAGTTTATTCAGATATTTACTATTCGATTTCACTGTTTAAACGCTCGCTCAATCACTTCGCAGTGTGGGGCCTGACTTGAATTTTGAAAACACTGAATTAGCACATTAAACTCTGTTTCCTGTTTGTAGTGCGTATGGGATCGTTTTCCCCCTGGAATAATATTTAGTGCTCCCAAGTTCCTTTACTGTTTTCTGTGGGTAACGGGAAGGCTTCCCTTCGCCTCATGCTGGTCGTAACGTTTAGTCGGCGCAGGTGGCAGGCTTACCTTACCGCCTGAGCCCCGGAGACGCACGAGGAGACGCTGGCCCACGCGTGGCACCGTCTGCGGTCTGCTGGCTCCTGGGTCCTGGAGCTCGGCCTGGACTTTCCCGTCCTGGTCGAGAGATCTGAGGAATTCTGAACTGATGTTGGAGCCCTTTTCAACGTGTGGACAGCCAGCCTTGTCTAGGCAGCCGAGAGAGCTCGTGACAGCGGCCGCTTCCGCCATGCGCCTCCTACGCCGGGTTTTTCCTGCAGTTTCATCTATTTCCTGAAAATTTTGCCTTGCATTTCCCGTTGTCCCGGTAAATTTAACTTGCCATAAACTTACCCAGATCTCCCCCCTCCCGGCCCAGCCCCCCATCCGGACTCACTGTCCCACAACGGGGCACTGGTCCCTTGAGTTTGGATCTCATCTTCTCTCTGTCACCTCCTCGTGTGACAGCCTTGGTCGCCTTCGACCGCCCTCCCCACCTGCACTGGCTCTTCCCACGCAGCCGCCCGTCCCGCCGTCGAGTCCGGAGACAGCGCCTTGTCACGCTCCTTCCCAGGCCCTCAGGGTGTCACTGTCTCTTACTGAATACCTTCCAGGACTTCTTAGCTCACCATGGCCTGGCCTCAACCTGCTCCTCTCACCCATGGTGACGTTTCTGACTGGCCCACGACGCGCTCCCCGCCGCCGCTCCCGTCATGGTGTCTGTCTCTGGCCTACACAGCGGACGCCCTGTTCCGTTTCTGTGATTTCGCTGCGAGCTCCCGGCACAGGCGCCACATTTACTCCGTTTTTGGTTTTTCCCATTAGCTGGCACTTCTCTCTGCACGAGGCAAGGCCTCCGTCTAGGACACTTTCCTAGAGAAGTGACCGCGAGGAATGGCCTGCTCCGTTAAACAACACATTGTCCCCAGAAGCTCACGGGGAAGCCGGGTGGGGGCAGGGCCGTCCAGTTTTCTGTCGTAACACACTGGCGCCCGATGACCGTTCCGCTCGCCGCTCTCCTTCTCTCTCCCTCCGGCCTCCGACCTGGAAGGTGTCCTCCGCTTCAGGTTCCGCGACAGACCAGAAGGAGCATCTGCCTTTGCTGCCGGGCTGACCAACCTCAATGCGCCCCGTTTGCATTTCTGGCACATTTCTTATTTGGACGGTGGCCAGAGCCAAACAACTCAGCCAAGTGAGTTTAAAAACAAAAAGCAGAGCTTTCGAAGCACATAGGCTGTTATCTAATTGGGCGGATATGCAAAACTTAAAATCATCTTAACGTAGCTTTCATTCTATAGAAAAAGCTGATTTGATCTACTGACATTTTGTATCTTAGGTTTAGTATTTATTGTGGGAAGATTTTAGTAAGGAATGACTAATCTAAAAAGATTTGGTTCGATTAGGGGCTAAACTAACAAAATGTATTTTGAAATGAGATAACGGATTTGCAGTTTTTGGTCTCCATCCAGTAAAACCTAAAACCCCCCAAATCTTCGCCTCCAGCAGACTGCGAATCTTTCCTTCGACTAGAAGTTTAAATTGCTGGATTTATAAGTTGTCTTAAAAATGTGTTCTTTGAACAGTTTAAAGTGTTACATAGTGTTGAGATGAAGTCATCAAACTGCTTAAGACTTTTAACTCTTTATATTTGGGTGACTGAATAAATACGTGGCTAGTGAAAAAATTAACGCTTAATAACACTGTTACCGGAAGAAGGGCTTTCCCTATAGCCATTAACGAGACCTGTGTACACTGTCTTCGTTCTGCCTTAATTTCTCTTTCTTTTGAGCATGTATGGATTTTAGGATTTAATTGGGTTTTGTGTTTTAGGAAATTGGTCTTTTATTGGAAAAGGATAGGGACAAGATTTATTATTTCTTTTATTCTACTGTGCCTGCTATATTTGTATTTCACTTTTAAGACATTAGCAACTCTAGATAATGATGGTGACAAATGTAACTATCAGCTCTGCAGGAACACAGTAAATATTACATATTCAAAGACCTTAGGCTTTCTCTAAAAGGGAAGAAGACTCTTAAACAGGTGTCATAAAGCAGAAACCTCCTGAGACTTTAGTTTTGGGTATTTGGAACAAAGCTGGCATAGCGGTTTTTTGACTAGAATAATTTAAAAGGGCAAAAGGGAGACATTTTTTTTCCCGATGCCTTTTTCCTCCAAACACGGTGAATGAGATGCAGAAAAACAAGACTGCAGCTGACTGGTGTAATTCAGTTCACCAGTTCCCTAGAATTTTAAAGAGAGGCGCTTCGTGACGTTGGGTGTCTCCGTGTTGGGGGAAGTTAATTTGGACCGGTCCCACTTCACCTGGCTGGCAGCGTGCAGCGGGGACACAGGCAGCTTTGGACAGACTGGTTCTTTTGAGCCAAAGCTCTGTCACCCAGAAACTGGGGAAGGCCAGCTTTGTGCATGTGGGAAGCCGTCTTGGTGAGCGGCCACTCAGGCTTCCTAGTCCACTTTGGGTCCCTGCCTGTGTCGCCGACAGACAAAAGTGAACGTCCCTGGGGAGTAGAGGCTCAGTTTAACCTGTGAATTGAGGTGTGTTCCTGGTGGCACTGGACTTTTTAATGTGTAAAAAGAGCCCTGAGAAGCTTATCTTGCATGTCAGACCAGATTTGGGTATTTGAGTTGTGTGGGCGGGGCCGTCGCGAGTGGCAGGCCGGTCGCTTACCTGAAGGGACAGGTGGGGGCCGCAAGAAGGCTTTCTCCGATCCGCACCAAGGTTTCCTTGGTCAGAAACCTCCCCAGAGAGATCTCCGCCTTCCCTGTGCTCATATACTTTTCGTCGTGCATAATGTGGAGAAGATGAAATATCTTTCTCTTCTCGGGTTTTTGAACCTTTGCATATTGCCCTTCTGGGCAGATGGGAGTTTGTCACGATGTCATCAGAGAAAGTGGGGAGATGGGAAGACTGGGAGGAGAGAATGGGGGGCAGAGAGGAAGGAGAGCTGAGGGTTTGTCGTATTTCCCTTCTGGATGGTTCCTGACCCGCCGTTGCCACTGGTCGAAGTTAGCCGGCACTTCAAGAGCTTCCGGCCTGGGTTCCGCGCCCCTCCTCCTGCTGGCTCTTCTTTGGCCTTGGGCGGCCTTGTTTTCCACACCACGTTGTTGGGACGGACGTCGCCACGAGCGCTAGTCTGGAGAGATCGCAACTACTGTCTTAGGCCAGCATCACCATCCGCGCAGGGGTTCGAGGCAGAAACGGAGTCATGGGCGGCAGACTGGTGCTGCAGCAGAGAGGTGGCCGAGGCGGAGCTGTTCCCCGCTCTGCCCCGGGCGTTGGAGGGGAGACTCTTCAGGACGCTGCCAACTGAGAACCGTTGAGTTGTCCACTGTCGACAGGGAAATTGCATGTCGTGCGACTTATGGTCCAATGAATCTGTTATTTATCTTAAGGAAGTGCCAAGTGGGCCGTGACGTCCTGCTGCTGTCTGTGCTGGGGGCCGTCGTCTGGGTCCCGCCGTCTGGGTCCCGCCAGCCCACGAGGCTTTTCAGATAGGCCCCCACTGTTCTCTGCTCACCCCAGAGAGTATGCAGCGTGTTCCCCAGACTCAGAAACACCCTTAGGTGCTGCTGTGCGGCTCATTTCGTAGCGCTCTCCTGAGAAGGATGCCGTAGCCCTCTCCTGAGAAGGATGCCGTAGCCCTCCTTGCCGCCAGGGAGGCCATTGTCACCTACAGCCAGCTCAGTGTGGGCTGTTTCTCCAGCCCCCTGACGCTTGTTTATGATGTAGGAAAAGGGCAGAAAATGCTCACTTTATTTTTAACAGCAAGGAAATAAGCCAAAGGATGAAGACTTGTCTGTCATCACAGACAGTGGTGCCCGAGATCTAGACCACGGCCCCCGGCCCCGTGCCAGTGGGTGGCCACCTGTCTCGTGTCACGTTGCAGTCTCCTGTCCCCTGACGGCTGACCTCCTGTGTTTGTGTCCCCCCCACCCCGTTCTCACCGAAACACGTGGCTGCGTCCCAGGATCAGGGAGCTGCCAGGTCGTCATCCTGGTGGTTTAGGACATCGTCTCACTGACGGGTTCGTTTCCAGCGTTCGTTCTGCTGGTTTCTTGCCTCTTCTTCCTCGTTCAGTTGTGTCCTGTCTGAGACCTTTCCAGGTGCTCGACAGCCGAGGGCCAGCCTGTCGCGTGGTGGGTGCGCACGCGTCTCGATCCGGTCGTGTGCCTAGGAGCTCAGGCATCCGGGCCTGGCCGAACAACCAGGGAACGAATCGGGCAGCGGCTTTGGTGGCCGTGGCTTCCCGCTGGACGCCAAGCAGCCGTACCGAGGTTCTCTGTCGCGGGTCCGTCTCGGGCTCACAATCAAACCCTTTTTGTCCCTTCCGTTTCCCAGGGCTCCAAGGTCCTCGTCGATGCACGGGACAAGCTCGGTATTCCCTGGCAGTATTCCGAGAACGAAAAGCACGGGATGCTCCTCATGGCCTTCGAGAACAGCCCGGGGCTGCCCGTGGAGCCGGCCACCTTCCAGCTGTACGTCCCCGCCCTCAGCGCCCTGTGGAGGGACTCGGGCATCAGAGAAGCCTTCAGCCGGAGGAGCGAGTTTCAGCTGGTGAGTGAGCCGCGGGGCCGTGTTTTAAATCCACGACAGAAACACGCAGCAGTGGCAGATTACACTGTCTAAATGGTTGGAGAGGGAGCAAAGTTAACCCACTCGGGCTGGGTGTTCGTTCAGGAGCGTGGGGAATTCTTAAAATAGTGAAGATCAGTGTAGGTCAGGGAGCTCGGTGTTTTTAGGTCTTGTTCACGGTAGGGAATTCATGCCTCCTTGAAGCAGCTTTCCAGCCTGGCCAGACAGGGGTGATTTAGGTCAGCGCCCTGGAGGCCGGGCTGGGCCCTTCAGCGTGTTCCCTTCAGACCCTTTCACCTTAAGGTCTGGACGTTTCAAAAAGCCTAGTCGTTTTTGTCGTTCAGATCGTTTAGAATGTGAGTCTACACACGAGAAGTTCGGGGTGCTGCCCCGGGGAGCCGGGCAGGCTCACACAGGCCGCGCACCCCGCAGCGTGCTTCCATGGGCAGGTGGCAGAAGTGGCCACACGCCTAGCTTAGGCAATGAAGGGCCCCGCTCGGCCCAGCCGTGACGGTCCTGGGGCAGAGGGCGGGTGGGAGCTTTAGTGGGCCTTGGACGGCTTGTCTGCACTTGGCCACTTCCGGTGTGGCTTCCCCGGTGGCCAGGACCTGGCGGCCACGGGACAAGACCTCAGCTGTGCGCACAGCAGCGTGAGCAAGGAGGGGCCGGGCCTGGCGGCCGGGGGCGCCTTGCAGGGTTGGTGAGGCCTGGCAGACCCTCCATGCCGTGCCCCCGCGAGGCTGTGCTGAGGGTGACAGCACTTCCTGCGGCCACGCCACCAGCTGAAGATCACCTGTGCTCAGAGGGGCCACTGGGGTTCAAAGCACCAAAGTAATGGCTGCGGCTTGTGATCCTTCCATAAATCGCTGGCGGTCGTGTGCAAGGTGGACTGGGCACCAGCCGGACGGTGGTTCTGTTGGGGGTCCAGTTAAGAGACTGTCAGGACCTGAGCCTGCAGAAGCGGTTTTGGTGCTTGACCTCACGTCTCATGATCCACCCCTACTGGTCTTTGGCACAGCTCCTTGCTGTTATCCCTCTGTCACCATCATCGTCACGCTTCCCTCCAGACGTGCCATGTGAGCGGGCCGGGGGGTCAGCGGGTGCAGAACCGGCTGGATCGGTGGGGCCCGTCTTTGCCTTCCAGGATGTTCTCTGGGAATGGCGGTCGAGCCGTTGCATTTAACGGCGCAGCTGCCCTGGCGAGGGGTAGCGTCCCTTGCCCAGAGGGTTGACAGCTGTCCTAGGAGCGCGCCCCCGGTTAGAGCCCTCGCCTGGCCACAGCTGCCCGGCTCTGGGTCCAGCACGTGCTCGCTCGGCTGTTGGGGGCCCCCAGCGAGTGGGGGCGCCGCACGCGCAGGGCCCGGGGCCTCTTTTCCTCCGATGCTCTTGCTTCACACTTCTGGGATGTTTAAAAACGTTCACTGACGTGTGAATCGTTTGTACGCCCCTTTGATTTTGCTTTCGGTGGCAGGGCACGGTGCTCTCTGGAAAACGGCCTTATTTCTCTGGGCTTTGGGAGGTGGGGGTGGAGGCCCAGTTCAGAGGGGTCTGCGGGTGTCGGTGGCGCAGTGCCGCTTCCTTTCCGGAAGTCCGAGTGGCTCTGCTGTTAGAGGTGCCGCCTCCTGCCGCGCTCGGAGCACTCGGGTGTCTGCGGCATTAGCAGAGACGCCAGCAGGGGCGGGGTGGAGGGCTGTGTGCGGGCGCTGCCCCCTGACAACCAGGGCAGAGTGAAGCTTTGAAGGGAAACCTTCCTGCGGCTCCGTGAGTCACATGCCGGCTGTAAGTGGTCACCAGCCGGCTCCCGGCATGGAGGCCACGCGTGCTGGGACGCCCGTGGCTTCGGAATCCGGGTTCATCGCATCGCTCCAGGCCCAAGCTGTGTCACCAGCAGTTCCCAGTCACCTCGTCCCCTCCCCCACCCTGGCGGATGTGGGCTCGTAGCGGCTGTGGAAGCGTGGTTCAGTCCTCAGGCTCGGGACGCTGCCGGTAAAGCGCCGGCACAGAGCAGCGCCCCAGACTCTCCATTGCGTTCCTGGAACACACGTGGCTCGTGCCGTGTGGCAGTTACGTCTGCTTAGAAAAGAAAGGACCAGTCGCTTTTCCAAAAGTCTCGACACCACGCCTTAGCGTTCCTTTGGAAGTTTGCCTGTGCTCTTGCTGGTATGATTTTAATTGAGTTTCAAAATAGTTTCCGGGAGCTTTCTTAGTAAGAGGGCGGAATGGAAGGAGGTGGTTTGTAGTGACACCAACCTTTGTAACTTTTTTTGAGGCCATGGGAAACAAAGTGACTTACACCGAAGCTCAGTTTTATGCGTTTTCTGTGCCTGGCGCCGTGGCCTTCTGGGAAAGGCGTCTGCTCTGTAAGGGCCTGGCAGTTACTCCCGGCCACGCCGGGAACAGTTGCACGGTAGCTGGTTGATGGAGAATAAGGCCTAAAGTGGCGAATGACAGCTCATGTCCCCGGGCCGTGTCGGTGGTGTGAGGGGTTCCAGGGTGTCCTGGAAGGCTGTTACTAGTCTGTCATCTCTGCCCGCCTGGTTTCCCCGGGCCACTTGGCGTTAGTTGTAAGCCTTTGGTCTAAGCCGCCTTTGCTCTGCTCTTGAGATACTTTATAGATCCGACTTAAAAATGCTGCCACCCCAGGTTTTAGGGCAGAGGAAGACAGGAGAACCCCGGAAGCTGTGAGGAGGGCGGTGCTTCGGAGCTGATGCTTCTTGTGCAGTTTGGGACATTTCAAAGACTCTCCTTAGAACCACCGGCGGGTCCCCCGCTGTCTGAGACAGTCGGCGCGTGTTCCTGGGTGTCCGCACCGCCACTGCGGGGTTTGCTGGCGTGTGATGGAAAGCCCAGCACAGCGGTGACTTCTTTTCCCTCGTGTAAGAAGTTCCGGAATAGCCAGGTCAGGGTGATGGCGGTCCCCGCGCAGACCCTTGCCAGTGGCCTGTCGTGTGGCTCCTCTACTCAGGCTTGGTGCTGGCTGCGTCCCAGACGGGGGGAGGGGTGGAAGGAGAGTCCACCCGCTTCCTTTTAGGGCGACTTCCTGCAGGCACCATCCAGCAGTCCTGGTGAGTCCCTTCGGCTGGAACATGGTCACATGGCCACACCTACAGGGAGGCTGCCGGGATCCCTTTGGGACCTTCTGCTGGATGACGGGGCGGGGAGGCGGGTGCTAGGTGGGAGGGCGGGGCCGGCTGTCAGGCGTTCCCACCCCCTCGGGAGCGGAGACGCCCCAGCAGCGGAGACGCAGGCACCTGGGGCCACGCCTCCCGTCTTCCTGCCTTTAACTTTTATATGGAATTTATTCATTCAGCAAATATTCATGGAGCGGCCGCCATGTGTCAGGCGCTCTTGGAAGTCCTGGAGAAATAGCAGCACACAAATACAAAACAAATCTGTGCCTGCACGGAGCTGGCTTTGTGACAGGAGGAGGCAGACAGTGAATAAAGTGACAGGAGTGCGCGTGTGTGTGCGTGTGTGCGTGTGCACGTGTGTTCGCGTCTGAGGGAAAATCAGGCAGGGGCTCGGGTAGACACCGTGGACAGCGGGAGCCTGGGCAGCGGGGAGGGTGGCCGCAGACGGTTTCTTCAGCAGGTTCCTGGGTCTCCCCACGTTTGTCCCCCTTCTCCCGTGGTGACCGAGTCAAGAGTACACCACAGAGCCAGGCTGTGTTTTCTGCTCTCTGGTCAGGTGTAGCCATGGGACGAGGTTCTGGTCAGGTGTAGCCATGGGACGAGGTTCGGAGTCTTGCTCTTCAAATGACTGGACATGTCCACACCAGCCTGTGTCCTTTCCCAGGGTGACTAGCATCTGGAACGTGTGCGGTCAGCACAAACCCATATGTGGCAGCAGCGTGCAGAGCATGGCAGAGGCGCCCCCAGCCCACACCGTTTGAGCCCCTGTGTGTGGCTCTAGCCCTGTGTGATGCAGCTTCCCCGAGTGGCATCTGAGCCGGCTCTGAAGTGGGTGAGAGCAGGCTTTGTAGATGTCCGGGCGCGTGAGGGCAGCGTCTGGCCCGCGGAGTAGCATGTGCAAAGGGCCCGTGGCGGGAGTGAGCTTCGTGGTCCAGAGCAAAGCAAGGAGGCCTCCGTGAGACTGAGCCAGGGTGCAGCGGGGCCAGAGGCGACAGCTTTCCAGAGCAGAGGGCTCTGCAGGGCCGGTGAGAGGCCACGGGGCAGATGTGGGCTTTGGCAGAGGGGTAACATGGCTCGATTTATGTTTTCATAAGGTCGCTTTGGCAGCTGCATCCTGGATTACAGGCTTTCGCGGTGATCTGGGTGACAGATGATGGTGGCTCGAGTCAGCGTGATGCTGACGAGAAGTGCGCAGGTCTGTGCGTCTTAGAACTG
>NW_011888871.1:575967-585705 GCF_000151845.1 Pteropus vampyrus | reverse complement strand
CTGCGGGGTTTGCTGGCGTGTGATGGAAAGCCCAGCACAGCGGTGACTTCTTTTCCCTCGTGTAAGAAGTTCCGGAATAGCCAGGTCAGGGTGATGGCGGTCCCCGCGCAGACCCTTGCCAGTGGCCTGTCGTGTGGCTCCTCTACTCAGGCTTGGTGCTGGCTGCGTCCCAGACGGGGGGAGGGGTGGAAGGAGAGTCCACCCGCTTCCTTTTAGGGCGACTTCCTGCAGGCACCATCCAGCAGTCCTGGTGAGTCCCTTCGGCTGGAACATGGTCACATGGCCACACCTACAGGGAGGCTGCCGGGATCCCTTTGGGACCTTCTGCTGGATGACGGGGCGGGGAGGCGGGTGCTAGGTGGGAGGGCGGGGCCGGCTGTCAGGCGTTCCCACCCCCTCGGGAGCAGAGACGCCCCAGCAGCAGAGACGCAGGCACCTGGGGCCACGCCTCCCGTCTTCCTGCCTTTAACTTTTATATGGAATTTATTCATTCAGCAAATATTCATGGAGCGGCCGCCATGTGTCAGGCACTCTTGGAAGTCCTGGAGAAATAGCAGCACACAAACACAAAACAAATCTGTGCCTGCACGGAGCTGGCTTTGTGACAGGAGGAGGCAGACAGTGAATAAAGTGACAGGAGTGCGCGTGTGTGCGTGTGTGCGTGTGCACGCGTGTTCGTGTCTAAGGGAAAATCAGGCAGGGGCTCGGGTAGACACCGTGGACAGCGGGAGCCTGGGCATGGGGGAGGGTGGCCGCAGACGGTTTCTTCAGCAGGTTCCTGGGTCTCCCCACGTTTGTCTCCCTTCTCCCGTGGTGACCGAGTCAAGAGTACACCACAGAGCCAGGCTGTGTTTTCTGCTCTCTGGTCAGGCGTAGCCATGGGACGAGGTTCGGAGTCTTGCTCTTCAAATGACTGGACATGTCCACACCAGCCTGTGTCCTTTCCCAGGGTGACCAGCATCTGGAACGTGTGCGGTCAGCACAAACCCACATGTGGCAGCAGCGTGCAGAGCATGGCAGAGGCGCCCCCAGCCCACACCGTTTGAGCCCCTATGTGTGGCTCTAGCCCTGTGTGATGCAGCTTCCCCGAGTGGCATCTGAGCCGGCTCTGAAGTGGGTGAGAGCAGGCTTTGTAGGTGTCCGGGCGCGTGAGGGCAGCGTCTGGCCCGCGGAGTAGCACGTGCAAAGGGCCTGTGGCGGGAGTGAGCTTCGTGGTCCAGAGCACAGCAAGGAGGCCTCCGTGAGACTGAGCCAGGGTGCAGCGGGGCCAGAGGCGACAGCTTTCCAGAGCAGAGGGCTCTGCGGGGCCGGTGAGAGGCCACGGGGCAGATGTGGGCTTTGGCAGAGGGGTAACATGGCTCGATTTATGTTTTCATAAGGTCACTTTGGCAGCTGCATCCTGGATTACAGGCTTTCGCGGAGATCTGGGTGACAGATGATGGTGGCTCGAGTCAGCGTGATGCTGACGAGAAGTGCGCAGGTCTGTGCGTCTTAGAACTGGACAGGCACTTGGAGGCGTCTGGTCTCATGTCCGGTCTCACGCCCCTCCAGCCTGAGGGTCCCCTCAGCGTCAGCCCCAGGGCCGATTCGGGGCCCAGTGTTTTATCTCGTGGTTTAGAATCGGGACACTGGTGGCGAGTCCCTTTTGCTTTGCAAGTGGCTCCCCAGCAGTTCCTGTGTGCCAGCACCAGCGGGGTGTGAAGCGTATAGGACATCTCTGTGCCCACGGCCTCAGCCATGCCCGTGCGTCTAGTGTCTTCTCGGGGTGCTCTCTCCTGGGGACTCGTTTCAGACCACCTGGCCATCTGCAGGATCAGTCACTTCCATTACCGTGAGCCCCGCCAAGAGCAAAGGTCATGAGCAGAGGGCAAGGTCGTAGCAGCTGAGGGGCACCCCAGTTACAGCTTCAGCCCCATTCTGTGCTGCTCAGGGACCAGCTGAGCTCTCAAGTTTCAACCACTGTTTAATCGGGGTTTAATCAGTGGAAACGGAAGTCAGCAAGTAGTTCCCATTTGTACTCGACACAGCTGCTGCTGTGTCGGAGAGGACCTCCGTTCCCTCGGCCCCCCATTCCTTTCGTCCCCCATTCCTTCGGCCTCCCATTTCCTCAGCCCCTTTTCCCTCGGAACCCCATTCCCTCAGCACCCTCATCCTCTCAGCCCACTTCAGCCTGATCAGTAAAATTTCCGTGACTATTGGTTCTTTTCCTATGTTGATTACCATTTTCGTTTATTCTCTTGTGAGTTGCTGTCAACATCCTGTGCTTCTGTTTTTCTGTTGGGAACAAGCTTCTCTCCATTCGTGCTCGTCTGTCACCAGGTGCTCATTTTTTCTAATACTTTTTTAAAACACTTTTTGTTTTGAAGTAATCGTAGATGCACAGAATGTTGCAAACATAGCACAGAAAGGTCCCTTGCATCCTTCACCCAGTTTTCCCCAGTGGTCACATCCTCTGTGACTACGGTACCGTATGGAGCCACGGGATTGGTGTTGGTACAATGCATGTGGCTGTCACGTTATCACATGAGATGACCGGTGGGACCAGTACTGCTGTCCGGACTCAGACCCGCTCTGTCACCACAGAGGTCCCCTCTGATGCCCCTTCGCTGTCCCCTCCCCTTCTTCCACTGTCCCGCGTCCCTGGCAGCCACTAATTTGTTCTCCATCTCTAAAGTCTTATCATTTGGCAATACTGTCTAAATGGAATCGCTTAGCGTGTGACCTTTTGAGGTCGACGTTTGTCGGTCATCGTAATGCCTTTGAGACCCACCAGGCTGGCGCGTGTACTGACGGTGTCTTTTTATTTCTGCGTCGTAGTCCATGGTATGGGGGTTTCACCCTGTTTCATTTAACCATGTATGTAGCTAGATATACCTACATGGACATGTACGTATGCACATACATGTATACAAAGAACACATCATTTTTATCTTCTAGGATAGGTCAGAAATGTCGGAAGTCAGTAATTTCTGGAGAAAATCGAGTCTTTCAGAGGGTAGAGGATCGGAGCTCCCCCTCATGGTCGGGGTTCGGTGCTGTGTACGAGTGAGCTTTCAGCCTTTCAGACTGCACTGACTTTCCTAGCGTGACCACAGGGGATCCTCAGCCGTCGGGAAGCCCACTGGTAAAGCAGGAGACACTGGAGAGGTCCTCCAGCCAAATCCCCCTGTTCGATGCTGAGACAGTTTCCCCAAAGTGACAGTTACTGAATGGCCGGCCTAGCCAAGACTAGAAGGCAGGGAACTTAGTCGGCGAAGGCTCGTCTGGGTCCCGACCCCAGCTCTGGAGGGGTTGGCACCCCTGGTTTTCCTCTGAGGTGGCTCCTTCTTGCCCGCAGACACAGAAGCAGGAAGCTGAGGCATTTGCTTTTCTTGGATCCTGTACTGGTGAGAAACTCATGTGTTCCTGCTCGTGACCTTGGCCTTTCCTCTTAGGTTCATTAGTCATGAATAGTTACTACATACTTACAGACCCCTGAACATCTACTCCTCTAGAAAAATAGTGAATATGCATTTTATCATAGACCCTCCTGCCATAAAGCTTTGCGGCTGGAGGGTTTGTAAGTCAGTGACATGATGGCCTAAGGTGGAAAAGTGATATATTTTATAGTAGAATTAATAATGGGATATTTTACATGATAACAAGGGCCAGAACCACTAAAGGGAAAGAAGAATGGATTTGACTGAGTAAACGTTTTTAGCTTTTGTCTGGCAAAAGTCAGCAGAAAGAACATTAAGAAGGTGAGTGACAGACTGGGGGGGACACGCAACATGTAACCAAGGTGTTTTTAATGTTAAGAGAGGGTGTTACACCGTCGCAGCCTGCATGAGAGAGCACTTTGGCGTGGAGGACGGAGAACTCGTCCCAGTAGGGAGCTGAGTGGAAGAAGGAATAAGGTCACCCACCTTGCAGCACATCATGGAAATGCAAATTAAAGCCACTGGGAGGCAGCTTTTGCCGGTTAGATGGGGTTAGATGGTGATGGTACAAAGACCGACGCCTTGGCTGACGGGGTGGGGGGAGCAGGCGCTGTCACACATGGCAGGAGTGTAAAGTGACTCCGTCTCTCAGTTTATGTCAGATCCTCTGGCAGTGATTCATTTTCCAAGGAATTGATCCTCAGGGCCGATTCGGGGCCCAGTGTTTTATCTCGTGGTTTAGAATCGGGACACTGGTGGCGAGTCCCTTTTGCTTTGCAAGTGGCTCCCCAGCAGTTCCTGTGTGCCAGCACCAGCGGGGTGTGAAGCGTATAGGACATCTCTGTGCCCACGGCCTCAGCCATGCCCGTGCGTCTAGTGTCTTCTCGGGGTGCTCTCTCCTGGGGACTCGTTTCAGACCACCTGGCCGTCTGCAGGATCAGTCACTTCCATTACCGTGAGCCCCGCCAAGAGCAAAGGTCGTGAGCAGAGGGCAAGGTTGTAGCAGCTGAGGGGCACCCCAGTTACAGCTTCAGCCCCATTCTGTGCTGCTCAGGGACCAGCTGAGCTCTCAAGTTTCAACCACTATTTAATCGGGGTTTAATCAGTGGAAACGGAAGTCAGCAAGTAGTTCCCATTTGTACTCGACACAGCTGCTGCTGTGTCGGAGAGGACCTCCATTCCCTCGGCCCCCCATTCCTTTCGTCCCCCATTCCTTCGGCCTCCCATTTCCTCAGCCCCTTTTCCCTCGGAACCCCCATTCCCTCAGCACTCCCATCCTCTCAGCCCACTCCAGCCTGATCAGTAAAATTTCCGTGACTATTGGTTCTTTTCCTATGTTGATTACCATTTTCGTTTATTCTCTTGTGAGTTGCTGTCAACATCCTGTGCTTCTGTTTTTCTCTTGGGAACAAGCTTCTCTCCATTCGTGCTCGTCTGTCACCAGGTGCTCATTTTTTCTAACACTTTTTTAAAACACTTTTTGTTTTGAAGTAATCGTAGATGCACAGAAAGTTGCAAACATAGCACAGAAAGGTCCCTTGCATCCTTCACCCAGTTTTCCCCAGTGGTCACATCCTCTGTGACTATGGTACCGTATGGAGCCACGGGATTGGTGTTGGTACAATGCATGTGGCTGTCACGTTATCACATGGGATGACCGGTGGGACCAGCACTGCTGTCCGGACTCAGACCCGCTCTGTCACCACAGAGGTCCCCTCTGATGCCCCTTCGCAGTCCCCTCCCCTTCTTCCACTGTCCCGCGTCCCTGGCAGCCACTAATTTGTTCTCCATCTCTAAAGCCTTATCATTTGGCAATACTGTCTAAATGGAATCGGTTAGCGTGTGACCTTTTGAGGTTGACGTTTGTCGGTCATTGTAATGCCTTTGAGACCCACCAGGCTGGCGCCTGTACTGACAGTGTCTTTTTATTTCTGCGTCGTAGCCCATGGTATGGGGGTTCCACCCTGTTTCATTTAACCATGTATGTAGCTAGATATACCTACATGGACATGTACATATGCACATACATATATACAAAGAACACATCATTTTTATCTTATAGGATAGGTCAGAAATGTCAGAAGTCGGTAATTTCTGGAGAAAATCGAGTCTTTCAGAGGGTAGAGGATCGGAGCTCCCCCTCGCAGTCGGGGTTCGGTGCTGTGTACGAGTGAGCTTTCAGCCTTTCAGACTGCACTGACTTTCCTAGCGTGACCACAGGGGATCCTCAGCCGTCGGGAAGCCCACTGGTAAAGCAGGAGACACTGGAGAGGTCCTCCAGCCAAATCCCCCTGTTCGATGCTGAGACAGTTTTCCCGAAGCGACAGTTACTGAATGGCCGGCCTAGCCAAGACTCTCTAGTCTGCGGGCAAGGAACTTAGTCGGCGAAGGCTCGTCTGGGTCCCGACTCTGGCCCTGGAGGGGTTGGCACCCCTGGTTTTCCTCTGAGGTGGCTCCTTCTTGCCCGCAGACACAGAAGCAGGAAGCTGAGGCATTTGCTTTTCTTGGATCCTGTACTGGTGAGAAACTCATGTGTTCCTGCTCGTGACCTTGGCCTTTCCTCTTCGGTTCATTAGTCATGAATAGTTACTACATACTTACAGACCTCTGAACATCTACTCCTCTAGAAAAACAGTGAATATGCATTTTAACATAGACCCTCCTGCCATAAAGCTTTGCGGCTGGAGGGTTTATAAGTCAGTGACATGATGGCCTAAGGTGGAAAAGTGATATATTTTATAGTAGAATTAATAATGGAATATTTTACATGATAACAAGGGCCAGAACCACTAAAGGGAAAGAAGAGTGGATTTGACTGAGTAAACGTTTTTAGCTTTTGTCTGGCAAAAGTCAGCAGAAAGAACATTAAGAAGGCGAGTGACAGACTGGGGGGGACACACAACATGTAACCAAGGTGTTTTTAATGTTAAGAGAGGGTGTTACACCGTCGCAGCCTGCATGAGAGAGCACTTTGGCGTGGAGGACGGAGAATTCGTCCCAGTAGGGAGCTGAGTGGAGGAAGGAACAAGGTCACCCACCTTGCAGCTCATCATGGAAATGCAAATTAAAGCCACTGGGAGGCAGCTTTTGCCGGTTAGATGGGGTTAGATGGTGATGGTACAAAGACCGACGCCTCGGCTGACGGGGTCAGGGGAGCAGGCGCTGTCACACATGGCAGGAGTGTAAAGTGACTCCGTCTCTCAGTTTATGTCAGATCCTCCGGCAGTGATTCATTTTCCAAGGAATTGATCCTAAAGCAATAATTGTAGGATTTCCAGCTTCTAGTTACAGTGTAATTATCCAGAGACTTATGCTGAAAACAATTTTAAATGCTAGATAAAATGTTAAAAATATTTACGAAAGCACCTAAACGCTGACAAGGTTCTAAAGACTCCCCAGGCCGAAGCCGAGGGAGAGCCAGCTTCGGGGGGTGAGCAGAGCCTGAGTCGCTGCGTTTCCAAGACAGTCGCAGATCCAGACCACAACCCTGAGCTCCCGTTTTTGACAGACTCTTCAGGGTCTCAAAAGGAGAGAGGAATTTAAGATCGCCGGAACTGAGGAATCTGATAGAAAGTCCCTCTGCAACGAGATGGGACCTCAGAGCGCGAGGAAGAGCCAGAAATGAACCCACAGCAGGGGCAGAGCAGAGAGAGAGAGATGCCCAGCCACGCCCGGGCTCGTGAGGGGAAGGCCCGGGAGGACACACCTGTGGGCCAGCTCCCCTGGGGACTTGTCACCAGGTTCACAAGAGCAGTCCAAGAACCCAGTGCTGCGAGTTTATTCTAAGCGACACCAAACAGGTCGTGTGCCCAAGTGTCCGGTAGAAGCAAATAGAAACCCTCTGGAAAAGACACTTTGACCCTGAGCCTCGGGGATTCCCCACAAATGACGCGATGTCACAGAGATTGCCGAAGTCACAAGGAAACAAGGCACAGAGCCTAGAATCAGAACAGCAGACGGCAGAAACAGACCCACCGTCTTCAGCTATCGGACTATCAGACACAGATTTTTAAACACTATACTTACTGTGTTTCAAGAAATAAAAGAAAGTATTTTCAGGAAAAACAGGAAACTATTTAAAAGTGACACAATATATTTTAAAAGAACAAACTAGAATCAAAAAACCCCAAAGTCCAAAATTTAAAACTCAGCGAATACTTGAGGCAGTTGTTTGAACGCAAAAAAAAAAGAGAGTATTAATGAACTGGAAGTTTTGGAAGAAAGTATTAAAAATGTAGAACAGAGACAAAAACGGAGAAAATGTGGAAGAGGCCGAGAGATAGAGCAGATGGAGAGAGAAGACCTCGGTGCATTTAAGCAGGAGAAAGATAGAGATGGGTAGAGACAATATTCGAAGAGCTAGTGGCCGATGAGACACATCAAGTCACAGAGCCAGGAATCTCAATTAATTCCAATCCAGATTAATAAAAAAGAACCTATCACTAGACATATCATAGTGAAACCGCAGAAAAGCAGACAGCGAAGTCAGAAAAAGGTAGAGACGAACTTTCAAGGACCGACGGTTGGTTTTCTTCCCAGACGCTCCAGAAGCCAGACAGAGTGACTGTGTCTGTGAGAGAGCACGTGTCTGGGATTCTGCAAAGCCGCAGGTGGTGTGGACACGTTCTCAGGAAGAGCCGGCCATCAGCAAACCCTGCCTGGGCAGTCGCTCGGGCGATAGTTCAAGCAAGAGGGAGGTGATGCCAGCTGGCGAGTTTGAAACTGAAGGGAAACGAGGACTAATTTATCACTTTGCCTTTTGTTGGTTGCGCCGCTGGCGTCAGATCTAAGAATTCACTGCCGAATGCAAGGTCAGGAGGAGTCGCCCCTGTGTCCTCTTACGTTCGGATGGTTCTCTCATATTTGGTTGTTGATCTACTTTGAGTTAATTTTGGGGTGTGGAGCGAGGTTGGGGTCCAGCGTCATCCTTCTGCTTGGGGACTTCAGCGGCTCCGGCCCCATCTTTGGCCATCTCTTCTTTCCCCGTTGAGTGGTCTTGGTTCTTGTGCACGTTTGAGTTTATTTCTAGTCTCAGTTCTGTTCAGTTAGTCTGTGTATCTGGCTTATGCCAGTGACACATCTTTTTGATTTCTGTAGCTTTGTAGTAAGTTTTGAATCAGAAAGTGTGAGTCCCCGGCTTTGTTTTACTTTTCTCAGTGTGGTTTTGATTTGCGTTCCTCCGAGGATTAATGAAGTCTAGCTACTTTCGCAGAAGAATGAAGTGGGAGGGACTTGTTCTTCTCAGAGGTCAGCGAACTGCTGGCTGCAGGCTAACTTTCATGTGGCTGGGTTTTGTTTGGACCCCCGGCGAAGAATGCTTTTTACTTTGTTAAGGCTTAGAAAAAAGAGTATGCAGTAAAGACTGTATGTGGGTCGCAAAGCCTAAAATATCTACCAGCTGGACCTTTACAGAAAGCTTGTAATCCCTTCTCTGATAAATCAGTATTAAGATTTATTTTTTAAAAACCTCAATAGCCAATTCCGTGGCGATATCGGTACAGAATTAGATACGTAAATGGGCGGAACCACGTAGGGAGCGATGAAATTGGACCCCTGTGCGCACGCGCCCAACTTCACATGGACCAGAGACTTAAATACGAGAAGCGAAACGGTATCATTTAGGAGGCGATGCAGAAAGAAACGCCACGGTCCCAGCGTAGGGAAGAATTTAAGTCCTTGAACGCGCAGCTGCAAAAGGAAAAGCTGAATAATTTGACCACCATTAAGTTAGGAACGTCTGTTCATCCAGAGACACCGCCGGTGGGGACGGGGGGACACATTCGCCATCTGTAACTCAGGAAGGAAAAGCATCCGAATATTTACGGAACTTCTGCAGATTCGCAAGAAGGAGGCAGTTCAATAGAAAAATGGATTAAAGGCTCGAACAGCCATTACTGATCGGAGGAAACTATTTTATTACGTGCTCGCCAGATTTGCAAAAATTAAAGTATTTGACAGTTGCCAGAGTTGCCCAGGACTGGGAGGGCCAGGGGCCGCCCCGCCCCGGCGCTGTTGGCCGTGCCCGGTGGCTCACCCAGCCGGAGCCACGGCCTTGTGGCAGAAGCTCCGCTCCTGGGCGCACACAGGCTCACAGGTGAGTGCTCGGAGACCACCCAGGTGTGCCTGGAGAGAAAAACGGGTAAATAGGCTTTTTATTGCCGAGTGCTGAGGTGGAAAGGAGCAAAGGACAGTCTCCTCGACAACGCCGCCACGCGGGACCGAAGCCGGCAGGCGCGGAAGCACGCAGACAGTGCGCCGTCCTCACGCGAGGCTGCCCGCCGCGGGGTTGCTTTCAAATTCAGCCACGCCGCTGAGGAAC
>NW_011888871.1:575302-575917 GCF_000151845.1 Pteropus vampyrus | reverse complement strand
AGCAGGCGCTGTCACACATGGCAGGAGTGTAAAGTGACTCCGTCTCTCAGTTTATGTCAGATCCTCTGGCAGTGATTCATTTTCCAAGGAATTGATCCTAAAGCAATAATTGTAGGATTTCCAGCTTCTAGTTACAGTGTAATTATCCAGAGACTCATGCTGAAAACAATTTTAAATGCTAGATAAAATGTTAAAAATATTTACGAAAGCACCTAAACGCTGACAAGGTCCTAAAGACTCCCCAGGCCGAAGCCGAGGGAGAGCCAGCTTCGGGGGGTGAGCAGAGCCTGAGTCACTGCGTTTCCAAGACAGTCGCAGATCCAGACCACAACCCTGAGCTCCCGTTTTTGACAGACTCTTCAGGGTCTCAAAAGGAGGGAGGAATTTAAGATCGCCGGAACTGAGGAATCTGATAGAAAGTCCCTCTGCAACGAGATGGGACCTCAGAGTGCGAGGAAGAGCCAGAAATGAACCCACAGCAGGGGGAGAGTAGAGAGAGAGAGATGCCCGGCCACGCCCAGGCTCGTGAGGGGAAGGCCCGGGAGGACACACCTGTGGGCCAGCTCCCCTGGGGACTTGTCACCAGGTTCACAAGAGCAGTCCAAGAACCCAGTG
>NW_011888871.1:570994-573202 GCF_000151845.1 Pteropus vampyrus | reverse complement strand
ACAAGGAAGGGTCAGGAAGCGTCACCACTGTCAGGATGATGGCACTTCGCGAAGTCAGAGTGAGCGTTTTACGAGGGCACTTGTGGGGTGCTGGCGTGGTCCACGCCGCAGCCTCGGTGGTGGCTGCTTTATCAAGTCCAGTTGCACGTTTATAGTCTGCACATGTCTCTTTTATTATGCTGTGATTTACAATAATAAGAATTTGAAAGAGAAAATAGATGAATTTGCAAAAATGATTTGTGCAGAATGTTGTGTATTGCATATAAAAGCAAAAACAAAGAGGAGATAACCTCAACGCCTTCCAGCGGGTGTGGGTCGAGGACATGAGCACCCCGGCCACGTGGCAGGCTGTGTCACGGGCTGGATGAGAGCTCTGTGTTGGCACGCAGAGAAGTCCCCGCGGCGTGGCGTGGGAACAGGTTCAGAAGCAGGGCGTACACAGACACGGGAGAATCCTGCTTCTGCCGAGGAAGAGAAAGCAAGTGCACACACATGCAGATGCGTGTGTAAGTGCAGAATGAAAACCTAGAGTGGATGTGTCCACCGAATTACCTCGGTTGTTAAGTGTCTGTTTTTGTATTATAATGTTTATCATTGCAAATACTTAATTTTAAAATCTTTTGCTCGTTTTCAACTGTGATGGGAGCGCGTGGTTCGTATTCCCGGCTGGGTGAGCGCTGACCCCGCGGCCCATGGGCTCGGTCCGTTCTCTCCGTGGCAGGTCACTGGTCTCACTGTAGGAAGCGCAGCGGGCCCGCCTCCGTGCACCGAGCCCCGCAGCGGCGTGTTACGGAGAAAGGCGGCCTCACTCCCCCAAGGCCCTTCATCCACCGGACGGGGCCAGAGCTGGGATCGGCCTCTGCTGCCTCAGGGGCCCTGGGCACCTGCCCTGAGAACTGGAGAGGGGAGGTGGGCACTGCGCTGGCGCCCGCTCCCAGCTCCGCTCCCAGCCGTGGCCGGCACCACCGGCCCCTGGCTCGGCTCCCTGCGGTATCCAGAGAAACAGGAAACTGAGGCACAGTCCGTCGCAGCCCCAGCTCAGAAGACAGACCTTGGCTTCGCTTAAACTGGCCGAGGGGCGCTGGGCTAGAAACGGTTTTGGTTTCTTTCCCCCAAATAAGAGCATGAGAGTTGAGGTCTTATAGAATTTTTGAATTTTCTAAAGTAATGATTTTAGCAAAACATTTGAGTCGAGAAATTCTTTAGCATTGAGTCAAATAGAAGTGTGGCTGTGGATCCCTCAACCACGGTAGAGAGAATAATTCGCTCGTATGTCAGAAACCAGTGGAGCTGCCGTCCGGGCGCCGAGAGCGCGGGGCGGACTGAGGCGGAGGCCGCCGCAGCGCGACCGTAGCAGACGCCAGACGGAAAGCCGGTGTTGGGACGGCACGGAGGACGCGGGTGGGCGCACACATGGCCGCCGTGCGGGCTCTCGGCCGTGATCCGGTCCGCAAGTCCCAGAAGCGTCGGGCACGCATCGCAGTGACCGCAAACCGGAGGGGACGCGTGCAGCGGCCTCGGGAGGGTCCAGAGTTCGCACGCAGACGCGGCCCCCGCAGCTGCCTGGGGCGCGGGCCGACCCGGCGTGGCACGGGGAGTCCCTAAAGCAGCCCTTCTGCAGAGGGACCCGGTCGTGCTGCCGGCCAGGGGCGTCCCTCAGACTGGGCCGGGCCCTCGGCGGCTGACTGAAGTTCTGCTGACCACCTCCCCGGTCACGTTCGCAAGCACAGAACGTCTCCAGTTTGTCGTCGTCGTCGTCGTTTCGGGGTCATTTCAAGCTGAGGGGAGCCGTGCGGTGCTGTGAGAACTCGTCTGCCTGCCGGAGGCTCGTGTGCGTGACCGTTCGTTCTCCCGACCTCTCTCGGGCTCCATCTCTGTCATACAACGTTTCCTGAAAATTTGTTGAATTTTTGCTATTTCTCTAACTCAAAGTTATAAGTCACAGACATCCTAACACGTTTCCAGTCAGGTGCCAGAAAGTTTTGATACGTTATAAAGGGAATTGTTTCCCCCCGTTTTTTTACAAGGGCGCATTGGAAAGAGCTTTTTCCCTGCTTTTTGTAACGGGTAGACTTAGTCCGACGCGAGAAAGGATCTTGCGAGTACGACAGCGTGAGAAGGGAGGAGCCAGACACAGCCGCGCGGGCGCCTGTCACACTGCCGGCCTCTCCAGGTGCCATTCTCTCCCCTGTCACACTGCCGGCCTCT
>NW_011888871.1:564699-569790 GCF_000151845.1 Pteropus vampyrus | reverse complement strand
CATTCTCTCCCCTGTCACACTGCCGGCCTCTCCAGGTGTCATTCTCTCCCCTGTCACACTGCCGGCCTCTCCAGGTGCCATTCTCTCCCCTGTCACCCTGCCGGCCTCTCCAGGTGTCATTCTCTCCCCTGTCACACTGCCGGCCTCTCCAGGTGTCATTCTCTCCCCTGTCACCCTGCCGGCCTCTCCAGGTGTCATTCTCTCCCCTGTCACCCTGCCGGCCTCTCCAGGTGTCATTCTCTCCCCTGTCACACTGCCGGCCTCTCCAGGTGTCATTCTCTCCCCTGGAGCAGTGCCGGCCTCTCCAGGACAGGTGTCGCTGTCCCTCCACCCCCGCCCCGGACCGGTCCCCGGGAAAGCACTGTCCCCTGGGAATCCCTGGACTAGCAGCTCTGTGGAGCGCAGACTTGGCTCTCGCTTTCGCTTCGCAGGGTCCTGTGTCGGCAGGGAGGGGACGGGCAGGGGCCCCTGTCGGGGTAGTTTTCCTCTTTCCTGTGGCTCCCGGGCCACCGGCCGTGGGGAGAGCACTCGGCAGGGCTGTTGACAGGCTGTGAACTTGGTTTCCTGTCAGTGGCCGTTCAGGGGCCGTTTAGCTTCCTGCTGCTATTCGTTAAACAGCTGTGGCTGAACAAGGATGAAAGTAGCCCCGTGACAGACGTGGTCACTGGGGCTCCCTGTGCCCTGGAAACCTGGCGTCTCCGGCGCGGGTCTGAGCTGGAACCAGCGGAACCAGCGGAACCAGCGCTGTGCCGCGTAGGTCTCAACGGAGACGAGCGAGTCTCGGCGTGAGCCAAACAGGACGGGTCCCAGGCGAACCTGGGCTTCACGGACATGTCTCTCCTTTCACGTAGCTTTTTCCAAGTGCTCAGTTCGAGGACTTGCTTACCAGGTTGTGCAGTCACCCGTAAACTGCCTGGGAGCCGCTCGGAGTGTCCCCCTCAGCCCAGTGAGGCCCCCCGGGCTGTTGATCCACCCTGCACCCCACTCCCGGCCCCAGGAGGCCCGCCCCGCCCTCGGCTCTGGAGTTTGGGGCCTTTCACACACATGGTGTCTGTCCGTCACACACATGGTGTCCGTCACACACGGTCTGGCCTCGAGCATCGGTACCCTGGCCACTTCCACTGAGCACTGTTCCCTCCGTGGGTGACCCTCACGCCTCTGGGTCCTCTCCAGTTGCGTGATGGCACTTGGGCTGGGTGGCAACGGGCTGGGAGGGATAATGCTGCTCTGAGCACCCTCACGCAGCGTGCAGAGAGGAGCAAGTCCCTCGGTGGTCCCTTCCCGAGGGCCGAAGTTGTGCCCTTTGGGGACAATTTTTGCAAGAAGTGGAACTTTACTTTTCTCTCCAACATTGTACAAGAACCAGACCTCCCCAGGACGGGGCTCGGTGACTGCTCAGTGTAGGCGAGGGCCGAGCCGGTTCCCCCGGCCCTTGGGCTCCACGAGGTCCGAGCTTCCTGAGGCGGCCTGTCCCCACGTCCTCCGTTACGGCCAGTTCCACCTCGGCCGAGGCTTATCACCGGGAACTGCTTTTTTGAGTTACGGGAGCTTTTTTTTTTTTTTTTAACATAAATCCACATGTCAGCTTCTCGGTGAAAGTTCTCTTTTAAAAAGGAGCTTCATCCCTACTTTTAGTGCAGGACGTGATAAAATGTGTCTTCCCTGAGCTTCGAGAAGCGAGATTTCGTGAACTAACCGTACAATTCAGTTCACTCCTGCATTTGCTGAGCTTAAAACAAATTTCGGAAATATGAAGCAGAATTCCCCATGCGAGGCGGCGGAAAAGTTTATCGACACCCGTCATGTGTCCCCTGTCCAGGACGGCCCTGCCACCCTGGCCGTGGGTGGCTTACGCTTCCTCTGGCTCTGCTCCTGAGCAAATCCCCAAGGTCGTTCCGAGGAGGCACCCCAGAAGCAGCCTGCATTGGGGTTTACGCGCACTGGCGGGCGTCCCGTGAGGAGACACTCCCGCAGGTGGCACTTTGCCCACGAGGTCCAAGTTCCGAGTTCTGTGGCTGGACTGGCTCTCGAAGGGACATTTATTTCACACCCCGCTTTTCACGACAGAGAAGCAGGACAGGGCCAGCGAGGAAGCTTGTCACCAACTGCGGTTCAGTCTCCAGACCGCTGGGCAGGGCCGCTTTGCGAAGGCGGTGTCCTGGGGTCGCGGGTCTGACAGGCTGCTCTTGCACTGAACTGTCCCTTTCCGTGACAGACCAGAACCTCAGTGAAGATATTTTGCTCGGCCCAACTAGTTTTGTAAGGTAATTTTATTTAAGGTAGAGGTTTACTAATTTTTTTTTAGGTTAATTGAGAGCAGTTGTTGAAAGTGCCAGGTTTTGAAGTGCCATGCACAGTCCAGTAGTAAAGGTGACGACACGGGTGTCGGTTGGTGTCCGCTTCTTTATGAGGCTCACCTTGGGAGGTGGGAGTGTCCCGTCAGCTCTTTGCAGGTAGCTTAGACCTTGGAATAACTCTCTTGTTTCCAGCGGGCTTTGGGGCACAGGGCCTGGTAGAGCTGAGAAACGTGTGAACACACGTGCATCAGGGCTGCGGTGTGGTGGGGGACAGGTGGGGGCCCCCAGACGAGGCAGGGCCCTGGGGAGAAGTGCTCTGCGGCTCCCGGTGCTGGAACCTGGGCCCCTCTGCCAGAGGAAGCACATGGGCAGGCCGCGTCCGTGCCGCGGTAGGCCACCGTGTCCCCTCTCCCTCAGCTCCTTGCATGTGCTCGCTGTAATGACATCACACTGCCCTGCTGGGGGCCCCTCACGAGTCCTGCCAACTTACTGTCCGCTGAACATTTAGGAAATGGGGTTGTTCTCCAGAGTCCGCAGTCCGTGTTTGTGGAGGGCGGTGCTGCGGCCGGGGCGCGAGGCACAAGCGTCCTTTGTGGCAAGTGTCTGGGGCGTCCCTGCCTTTGGCCTCCGGGCTCCCTCGCTCCCCGTGGCCACAGCTCTGGTCGCTTCATGGCAGAGCTTGCCGTTCCTTGCTGCCGAGAGGCAGGCTGCAGATGACTCAGCTTTTGGCAGAGGGAGGGCGGCCTCGAGCCCTCTCTGTCCCTTTGGTTGAGCCCGCCGTGGGAGGGAAAGGCGGGTCGGCCTCCAGCCGAGGGGCATCGGGACCCCTCGGCCCTGGCTCTCCGCCAGCGAGGGCTGGCGGCCGGCTTCAAAGCTGGCCAGTCCGCGGGGCCCGTCCTGCCCTTGGCAGTCAGGTCTGTCAGGAATGGGATTTGTCCTCGTCCCGGTGTTTGAATTTTTAGGAAGCGTGGTCGGACTTAACCCGTGAACGCCGAGCTCGGCACACGCAGCCTTTGGCCAGCTCTTGCTTGGCCCCCAGCCCCGTGTGCACGGCGGGCCAGACCTCGGCCTTGGGAGGTGGCCCGGGCAAGTCTGCCCCTGCGCTGTGGTTTTCCAGCTGGGAAAATGGGGACGTTGGAGCTGTGCGGGTTAAAGGACATGACGCTGGCGCGCGCACAGCACGGGGACGGGCCCGGCACGGCCCCCGAGACGCTGCTGGTGGCCGCCCTGTCAGCTGGGCCAGCCCCGGCCTGTCTGCCATCTTCCAGGAGCCAAAGACCTGTTGGGCGTTTGCTGGCCGGGCGCCGTGCCGCCTCCTGACGTGAAACCCGCCTTCGACTCCTGGGGGCGTGCGCCATGGTCCTCCTAAGCGCTGGCCCTCGGGGGCAAGACAGGCGGGACAGCGCGCACTGCTTGGGGCTGAGTTCTAAGTGAGCGAAAGGGCTGTCGGCGCCCGGCCCCGCCAGAAGCGTGGATGCAGCCCTTCGAGTTGCCGTCTGCTCCCTTTGCTTCTCAGGAGCCCGTTCGGGTAGCTGCTCGTGAGAATGATTTTTAGCAGATTCGAGTACACGTGAGGGGAGAGCCAGTGGCTGCCACATTGTAAATCAAGTGACATTGTGTTTGCGTTTCGGGCTGAGAAGCTGGTTTGGAAGCATGTGCGTGGAAAGTGGGGATTGTTTCTGTCCTTAGAAATTTCATCGGCGAGTTCGTGGGATTCCGGACAGTAATAGTGTCACAGCCATGGATGCTATTTAAACTCCCGTAGCATCTCAAACTCGGTCCTCACGGACGTCCTCACGGCAGCCATCCTTACAACTGAGTGGCGGGAGGTCCGGCCCCCCTCAGAGCCCGCCTGTGTCTCCGCCTGAGGACAGCTCGGGCATTACCATTCTGATTTCACAGGATGAGCTGGTCTGCGTCCCGCGAGGGACACGGGGACCTGGGGCTTGACCTGCCCCTGAGCTCCCACACAGCAGGCTTCCTCCTCCGGTTCCTGGGCTCGAAAAGGGTCCCCAGGGCTGAAGTCCAGGTGGTAGAGGAGAGGGTGGCGTTCTGCGAGGTCTGTGCTGCTTTGGGGACTGCGTTTCAATTTTATTGTTTGGGGTCCAAAACAACAAGCTGTCCCAAAATGAGTCGTGGACTGTGACAGCTGACCGGGCTGACCCTGTCATGATAGGAGAGGGTCGAACGAGCTGGAGGGACAAAGGTTTTGATCAGAAGAGTGACCCCCCACCCCCCCAAAAAAAACGTGTTGCGAGGAGGGAGCTTGTGGGGGTGGGGGTGTCGACAGCTGTTCTTCTATCTCTCTTCTTCCAGCAAAGGGGCGGCCCCACCACCAGAGGCCTGGGGGTGTCCCTGGAGGCAGGATCAGAAATGGTGGCGGCTAAACTTAGCTCTGGTGAGCTGCCTGTGGAAGGAAGTGAACGTGGATTCGAGGGCGGGGGCTGGGAAGACTTAAAGGGACAGCGACAGGTTTTACGATGGCAGGACGCGTGGGGTGTGCGCTGTGTGAAGGACCGTCACAGGCTCCCAGGCGGCGTCCGCGAGAAGCGTCACAACTTGCCGTTACGTCACAGTGAGTCTTTGGAATGGAATGAGGAGTAAACGGTCCAGACGTGGGGAAGCCGCAGTGTAGACAGGGGCAGAAGGGCCCTTTCAGCAGGACGGTGACTGAGAGGCCTCAGTGTCTGCAGCCGCGCGCCCCGCTGTGGGAGTAAACGTTTGGGGACGCAGGGGTGGCAGGGAAGGAGGTCCGTGGACTTGACGAGGGGCCACACCTTGAGGCCAGGCCCGC
>NW_011888871.1:557779-564334 GCF_000151845.1 Pteropus vampyrus | reverse complement strand
AGACGTGGGGAAGCCGCAGTGTAGACAGGGGCAGAAGGGCTCTTTCAGCAGGACGGTGACTGAGAGGCCTCAGTGTCCGCAGCCGCGCGCCCCGCTGTGGGAGTAAACGTTTGGGGACGCAGGGGTGGCAGGGAAGGAGGTCCGTGGACTTGACGAGGGGCCACACCTTGAGGCCAGGCCCGCCGCCTGGTGAACTGGTCTCTCCCCCGCTTGGACATCCTGGGTGAGTTGCAGTTCACTGTCTTTTCAGTCACTTCGGCGTTTTCTGTTTCTGCCCCAAGGCGGGACATGGAGGGGGGGAGGACCGGGCCCCGGCCACCGGCCCGTTCGCAAGCCGCGGGGTGCAGCGGAGCCTTCTCTCTCACGTTCCGTCCGCGGTGGCTTCTGTTTCGTTCGATGCTTTTTAAATTCGAGTGTGCTGTTTTCACGCGTTCGTGGTCATATGACAAAGCCCCTGGCTGCTTCCAGCCGGAGCGGAGCAGCGTGGTGGCTGGAGAGGGCGCGGGGAGGGCAGGTGGCTGCAGTCGGGGGCTTCAGAAAAGGCGGTGGAAGGGCCGCGTCTGACGAGGTCCGCACGCTTTTCTGACCCGCTGCCCGCGGGGGTGCCCGGCCTCCGGGCTGGTTTTGAGGTGCCCTTCACCGCCTCTTTCTCCTTCCTGCTCTCTCGTAAAGTTGTAAACGGTAGAAATACTTTTTGTGTCCTGTGAATAGAGAAGGTCTGGAAACGCATACGCGCGGTTTAAAGAGTAACGAGCCGAACTCGTCTGCCCGCGGCTCCGATCTCAGCGTGAGCGGTCACTTAGGAGCCCGCGGCCCTCCCGCGGTCACGCACCTCCACCCGCCGTAGCCACTGCCCTGGTCTCGGCCATTTTTGTGTGTTTTCACCAACTGCGTACCCCAGACAGTGCCGAGGAACCACATAACTTGCCTCTTGGGCGACTTGTGTGACTGCTCCGCGCGCCAGCATCGTCACCTGCGACGTGGGGGCACTGCCCCTCGTCAGGACTCACTGAGCGGATGTGGGTGACACGTGGCGCAGTGCCCAGCACATGGGAAGCACGATCAGCGGGTCAGCAGCCGTGACCGTCATTGTGTTCGGTTGTGCCTGTTTTTAAAGTCCATGTAAACGAGGGCCGTGTAAACGCCCTGTCCGGCTCGCTCCTTCAGCTCATCGTCACATGTTGAGACGCATCGTGTTGCCGCACACGGGGCGAGGTCTCTCGCGTTCGTTCCCAGGGGTCCGTTCTGTGACCCCGAAGCGGACCCAGGCTGCTCCCAGCCCTGGCTCTGGCGATCACGCTGCCCGGAGGTTCCCAAAGTGTGGTCGGGGCGGGAGGGGTTTCGTAACGAGGCTGAGATGCCGTTCGCCCTCTCCGCGCGTGCGTTTGGAGCTTCCAGAGGCACGTGGCGTTGGACGGGGGCCCCGCCGATGGGCCAGGCCGGTGCGTCCCAGCTCTGCGTTTTGTGATCCAGTTTCAATTTCTAACCCAGTGAGTGTTGACAGTTGGGGAGATGTCGCATGGGCCAGAGGTGGTGGTGATTTTATTTGAATAATTGAGTAAAAATACAGGGGCTTTTCTAAAGAGCCCGAGGAAACCGGCTTCTGACTCAGCGGTGTTTTGCGGTGGCTGATGGCTGATGGCTGATGCCTAAGCGTGCGAGTTTCCCGGCGCTCGTGAGGTTCTCGGTGCTTCCATTTCCCGCCGGTCGCACAGCCGCGGGGGTGCGGGGAGCGTGGTCCCCTCGTCCTGCCGCTGTGACGGGGCGGGCTTCCCCAGACGGCCGGCAGCACCGCGTCTTAAAGGAGGCGATGTTTCGATGTTTCGTGTTCGTCCGCTCTCCAGCGGGCGCATCGTGCCTGTGCGCAAGGCGCTGGCCGAACTGAGGGGACACGAGCGAGGGTGCGGGGCTGCAGGCGGCAGGTCACCCGGCCGCTCGGGGCCGCTGCCCCCCGCTCTGGCCGGGGTCCGGTGCCAGGGGCGCCGGTCCTCT
Organism: Pteropus vampyrus; assembly: GCF_000151845.1. Lineage (NCBI taxonomy): Eukaryota > Metazoa > Chordata > Mammalia > Chiroptera > Pteropodidae > Pteropus > Pteropus vampyrus. The sequence continues at coordinate 562,342 of NW_011888871.1, read as the reverse complement.
CGCGGGCTCAGGGCTGGGTGGCCAGCTCCCCTGTCGTCGGAGGCCATCTCCTTGCAGCCGTCTGACCACGATCTCCGTGTCTCCCTGCTCGTCAGCGGGGGCCGCCCCGCGCTCCCCGCCCCGCTGTCAGGCCAGGAGGAGCTGCCTCTCTGAAAAGGCTCTTCCGCTTAGACGAGGCCCCCCAGGCGCGCCTGCTCGCGGGAGTGCGTCCCCGCTTGGCCACCGGCCCCTGCCAGGTCGAGGGGGCACCGCGCCGGGCGCGTGCTGTCGAGCTCGTCCCGAAGTTTCGCCAGCGCGGACATCATTCCCAGCCCAGAGTCACAGAGACTTTGACCTCAACTTTCCCCAAGTCTGCAGCTTCAGTCTTTATGTCTAGTCTGTGACCCGTTCTGGGTTAACTTTTGTGTGTGGTTCGGGTAGGGTCTGTCCCGCACCCCGTACGGATCGCCAGCTTTTCCAACGACACGTGCCGCACGCGCTGCCCAGGCTCCCTTCACCGAAGACGTCCTTCCCCCTTGAGTTACTTGACGGCGTCGAAGGCCGGCGGCCGTCTCTGTGGGTCCAGTCCTGGCCTCCCGTTCTGTCCGCTTGGCCACGCGCCTTTCCCCGACACCAAACTCTTCTACTCTCAATTTATGACAGACCTTGAAATCAAGCATCGTAAATCGTTTTTCTTTTATAAAATTATTTAGTTATTCTGCTTAACAATTTCCACCAAAAAAAAAAAAAACCTGCTAAGATTATGACAGGGATTGTTGAATCTATAGATAAATTTGGGAAGAACTGACATCTTAACAATATCGAGTCTTTCAAAATTCACAAACGTGGCACACCCCACCAATTATGTAGGTCTTAAAGTTTTTGTAGCCGGCTTCTACAGTTTCCAGTGAAGAGGTTTTTCATTTTTTTAAAGAAAAAATCTGTTTGAGCTACTGTGATAAGGCAAGAAATACAAGAAAGGAAATATGAGGCATACGGATCGGAAAAAGTCCGATTGTCAGGTGACAGAAAATACCAAGGAATCCACCTAAAAAGTCACAGAGCTAGTCAGTCAGTTCAGCAAGGTTACAGGATACACAGTCAACACATTAATATCAATTTTATTTCTATACACTAGCAATGAACACAGAATTTGAAATATAAAACCATTAACAATTGCTCCCCTAAAAAGGGAAATACTTTGGCGTAATTTAGCAAACTATATATGGGACTAATTTGATAAAAACTCTAAGACACTCATTAAAGAAATCAGAGCGCATCTCAACACACGGAGAGACATTCTGTGTTCATGGGTCAGAGGCCTCAACACAGTAAAGATGTCAGCCCCGCTCATTTTTATACAGCTCTAACAGAATCCTGTTACAATCGCAGCGAGACCTTTTGCGAATACAAATATAGTTGCTCTGAAAGCCACGCGGAGAGTCACTCCAGCAGCCAGACGGTCTGGAGGGAACAGCAAGCTGGGAGGAAGCGCTCTGCGTCCCTTCAGACTTTCTGCGTAGCTGCAGTGACCAAGACTGCGCTGGCAGCACAGAGACGGACACACGGGCGGGTGGGACAGACGTGGGCCCGACTCATTTTTGACAAGTGCAAAAGCAGGTCGGCAGAGGAAGGACAGCTGGGACCACTGGACATCCACAGACTTAAAACGGAAGAAGAACCTTGACCTAATCTCACACCGTATCCAAAAATTAAACTGATCACAGATTTAAATGTAAAATACAAAACTTTGAGAAGATGACGTTTGAGAAACTCTTTGGTACCTAACTCTGGGTGAAGAGTTCTCAGATGTGACATCAAAAGCACTATCTATGAAAGAAAATAATTATTTTTGGAAGAAAGTCAGTTCTCACATCATCAGAATTCAAAACTTTCGCTCTGCAAAAGATGTTCTTAAGAGGATGAAAAGACAAGGCACAGATTGAGAGAAAATATTTGCCAGCCACGTATCCAACAAAGGAGGACTCTCAAAACTCAACAGTAACAAAATAATCCAAGAAAATGAGTAGCAGATATGAAGCGATTTCACCTGAGAGGGTGTTCAGATGGCGTAAAAGTCCATGAAAAGATGCTCAGCATCACTAGCCATCGGGTCGTCGCAAATTAAGGGAAATGCAGTTTAAAACCATATTGAGATACTTATTAGAACAGATCAACCAAAAAATCACAATAGCAAAGGCTGGTGAGTGTATGTGTGGCATCTCTCACACGTCACTGGTGGGCATGCACAATGGTGCAGCCATCCTGGAAAACCGTTTGTGAGTTTCTTTCAAAAACTAAGCGTGTGCGCACCGCACGACCCAGCAGTCAGGCTCCCGAACGTCATCCGGAGAATGAAAGCCGTGCCCACCCAGCACGTGCACCAACGTTGACAGCAGCTTCATCTGCAGCAGCCAGAACACGGACATGGCGAGAGCGTCTCTAGATCGGTGGGTGCCTAACAGACGGGTGCACCACAGCACGGGCTGCGACTCAGCAATTACAAGGAACAAGCGTTTGATGTCCACTGCAGCTGGTTACATCTCGAGGCATTCTGCTGAGTGGAGGAGAGCCAGGCTCTAAGCGTCACTTGCTGTGTTGTTCCCGTTCGAGTACAATCCAGAAAAGGCAAAGCCGTACAACAGAACAGATCAGTGACGGCGGCCCGATGGGCGGTTGCCAGGGCCGAGGATGGCGGAGGGAGGAGGCCGGGTCTCTGTGCCGGGGGAGCGCGTCTCCGCCTCGAGTGCGAGGAGGGGCCACGCGAATCCGCGGACGTGAGAGCGCGTAGAGCTGTACACGCGCTGTGCCAGTGCCGGGTCCCGGTCTCGATGTCGTACCGTAGTTACGTGAGACGTGACCATTGGGAGAAATGGGGGCCAGGTACACTGGACTTCTCTGTACTGTCTCTGCAACTTCCTGTGCATCTAAATTATTTCGAAATACAAAACATATAGCGAAACAAAAAAAGTTTTACCCGTAAGTATTTTGTGTTTCTTACTGCTAAGTGGAATAGGTTTTTTCGAATTTCGTATCCCAGTTGTTTACTGCCAGTATATAAAGCACACTTGATTTTTGCGTGTTGACCTTGTGTCTCGTGCCTTTGCTGCCGTCACTTACTGGTCCTTTTGTTAACTTTCTCACAGATTCCTTAGGATTTCACATGCCACCAGCGATGTGATCTGTGAGTTTAGTTTTATTTCTTGCTTTTCAACCCTTGTGCCTTTTGTTTGCTTTTTTTTTTTATTTTTTTTTTTATTTGCTGGCCCTTCCTCAGTGCTGACCAGACGTGGGCGCCTTGCCTCGCGCCCAGCCAGCGGGGAACGAGCTCATCGTTCCAACAGTAAGGACGATGTTAGCCGTGGGTTCTCCATAGATCCCCTTCATCAGACTGGGAAAGTTCCTTTTTTATAGTTCAATGAGACTTTTCAACCACGAATGGATGGTGACTTTTATCAAACGCTTTTTCTGCATCTATGGAAACGTTCATGTTTTTTCCTCCTTATTTTGTTAAAATGGTTTTCAATTTCTGTTTTATTGATGTATTTTTCTTTTGTACATTGTTGGGTTCGACTCGTATGAAAAACACCTCTGTGCCTGCTGTGCCCAGGTGTGCGGGGATTTCCCCCACACCCAGCAGCAGCTGGGTGTCCCACAGTTCAGCTCAGCTGCGACGGCGTCTGGTCCCACGAGACCCCCGCACACCTCGATGTGCTTCTGGGCTCCGACGCTTCTGACGTCTGACCCAGAGTTGCCCGTCTGCTCACGCTGCCCGCCTCTCTGGTCTCGCACGCTGCCCACTTTTCCCATGAGCGCCCTTAGCAGCTTAGTCATAATTATTTTAAGTGTCCAGTCTGTTCATTCTAAAACCGCTGCCATATCCGAGTCTGGTTGCGATGCTTCACGTCTTGGCACTGTGATTTTCGCCGTTCGTCTTGTAATTTCGGTTAAAGCAGGATGCGCTGCGTCCGATGCTGGCTCCTGGCGAGCTGTAATGCTCTGCATGCGCCTCTCTCTCTAGTTTGGGGTGGCAGCTGGCGGCCACAGTTTGCCCTGTGACGTCAGTTCTCTGTGGATCTGAGAGCAGTTGTTGATTTTCAGTTCAGTCAGCCTTTTCCTTGTCAAGTGACAACTTCAAGCTCTTACACGTCGGCCCAGAAATGTGTGATTTCTCTTGGACCCGTGGATTATTTAGAGGTGTGTTGTCTGAGATCCTTGATATGATTCTCTCCACATTTATTGTGTTTGGAATTTGTGGAGTTTCTTAAAATCTGTACATTTATGCCTTTCACCAAATTCGGAAAGTTTTCTGCTTTTTAAGAAAAGGCCTTCATCCTGCCGACTGTCCCTGTTCTGTTGTGGGTTCCAGTCACAGTGCGTTAGAGCTGAAGCTGCCCGCAGATGCCAGAGTCACCTCCCTTTAGCAATCTCGTTTTCCAGTGGGATTCGGTCATTTCTGTTACTCGAAGGTGAAAGTTCACTAAGTCTTTTCTGTGTCCGTCTTCAGTTGGTTATTAAGTCTGCACATTAAATTTGTCGTTTTAGATATTATACATTTCAGTTCTGAAATTTCTGTTTGGCTCT
>NW_011888871.1:548915-557729 GCF_000151845.1 Pteropus vampyrus | reverse complement strand
AAGTGACAACTTCAAGCTCTTACACGTCGGCCCAGAAATGTGTGATTTCTCTTGGACCCGTGGATTATTTAGAGGTGTGTTGTCTGAGATCCTTGGTATGATTCTCTCCACGTTTATTGTGTTTGTAATTTGTGGAGTTTCTTAAAATCTGTACATTTATGCCTTTCACCAAATTCGGAAAGTTTTCTGCTTTTTAAGAAAAGGCCTTCGTCCTGCCGACTGTCCCTGTTCTGTTGTGGGTTCCAGTCACAGTGCGTTAGAGCTGAAGCTGCCCGCAGATGCCAGAGTCACCTCCCTTTAGCAGTCTCGTTTTCCAGTGGGATTCGGTCATTTCTGTTACTCGAAGGTGAAAGTTCACTAAGTCTTTTCTGTGTCGTCTTCAGTTGGTTATTAAGTCTGCACATTAAATTTGTCGTTTTAGATATTATACATTTCAGTTCTGAAATTTCTGTTTGGCTCTCCTTATAGTTTCCATTTACTGCTAAGATTTTTTACATCTCTATTCGTGATAAGCATTTGGTTGCCTAATTGAACATAATTGTAATGGCTGTGTTAAAGTCTGTCTGATAGTTCCGGCATCTGGGTTATTCAGGTTGGTTCTGTTGATCCTCTTTTCCCTCGAGGGCGAGGGCCGTTTCCTGGCTCCCCACAGGCAGGGTGCCTTTGGGTCGTGTCCTGCACAGGATGGGTGCCGTCTTGGGGGCTCCAGATCCTGCCGTATTCACCAGCGGATGTGGGGCTGTGCTTGGGCATACTGTCGACTTGTGAGGCCGCCAGCCCTGTCACGCCTGCACCACTGGCGGCTCAGCCCTCAGAGCGGGCAGCGTCCAGGGCGCCCCACGCGCGTGCGGGTGAGGGTCACACAGCCTCGAGCCTCCTGAGTGCGGGGCAGCAGGAGGCCAGAGGAATTTCAAGGGAAGCGAGTCGTGAAGCAGGTAGCTTTGCTCAGGGTCAGCCGCTCTGTGCCTCCGCCTCGCCAGCTGGCTCCTGTCCGCGTGGAAGGAGACAGGGTGTGCGGACACAGTGGCAGCGACAGCAGTGGGGACAGGCCCGGCACCTCCCCAGTCCCCGCTGCGGGCAGGTGGGGGCGGCGAGCCCCTCCACCCCCGAGCTCCGGGCGTTTGGACCCTGGCCTCTCGCCTGCCTGGGCAGAAGGGCGGCCGGGGCCGAGTCCACACCCACGCCCCTGCGCCCGCGTCCAGGAGTCCGGGAGGACGGCGCCTCGCTCGTCGGCTCTGCGCCGGTGGGGAAGGCGTGACTCCATCCCCGTGAACAAATGCTGCCTTTTCACTTTAAAATGGGGAGGTCGACTCGACCTTCACTAAGGGAAACTTGCCCCTCGGTCCTCCCTGGGGCCTGTTGGGGACGGGCGGGAGTAAACTGGGGCCCTGCCCTGCCCTGCCCTGCGTCCTCCTCTGCCCTCCCCTCTTCATGAGGCCGCGGGCCGGCGCTGTCACCGCGTGCCTTCCCCACGGCCTCCCCCTCAGGCCCTCCGCACGCTCCCTGGAGTATGGCACCCAGGGGACCCCCCCACAGGAGCAGAGGACCCAGGACCGGCCCCACGGGTCTCCCGGCACCCGGGTCCCGTGGGACCCTGGAGAGCTCGTCCCTCGTGTCACGGGGGGCATGTTTGCACCACCCTCCATGCTGTTCAGTGACCCCCGCCTCCGTTTAGCTCCATTTAGGTCGACACCAGGCGCCCCCAGACCCAGCCCTGTACGCCCGCCAGTGCCGCTGCCTCTGGTGGCCCGGCGCGCCTCCAGCCAGGGGGCAGCCTGCCTGGACAGTCAGTGCAGAGAATGCCCGGGGGACGCAGGGGGACACGGCGGTCTACCAGCGCCGTCCGAGTCGGAGGCGGGGTGCGGCCGTGCAGGTGTGCGGAGTGGCCCGGGCGTGCCAGGCCCGTCTCCAGAGGCCGGGAGCCGTTGTTCCTCTGCCCCTCCCAAAGACTCGCTTTTTCAGAGACGTGTCTGCAGCACAGTGGGTCACCTCGTCAGGAGCAGGACTCCTCACGCGGACGTGACCCAGATCCTCACTCTGGTGCTGTCCGCGGACAAGCGGAGCCACGTCTGGAAGGGGCCATCAGCCTGGTCCGAGGGCCCAGCATCGCCGGCTCCGGAACCGAGCAGGGCCACTTTGCCAGCAGCTGAGTTTGAATCTGGGGGTCAGCGCTAGAGAAACAGCCTTTTTTAACTCAGAATGTTAACTTTAAACACGCGTGGACGCCTTCCCGTCTCCGCGGCGGCGGCCACACCGTGTCCCCGCGCAGGTTCTGTCTGCCGGGCCAGGACTGAGCTGTGTGTGTTTCCTCCGCGCAGGGCGAGTCGGTGAAGTACTTTCTGGACAACTTGGACCGGATCGGCCAGCTGGTGAGTACCCCCCACCCCGCGACCGAGCGCGTCGCGCAGCGTCTGCGTGGAGACCGAAGCAGCCGGTGACACGGCCTGGCGACCTTGGCCGGCGCAGTGGCCTTGGTGGCCTTCCTCTGTGTGTCGGGGTGGAGGGGTGCACGTGCTCCGTGGGGACGGCTCCCTCATGCCCATGGGGAAGTGTCTCTGTCTTGCTCGTGAGCCTTCAGACTGCTAAGCGAGGTGTCGGGCAGCGTCTCTGAGGTCCCTCCGCCCAGATCCCCATAAAGGGACCTGAGCACGTGGACGGTTTCAGTTTTCATTGTGGGAAACTCGGGCTCCTCCAGCATAGAGTCGGGGACTCCTCACCCCACCCCGCAGACGCGAACAGGTCCTCAGGCCATTCGGCCAGCAGGGGGCCACCGTGTGTCTCTGGAAGGCGGGGCTGCAGCGCGGTCATCACCCCAGTGCCACGCTGCATCTGAAGGGTGGCAGCCACTCCTCAGAGCCACCTCGGGGCTCCCGGCCGGCTCGTCGTTTCCTGCGGGTGCTGCTCATCTTAGCAGTTCGAGCCGCTGTCCTTGCTGGGTCGGGACGTAGCCGTCGCTCCACGTCACCCACGCGTCTTTAAACCTGCGGGGTCCTCCCCCCGTCTTTCGTGTCCTTTCGCTTCATCCGTGGAGTCGCTATAGCTCATTTCTCCCCTGGGCACCTCACGTCGTCCAGGCTTTGCCCTCCACCCGCGTGTCGGCGAAGCTGCACCTCTGTGCCCTGCCCGCCCTGCGCGTCCGTAGCTGGGTCTCGGACACGTCATCGTCCCTGCTGGGTTTGGTGAGGCTGCTGCACAAGTGGCCTCGGGCGGAGTCGCAGGCGTCCGCAGCGACAGCTCACGGCTCCGTGAGACGGGCTGCTCCTGCGTGCGGTGAAGGTCATCAGGGGCTCCCGGGGCGACTCACGGAGCGCGTCACGGACAGCGTGTAAACAGCGCTGCCAGGCCCACGTTCGGTCAGGTCCCAGCAAGGCTCTGGAGCGACACGCTCTGGACGCTAGAAAAATCGAAGGTAGCTTTAGTGCAGAGACAAGATGGTTAGTTTCCTGTGGAGAAGAGAGTGGTTGAGATTCCATGGCTAACGCCGAGATTCTGGTAACTTCCTCGGCCTCCGTTCGTTCTGAAAGGAGCCGTTCGATCCCTTCGCTGTCTGCTTCGTGGTAAGTCTCTCGTTTGTGAGCAAAGCCGCGTTTGGCATTCGGTTCGACGTCCCGCAGAGGTCGCCCGACTGTGCCTTCCACCCCGTGTTTTCTTCTCTGTTTTCGCTCCCCTCAGCCTCTCCGTGTCCCGTGTTTTACAGAACTACTTTCCCAGTAAGCAAGACATCCTGCTGGCGAGGAAGGCCACCAAGGGCATCGTGGAGCATGACTTTGTTATTAAGAAAATCCCCTTCAAGATGGTGGACGTGGGCGGCCAGCGGTCCCAGCGCCAGAAGTGGTTCCAGTGCTTCGACGGGATCACCTCGATCCTGTTCATGGTGTCCTCCAGCGAGTACGACCAGGTCCTCATGGAGGACAGGCGCACCAACCGGCTGCAGGAGTCCATGAACATCTTCGAGACGATCGTCAACAACAAGCTGTTCTTCAACGTCTCCATCATCCTGTTCCTGAACAAGATGGACCTCCTGGTGGAGAAGGTGAAGACCGTGAGCATCAAGAAGCACTTCCCGGACTTCCGGGGCGACCCGCACCGGCTGGAGGACGTCCAGCGCCACCTGGTGCAGTGCTTCGACCGGAAGCGGCGGAACCGGAGCAAGCCACTGTTCCACCACTTCACCACCGCCATCGACACCGAGAACATCCGCTTCGTGTTCCACGCGGTGAAGGACACCATCCTGCAGGAGAACCTGAAGGACATCATGCTGCAGTGAGGCGCAGGCCGCGCCCGCCGCCCCCGAGGGCCGCAGGACACGGACACTGACTAGCTACTGAGCCCGGGCTGGCAAACTACTGAGAACCCCCCGGCAGGTGACCGAGCGTGCACGCTAGCGACCGACTCACCAGCGGGCCTCGCAGACGGCTCTCCTCTCTAACGCGCACGTCTTCAGTGAGGCCGACTAACCCGAAAGCTTTGCCTAGAAGTAGCTTGTAGGCGCCCGGTGCCACTGCCACCAAACGCAGAGCCCCACCCCACCCCACCCTGCCCCCCTGGGGGTCTCGGTGCCACCTCCCAAAGCGAACCAGTTGCCTTTGACAACTCCCGGGCCATTTCCTGCGAGGCCCGGGGGGGCACGTCAGATGAAGCCCAGGGCCCCTCTGCGGGGGGCAGGAGCCCCCAGGCCGGGCCTGCCTTAACGCCCCCAACGGCCCGTTCTCCCCGCCTTGGCACGGCGGGGCAGGTGCCGGGACAGCGTGCCGACAGCGAATGTCCGCGTGCTCACGGCGGTGCTGATCCCTCCACCCCCGCGGCACCCTCTGCTGCCTGCAGGGGCGGCACTGAGCACGGCCTCGCGGAAGCCGTGGAGAGCTTCCTGCTGCTTGCTGGCCACTGCGCGCGGCCGGTCACCAGCACAGCTCTTGCTGGCTCACAGCCGCTGGGCCCGCCCCCCACAGACAACCTCTCAGGAGCCGCAGCGCCCAGAGACACCTGTCCTTCACACTGCCACCACCCCGGTGCCTGGACAGCTGTGCCTGCCGTCGGCTGGGCCCTGCAGACTGCTCTCATCTGCAGGAGGCTCTGGGCCGGCACACCCGACGCTCAGGTCGCTGGTCCAGTTCCTGCCGGGGCCTCGCTGTCTGTAAAAACACACCGCGGTCCATGCTGTGTCTCACTCTACTAAAAAGTCTGTCCCCTGTGCTTGGGGCTCGCCCCAGCACTGAGAAGGAAAGGCGTGTCCTCTGTAGCTGGCACCGGGGTGTCGCTGTGGCTCGAGCACGCGTCTTAGGCTCTTGTCCTCAGGTCACACTGCCCACTCCTTCGCATTGCTCAGCTCATTGTCCGCAAGCCAGGTAGCTTCGATCTTGTGGCAGGTGCTGAGCAGAAGAACGTGGAGGCCAAGACCTGCGCTGAGTCACCCCTGGCGTCCCCTTGCTGTAACGAGGGGACCACGTGAAATGCTCTCTGTGCTCAAGGCTGCACGGTGCTGTTCGCCAGGGTCTTAGCTCTTTTCTTGGCTGGAAAAAAGTTGCTGGTTTCGTACTGGTTCCTGTGGCTCTTCGCAAATGACCGGCTGTGGCCCAGGGTCAGGCCGGCGATGTGGCTTCAAGGGGATAGGGCTCTCAGCGGGCCCCGTCAGGGCGGGCCCGAAACCACAGTTCCCTCTGGCGGCGGTGGCAGTGTGGGGTGCCCTTGCCGTCACCGCGCTGGGCCTCTTGCTTGGTCAGGTTCAGGCTGTCGCTTGGCAGCTCGGCGAGGTTCTGGTTCAGGTGGACCCGAACAGGTCCTCAGGCCATTCGGCCAGCAGGGGGCCACTGTGTGTCTCTGGAAGGCGGGACTGCAGCGCGGTCATCACCCCAGTGCCACGCTGCATCTGAAGGGTGGCAGCCACTCCTCAGAGTCACCTCGGGGCTCCCGGCCGGCTCGTCGTTTCCTGCGGGTGCTGCTCATCTTAGCAGTTCGAGCCGCTGTCCTCGCTGGGTCGGGACGTAGCCGTCACTCCACGTCACCCACGCGTCTTTAAACCTGCGGGGTCCTCCCCCCGTCTTTCGTGTCCTTTCGCTTCATCCGTGGAGTCGCTATAGCTCATTTCTCCCCTGGGCACCTCACGTCGTCCGGGCTTTGCCCTCCACCCGCGTGTCGGCGAAGCTGCACCTCTGTGCCCTGCCCGCCCTGCGCTTCCGTAGCTGGGTCTCGGACACGTCATCGTCCCTGCTGGGTTTGGTGAGGCTGCACAAGTGGCCTCGGGCGGAGTCGCAGGCGTCCGCAGCACCAGCTCACGGCTCCATGAGACGGGCTGCTCCTGCGTGCGGTGAAGGTCATCAGGGGCTCCCGGGGCGACTCACGGAGCGCGTCACGGACAGCGTGTAAACAGCGCTGCCAGGCCCACGTTCGGTCAGGTCCCAGCAAGGCTCTGGAGCGACACGCTCTGGACGCTAGAAAAATCGAAGGTAGCTTTAGTGCAGAGACAAGATGGTTAGTTTCCTGTGGAGAAGAGAGTGGTTGAGATTCCATGGCTAACGCCGAGATTCTGGTAACTTCCTCGGCCTCCGTTCGTTCTGAAAGGAGCCGTTCGATCCCTTCGCTGTCTGCTTCGTGGTAAGTCTCTCGTTTGTGAGCAAAGCCGCGTTTGGCATTCGGTTCGACGTCCCGCAGAGGTCGCCCGACTGTGCCTTCCACCCCGTGTTTTCTTCTCTGTTTTCGCTCCCCTCAGCCTCTCCGTGTCCCGTGTTTTACAGAACTACTTTCCCAGTAAGCAAGACATCCTGCTGGCGAGGAAGGCCACCAAGGGCATCGTGGAGCATGACTTTGTTATTAAGAAAATCCCCTTCAAGATGGTGGACGTGGGCGGCCAGCGGTCCCAGCGCCAGAAGTGGTTCCAGTGCTTCGACGGGATCACCTCGATCCTGTTCATGGTGTCCTCCAGCGAGTACGACCAGGTCCTCATGGAGGACAGGCGCACCAACCGGCTGCAGGAGTCCATGAACATCTTCGAGACGATCGTCAACAACAAGCTGTTCTTCAACGTCTCCATCATCCTGTTCCTGAACAAGATGGACCTCCTGGTGGAGAAGGTGAAGACCGTGAGCATCAAGAAGCACTTCCCGGACTTCCGGGGCGACCCGCACCGGCTGGAGGACGTCCAGCGCCACCTGGTGCAGTGCTTCGACCGGAAGCGGCGGAACCGGAGCAAGCCACTGTTCCACCACTTCACCACCGCCATCGACACCGAGAACATCCGCTTCGTGTTCCACGCGGTGAAGGACACCATCCTGCAGGAGAACCTGAAGGACATCATGCTGCAGTGAGGCGCAGGCCGCGCCCGCCGCCCCCGAGGGCCGCAGGACACGGACACTGACTAGCTACTGAGCCCGGGCTGGCAAACTACTGAGAACCCCCCGGCAGGTGACCGAGCGTGCACGCTAGCGACCGACTCACCAGCGGGCCTCGCAGACGGCTCTCCTCTCTAACGCGCACGTCTTCAGTGAGGCCGACTAACCCGAAAGCTTTGCCTAGAAGTAGCTTGTAGGCGCCCGGTGCCACTGCCACCAAACGCAGAGCCCCACCCCACCCCACCCTGCCCCCCTGGGGGTCTCGGTGCCACCTCCCAAAGCGAACCAGTTGCCTTTGACAACTCCCGGGCCATTTCCTGCGAGGCCCGGGCGGGCGCGTCAGATGAAGCCCAGGGCCCCTCTGCGGGGGGCAGGAGCCCCCAGGCCGGGCCTGCCTTAACGCCCCCAACGGCCCGTTCTCCCCGCCTTGGCACGGCGGGGCAGGTGCCGGGACAGCGTGCCGACAGCGAATGTCCGCGTGCTCACGGCGGTGCTGATCCCTCCACCCCCGCGGCACCCTCTGCTGCCTGCAGGGGCGGCACTGAGCACGGCCTCGCGGAAGCCGTGGAGAGCTTCCTGCTGCTTGCTGGCCACTGCGCGCGGCCGGTCACCAGCACAGCTCTTGCTGGCTCACAGCCGCTGGGCCCGCCCCCCACAGACAACCTCTCAGGAGCCGCAGCGCCCAGAGACACCTGTCCTTCACACTGCCACCACCCCGGTGCCTGGACAGCTGTGCCTGCTGTCGGCTGGGCCCTGCAGACTGCTCTCATCTGCAGGAGGCTCTGGGCCGGCACACCCGACGCTCAGGTCGCTGGTCCAGTTCCTGCCGGGGCCTCGCTGTCTGTAAAAACACACCGCGGTCCATGCTGTGTCTCACTCTACTAAAAAGTCTGTCCCCTGTGCTTGGGGCTCGCCCCAGCACTGAGAAGGAAAGGCGTGTCCTCTGTAGCTGGCACCGGGGTGTCGCTGTGGCTCGAGCACGCGTCTTAGGCTCTTGTCCTCAGGTCACACTGCCCACTCCTTCGCATTGCTCAGCTCATTGTCCGCAAGCCAGGTAGCTTCGATCTTGTGGCAGGTGCTGAGCAGAAGAACGTGGAGGGCAAGACCTGCGCTGAGTCACCCCTGGCGTCCCCTTGCTGTGACGAGGGGACCACGTGAAATGCTCTCTGTGCTCAAGGCTGCACGGTGCTGTTCGCCAGGGTCTTAGCTCTTTTCTTGGCTGGAAAAAAGTTGCTGGTTTCGTACTGGTTCCTGTGGCTCTTCGCAAATGACCGGCTGTGGCCCAGGGTCAGGCCGGCGATGTGGCTTCAAGGGGATAGGGCTCTCAGCGGGCCCCGTCAGGGCGGGCCCGAAACCACAGTTCCCTCTGGCGGCGGTGGCAGTGTGGGGTGCCCTTGCCGTCACCGCGCTGGGCCTCTTGCTTGGTCAGGTTCAGGCTGTCGCTTGGCAGCTCGGCGAGGTTCTGGTTCAGGTGGAGCCTGCTGCCGTC
>NW_011888871.1:548554-548865 GCF_000151845.1 Pteropus vampyrus | reverse complement strand
CTGCACGGTGCTGTTCGCCAGGGTCTTAGCTCTTTTCTTGGCTGGAAAAAAGTTGCTGGTTTCGTACTGGTTCCTGTGGCTCTTCGCAAATGACCGGCTGTGGCCCAGGGTCAGGCCGGCGATGTGGCTTCAAGGGGACAGGGCTCTCAGCGGGCCCCGTCAGGGCGGGCCCGAAATGACAGTTCCCTCTGGCGGCGGTGGCAGTGTGGGGTGCCTTTGCCGTCACCGCGCTGGGCCTCTTGCTTGGTCAGGTTCAGGCTGTCGCTTGGCAGCTCGGCGAGGTTCTGGTTCAGGTGGAGCCTGCTGCCGTC
>NW_011888871.1:548119-548504 GCF_000151845.1 Pteropus vampyrus | reverse complement strand
CTTGGCAGCTCGGCGAGGTTCTGGTTCAGGTGGAGCCTGCTGCCGTCACCTTTGGTGGACCCGGTGGCTTTGAACCGCCTCCTGGCCCTGTCCGTGAGCGCCTTTCCCCTTTGACAGTGTGCTGTACTTGCTGGTTCACATTCGTGTAAGTAACGAGAGACAGTGCCGAGCTGTGTGGGAGGCAGGCTGGGTGGCCCCGAGGCTGGGGCCCCCGACCAGCACGGGCCCCGGCCCCACACGGCTCTGCTGAGTGGCTTCTGCAGTTCGTGCTGGCTGGGGAGGGAGGTGACTTGCAAGGCTGAGCTAAAACCATTTACAGCTTTTCTTACACATAGATCGTAGTCATTTGTCTTCAAAACCTTAGGCTTTTGTAATTTTTTATTCT
>NW_011888871.1:538983-548069 GCF_000151845.1 Pteropus vampyrus | reverse complement strand
TTGCCGTCACCGCGCTGGGCCTCTTGCTTGGTCAGGTTCAGGCTGTCGCTTGGCAGCTCGGCGAGGTTCTGGTTCAGGTGGAGCCTGCTGCCGTCACCTTTGGTGGACCTGGTGGCTTTGAACCGCCTCCTGGCCCCGTCCGTGAGCGCCTTTCCCCTTTGACAGTGTGCTGTACTTGCTGGTTCACATTCGTGTAAGTAACGAGAGACAGTGCCGAGCTGTCTGGGAGGCAGGCTGGGTGGCCCCGAGGCTGGGGCCCCCGACCAGCACGGGCCCCGGCCCCACACGGCTCTGCTGAGTGGCTTCTGCGGTTCGTGCTGGCTGGGGAGGAAGGTGACTTTGCAAGGCTGAGCTAAAACCATTTACAGCTTTTCTTACACATAGATCGTAGTCATTTGTCTTCAAAACCTTAGGCTTTTGTAATTTTTTATTCTAATTTCACTGTTATCCTTGATTATTGTCTTTTTTATTGAGATATTGGAGAAGCAGGAGATAGTTGTGCCTCATCTATTATTGCAAAAATGTAACAATAAACTTCCTCAAAATAAGATCTTTTCTCGTGAACTATTCTGTTTGTAGAGAAATCATTTCAAAGCTTTTTGAGTTTCCGCTTGTAATTTATAGAGCTCTCTAGAATTCTTATTCTTAAAATGTTTTATTTCTTGGAGAAAAGCGAGTCGGTTATTTTAACTCCAAGATCAAAAACTGACCTCGAAACCAGACTGTGAGTTGAGAAGGACCAACTCGGGGTCCTGGCAACAGCCGTCGCCTCGCTCGGCGTGTGAGCTGGAGGCACCGTCAGAACGGGCGTCCCGGTGAGCCGCACGCCGAATCAGCACTGGTGGGGAGGGTCTGCTTTGGGGTGTACCCACCTCCAGTTTCTGGGTTTAGTAAAATGAATCTCTAGTTTTTCTTTGCTCATAGAAAATACCACTCAGCATTCAAAACCAATTTTTAAATTTTCAGTTCCAAAAATAACTGTAGAGCAAATAACTCTCTAATCCTAAACATGTCGAGGCTCATCATCTGATTGTCACAGTTTTACTTTCACGTGCTAAAGCCTGACACACAGCAGAGCTGTCACAAACACCGTTTTGAAGGAAGGCCTCTGGGACACGACTTTGCGACATGCGTGGGGCGTGCACGCGTACAGACACGCCGGTGTGGGCGGGGGGGCGTCCTGCCGCTCTCGGGTCTGGAAGCCCGAGGAGATGGGCCCGGCGACCAACACCGCAGCCGTGCGGAGGCCGGGGGAACGCAAGGGGGCGGGCGGGACGGGGTTCCGGGGTTGCGACCCTGGGGTGACCTTTCCAGCCACAAAACGCAGCGTGAAGGGGTCCCAGTTGTCAGCACAGCGCATCACGCCCAGGACCCTTCTAAAAGGAGGATCTCCGTGGTGGTCAGTGGCCGTCACCTGGGCAGGCCCTCCAGGCTTCTAGGATTCTGTGTTGAGTGTGGAGGACACTGTTCCAGGGTCACAGCCACTGTGTCTCCCCTCGCTGACCAGCAGCCGCCTCAGAGCAGTGGTGGCTTCTGTGATCGTGCCAGTGAGGGGCGCAGTCTGGCCAGGCCTTCACGGCAGCCCCCTGTTTGAGGGCCTTCAGTGCCTTGTTCCCCAGAAGGCACAAGGACATGCTCGGCAACCTCGTTCTGACTGACCCCTGGACACTCAGGAGGCACTGCTCGGAGAGGGGACAAGCTGGCCCTCGGCCAGCTCCACGCACACAGCGGCCCAGGGTGACCGTGCCACGCACTTCCATCTCACGCCCAAGCACTGCCCGCCCGGAGCGGGGCTGGCTCCCTGCCCCCGCCCCCTGGTCCAGCCCCAGGGCCGTGCTGGGCGTCCTGGGTCCCCAGAGAGGGCTGACACTGCTGTGTCACGACGTGCCGCCTGTGCCGGGGTCCACGGACAGGCAGCGGTGAGCTGACTGCGAGCAGAGGGGGACCGGGGCGGGGACGCCACCACCGTGTCCACAGCCACTGCTGTGTCTGCCTCCTGCCTGCGGCCGAGGGCGGCGGGTCCCAGGGCCTGCCCCCGGGGAGACGTGGACACGCAGCCCGGGCGCCCGGGGTCGGGAAGGCCCGCCCGGCCCGGTCTGGTCTGCACAGTGCCGTGGAGCCTGCCCCGGTGGACGCCCTCCAGACCACAAGCAGGCTGCTCGCTGGAGGAGCACCGTCACGCCCCGTCCCGCCTGGCACCAGAGTGGCTCCTGGGGCGGGACACGTGCCGCAGCGGTTCTGCTGACCCCGACGTGGTGACGGCCAGGAGACCCCGGGTGCCAACCCCGGGTCGTGGCGGGAAGGAGCAGGACGGCACAGGAAACGGTGAGCACGCAAACGTCCTGGCCAGGCCGAGCTCTGGCAATCGGTGACCCCATGTGGCTGGGTGGGGGAGATGGGGTTGCCACCCGGGGAATCGGGCCTCCTGCAGGGGTGAGGTGGCCGGGAACGGCCGACCTGCAGCAGCCACGCCCCCAGCCCCGGTACCGCGGTCGGCAGCGCCCCTCTGTGTCAGATGCGTCTGCATGGAAGAGCCGGGGCTGCGTTTGCCTGGCTGTGAACTATGGCCACGCAGCCCACAGACAGGCCGACCAGAGGCCGCGGGGCCACAGAACGCACCGGGCTGCTGTGATGGGGCAGGTCCCTCCCCAGCCCCATCCTGGCTGCAGTTCCGGGCTGTCACTCTGGAGCCTTTTTGCTTTGTCTTTGTATGAGTGGATGTACGTCCCCCTGACGACCAAATCACAGCTACTCACAGTCAAGTCGGGGTGTCCTAATGGCCCGCTCTGGGCCACGTGGACCACGCGCCCTTTCTGGTGAGGCCGACCAGAGGGGGCCGGCAGCCGTGGGGCAGCCGAGAGCCTGGCCCTCCGGGTAGCGAGTGGACGAGCCCAGTGGCCCCAGTTTGGGGCTAGTTCAGGGGTTCGGCTTCTCCAGCACTGGGAACGACTCAGAGGTGGGTGTTGACAGGGCCGTGGGGCTGCCGTGTCAGCACCCCGACAGCGCTGTGCCCTGCTGCTCAGAGGGGTGCCCTCTGCTCCACAGCGGGCCCGTGGCAGCCTCCCGCAGCCTGGGGGGTGCAGCAGGCCCCCCGACCCCTGCCCATTAGGGCGCTCTCCTCAGACAAAGGCTCCTGGCCGTCCGAGAGACTAGGACCGCGAGGGCGGGTCTGTGGCTGCCCGGACCAGCCCACGCACCCGTCCCAGAGCCACCCGCATGCAGGCGGGCACTGCCGTGCGGGACGCTGGCACGGAGGCGTGTGTGGGCGGCCGCCTGCAGACCCGCACGCAGCCTGTGCCCGCTTCCTTCGTCTTTCCCGAGAGTCCGCCTGTCAGAGCCTGTGACAAGCCTGCCGAGCCGGAAATGCGAAGGGAGCCCCTGTGGAGTCCGCCCGCTCCGGGGCCTGAAGCGCTTTCACCTGTGACACGCGTCGACCTGCAGCTACCCGAGTGTCCTTTCTCTCAGCTGTGCAGACCAGCCAGCGCCGACCGGCCCGCGGTTCCCTGCCGACAGGTGCAGCCCGGCGTTCGGTGCCGCGAGCTCACCCCTCCACGCGTCACTGCGTCCTCAGCCCACCCGCTGGGGCCCCGGTGTGCACCCTGCAGAGCAGCCGTGCCACGGGGGACCCTGCGGAGGGGACAGGCCAGGGTGGCGGTGGGGCCTCGGCAAGGTGCTCCGTCACACACCTGCTCCACACTGCCCGTGCCGGGCCGGCCGCAGCCCGCTTCCGGACACCGAGTCCAGGCCGCAGGGGGGACCATGGGTGGGGACGTGCGCGGCTGGCTCAGCGGGCTCCGCATGTGGGTCCTGTGAGCCGTCAGCAACGTTTCCCTCCCAGCATGGCCACTGCCCAGCGCCAGCTGCCCCCACCGCAGCTGGGCAGCGAGGTCGAGGCGGGAGAGCATGTGGCTGGGGACCTACTGCCTGGCGCTGCCTCCATGGGCCTCCTGGGTGAGGCTGCCTTCGGGGCAGGCGCCTCCCGAAGCGGGGGTCTCCTTGGCAGCCCACTGCGCGTGCAGCCGTGTGGCGTGCGCCGGGGCTGCCCAGCGGCGGGGTGGGTGCGTGGCCATCCTCAGCCCGGGCCATCCCTCTCCATCCTGCCTCCGCTTGCTCGCGGGTGCCGGCTCCAGCGGCCAGGACCTCACGTTCCACCCAGTGTTCATTCGACAGCAGACGTAGCCATTTTCGAGCTAGTGACCGCCGCGTGGCGGGGATGCAAGGCAGCGGCTGGGCAACAGTGGCGGCCGGCGGGGTCGCGGCGGGAGCAACGCCGTGGACGGCGTTCGTATAAACAGAAGGAGCTGCCCCCGGCGAGGCAGCCCTTTCCTCTCGTTGCATCTCATCCGCGGCATCCGCCTGGCCCTGGGAAGCACGGGACGGAGTGGACCCATCTGGTAAATAAGCCTTCAGGACCCCCAGCAGAAAGACGTGGACGTCGGAGGCGCCCGGAGAGTCTGCATGGGGAGCGCGGACACACAGGCCGGGACCCCCCGCCGGCCACAGCAGGACCGGGCCTCTGCCTGGCGGAGACCGACAGCCGCGTCTGGAAGGCGCCTCGCTGGGGCCGCCCCACACGGCGGCTGCCCGGAGCCCGGGTTCCGGCCGCACCGCAGCATGAACTCAGGTGACGAATCCTAGTGTTTCTCTTCCTTCGAGGCCGCCTTCTTGATCCTGGCTCTTGTTAGTTTTGGTGACGAACGTGTAACATGGAGCATTACAGAAACCATGAGTCGCACGGGTTCCTTGCTCAGCGTGCTGTGTGTTGCAGCCGCCCGTGACCTCGGCGCGGGGTGCTGGCGTGCCCCTGTGCCTCCGCTTGGCTCTGGGCCTTTGGAAGTGGACGGTGCCACCAGGCCGTCGAATCTGGCCGCAACTGCTGCTTGCCCTTGTGGCACGGTGGACGCCAGTGGCAGGGCCTGCGGGGCAGAGGGGTCTCCGGGTCCAGGACGGTGAGGGGCACTCGGCCCACGTTCAGCCCCTCAGCTTTTCAGGCTTCGCCCCTGCTCAGTCCACGCCGTGCTGGGCTGTGCTGACAAGAGCTGTGTGCCAAACGGCCGCGGCACGGAGAGGCCGGGCGGGAAGGGCCGGCAGAGGGACAGGAAGGAGGCGGTGACTCGTGCCGGCCTCCGCCCCCTGCCCCCCGCCCCCCGCACAGGCCCCCGCGGGCCGTAGTCCTCCTCGCCAAAGGTGTCAGGGTGACAGCAGCATGCCACTGTCCCCGCCACCCACTGGAGGGACACTCAGGAACTGTCCCGGTCACTCCCAGGGGACGCCGAGACTCCATGTCATCGAGATAAGAGATCCCGCCTCTTTGCTCCTCCCCGACGTCTGTCCCACTTGTACCTTTAGGACAGGTGGACGGAGCCACCGCGAGCCCCTGCCTTTGACGTTAGGGCTCCTTTCTACACGCTTGGTGCTCACGGTACTGTCCCCTCACCGTCCAGGAGCCCCAGACCCAGCTCGGTCCCCCCGTTTCTGTGACTCCCCTGCTTAACAGCGAGGGCGAGGCCTGTCGCCTGTGGCCACACTTCCCCAGTGACAGGTGAGACAGAGCGGGCACCGAAGGGGGGACACAGCCACGGGCGGGGAGACACAGCCACGGGGGGGGACACAGCCACAGGGCGGGGACACAGCCACGGGGGGGGGGACACAGCCACAGGGCGGGGACACAGCCACGGGGGGGGACACAGCCACGGGGGGGGGACACAACCATGGGGGCGGACACAGCCACGGGGGCCGACACAGCCACCGTGCTGCCCGCCCAGCCACCCGGCCACACGCTTTAGCCACTCTGACACTCCGCCAGGCGACAGGCCGAGCCACCAGTGACACTGTATTTGAAACGCGACTGTCACGTTCCATGGGCGTGGTGAGAAACCGTGAGAATAAGTCGCCTTCTGGCCTGACGTTGAGGACGGAGGGGTTCGCTCGGCCTGTCATCCGCGTGCCGGGAACGGGCGCGGTCCGCGGGCACGGCTTCCGGGCCAGTCCCCCTGGTCACGGGCCAGTGAGCTCCCGAGTGACGCCTGTGTGAAGAGCAAGCGTGGCACCGGTGGTGTCTGTGGAGCCGAGAGGCGGCACCGAAGCTGTGCCTGGGCGGGGCTGGCGCGGACAGGCTCGGCGGGCCAGAGACGTGTGTGCGGTGGCCCCCGCGGGGAGCAGACGGTGGGTCCGGCCGGCTCAGGGCCCCAGGTGTGCTGGTTAAAATGCTGGGGTCACGCCCCTTGGGGCGGCCTCATGTGGCCGCGGCCGGCTTCGTTTCTGGTTGGTTTGCTGAGCGCCCAGCAGTCACTTCAGAGGCCGCGGGACACGCGCTCACAGGGCGGTGCCTTCGGTGGCCGAGGAGGCAGGGCTGTCGTGTCCGGTGGCCTCTCTGGTGGGCGAGCGAGTCCTTGGCTCGCCCGTCAGCACCAAGGTGAGGGGACTGGACTGAGCACGTGGTGGCCCAGGACAATTCTTGGAAATTGCCTTTTAAAATAACCCCTGACACACGCTTGTTCCCATTCGCCTCTTTCCCCAAGGAACCGAGTTCAAAAATAAACCTCGGTTATTCCGGGTTCTCGTTAATCAAGGTGCTCGCTGCTGCCCTGCAAGGGGTCTGTTAGCCGCTCTCCGGATCTGCTGGACTCCAGTGGCTCTTAAAGCCACAGCCCCTCACCGCGGAGCGGACAGGTCAGTGCAGAGCTGCCCCGGGCTGGCGCCCCGGGCCATCTCCTTGGTTCCCCTGTGTCCGGTCACCCCCTGTGGGGTCAGGCTCATCCGGCAGACCTGGGCCAGGCGTAGGGACACAGGCTGCGGCCAGGCCTGTGCTCGCCCTGGGACCCGCAGGCCACGGCTCAGGCCTGTGAGCTGCCTCGGGAAGCCTGTCCTCACAGGACACAGCTATTCCTGCCGGGGACGCGCCCTCAGTACACAGACGAGTCCGTGAAGCCCCAGCAGCCCTGGCTTCATTCGCCTTGGCATCTTGGCCCAGGGTGCTGGCCACCCACCCGGGCCACTGGGACCTCGGGCCGTCTTGAGTGAAGGTGCCGCAGCTGCCAGACCCTGCTGGCCACCTCGGGACCAGGCAGAGTGGGGCGGGGGCAGCCCAGGGGTCAGGTGCAGGTCAGGGGCAGGCCTACCTGCCTGACAGCATGCTTTCCCGAGACCCTGGACCCGGGCGGGGCAGGGGCAGGGGCGGGGGCGGGGGGACACCGGCATCGAGCCAGCAAACATGCCTGGGCCCAGCGCAGCTCTGCAGACCCGCAGACTCGGGCCGGTGACCGAAGCAGCCAGCCTCCTCAGCCGCAGCTCGGACAGGGCTCCTGCCGGGCAGGGCGGTGTTGAGGACACGGCTGGCGGGTGCAGGCAGCACCCGCTCAGAGCTGGGGTCTGTTTGCAGGAACAGCCGCCTCCTCTTCCCAGGGATGTGGGCCAGCCGGCCACCCCGGCCGCCATGTCCGGACAGCAGCTCCTTGTGGCCCCGTGCGAGGACCTCCCTGCGCACGTCTGTCCCCAGGCACCCCAGCCCCCCTTTCAACGTGGTGGGATCTAAGTTCGGACTCTCGGCTGTAACATTAGCTGCTGGGCTCAGCCGGCGTGTGTGTGTTTTTTCTTTAAACCCCTGTGGAGATTTCGTCCATCCCAGAAAGGCCTGAATCAGATGTCCCGTGGGGCGGTGTTAGCAGAGCCACGTCCCACCTGGCCCCACGCTCTGGACTGTGGGGGCAGGCGGCCCGGTCCCCAGCCAAACTCGCCTTCCTGTCCCGCTGGGCGTAATCGGGGTGGGGGCAGGGGTGGAGTTTCTCCTTTCACTCACCTGAGGACGAGTTTGCGCCCCAAAATCAAAGAAGAGGAAGAGGGTCTTGGGGCTGCTGGTCACCTCCAGCCACCTCCGACGGGGCCTTGCTTCTCACCCCTTGCTCAGAACAGGGCACATACGACTCCCGGCCGAACCCCGCACTCGGCAGCAGCCCCGCGTCGTGACCCCGATGCTTTAGCTCCGCGTGAGCCGTGAGCCCGTCCTCCTGGGCCCGTCGGCGAGCTGTCCTCCCCCTCGGGGACCTTGGACAGACAGAGCTAAGAAAGCGCAGTCAACCTTGCACATTTACGAAAACGATCTGTCCCCAAAAGTTTTATTTTCAAAACGTCCCTCCCAGCAGCTAAGAATCTCCCTCCGTCTGCCCCTGGTGAGGCCGTGGAGGCAGGTGCTGCC
The DNA here is from genome assembly GCF_000151845.1 of Pteropus vampyrus. NCBI lineage: Eukaryota > Metazoa > Chordata > Mammalia > Chiroptera > Pteropodidae > Pteropus > Pteropus vampyrus. The sequence continues at coordinate 539,875 of NW_011888871.1, read as the reverse complement.
CCTAGCGGTTTGTCCCTTCCCGCTTTGGGACGCTGTTGTGGGATGCTCGCCCCAGTCGAGAGCCACAGGCCACAGGACACGAGTTCGGCCACGACCCCTGTGGCATGCGTGGAACCCAGAGCCAGGCTGCTAGTCCTCGTCCCGTTACATAATTCCAGTGATTAACCCTGAGCAGAAAACAGGTAAAACTGTGTGGCAGCTGTCACGGCCCCGCCAAGCAGCAAACTCCTGGAGCGGGTTTTCCCGTCTGCCCTGCCTTTCAGGAACCTCGCCATCCTCGCCGAAGCTGGGGGGCCTGGGTGACTGAAGCGCGTGCGGTGGGACTTGAGGCCCCGCGTGGGAGGCCGCCCCACGTCAGTGTCTCGGAAGCCGGGGCCCAGCTGGACGAGCGCCCGCCACGCTCCGCTACACCGCGGCTTCCTGGGCTACGCGGTGCTGGGGTCTTAAGCCACTGGGTTTGGGTGGTTTGTCGCAGCGATAGAGGCCCAGGCCCTGACCTCCTCGTCCCCATGTCACTCTCGGCGGGTCTGCCGGCTCACTGGTGCCTCTGTGGAGCCACGCAGGAGGCCTGGGGACCGAGGAGCTGCACCTCTGCCGCCCGAAGCCCAGCACTATGCACCCTGTGCCTCTTTCCGGAGGGCCCCCTGGTGGCACCGGTGGCTTCAGGCTGCCTGCGTGGGGGGCCCCTCCTCTTCTAGATTTTATCCTGTAGTTTTTCTTAAAAGGCCGCAAGACTATATACCCCACAAACCGTACGAGCCCCCCTTGCAGAGGGGACGGGAGCTGTGACCCGACTCATCACGCCCCAGGCGTTCTGCCGTCGGGACCAGAAGTCCCTCTGCCTGGGGCGCTCACGGAGCAGAGACTGGGGCGTTTACCGTAGAAACAGGGT
>NW_011888871.1:532239-538258 GCF_000151845.1 Pteropus vampyrus | reverse complement strand
CGCCAAGCAGCAAACTCCTGGAGTGGGTTTTCCCGTCTGCCCTGCCTTTCAGGAACCTCGCCATCCTCGCCGAAGCTGGGGGGCCTGGGTGACTGTCTGAAGCGCGTGCGGTGGGACTTGAGGCCCCGCGTGGGAGGCCGCCCCACGTCAGTGTCTCAGAAGCCGGGGCCCAGCTGGACGAGCGCCCACCACGCTCCGCTACACCACGGCTTCCTGGGCTACGCGGTGCTGGGGTCTTAAGCCACTGGGTTTGGGTGGTTTGTCGCAGTGATAGAGGCCCAGGCTCACTGGTGCCTCTGTGGAGCCACGCAGGAGGCCTGGGGACCGAGGAGCTGCACCTCTGCCGCCCGAAGCCCAGCACTACGCACCCTGTGCCTCTTTCCGAAGGGCCCCCTGGTGGCACCGGCTTCAGGCTGCCTGCGTGGGGGGCCCCTCCTCTTCTAGATTTTATCCTGTAGGTTTTCTTAAAAGGCCGCAAGACTGGATACCCCGCAAACCGTACGAGCCCCCCTTGCAGAGGGGACGGGAGCTGTGACCCGACTCATCACGCCCCAGGCGTTCTGCCGTCGGGACCAGAAGTCCCTCTGCCTGGGGCGCTCACGGAGCAGAGACTGGGGCGTTTACCGTAGAAACAGGGTCGCACCGCCGGGAAAACGGCACCCGGGTACGCGCACGAAAGGCTTAAAGCGACAGCAGCAAAACGTAACAAAAATCAAAGAAAAACGGCCGACTCCACAGCCGCAGCTGGAGATCACCACGGGCTTCAGCCAGCTGCCGAGGATCGACGGACAGAACTAGACGAGAACACAGGGGACAGGGTTCGAGGGACACTCCCCGTCCGGACCCCAGGCCACCTGTGTCAGGAACTGTCCCAAGAAAGCGGCCACCTGTTTCGCCACCGAGTGACAGCGGGCAGGCCCTGCCCGGCTTCCCACCTGCCGTCACACGCACCCCTGTCCCCCAGCACCGTCCAAACACACAGCAGACCTCGGCACACGCTGAGGTGGCGGCAGCCACCGGAACGTTCACGGAGCTGCCCCGTGCAGTCCTGAGGACCGAAAGGCCGTCGGCACCGCAGGAAGCACCCTCGGGTGGGGGGTGCTGTCAGCAGAAGCGAACCGCTTCACTTCCCTTGGGGCAGGGGAGCCAGCTGTGGGGCTGGGAGCCGAGTTCACAGTGAGTGGAGGCCCCGTCACCCCAGCTGTAAACACTGGAGGGGCTCAGAGGCCAGAGGCTGCAGAGAGAGCGCCCTGCCTCCCGCCACCACGGCTAAGTCCAGGCTGGGCACTGGGAGCAGGTGGGCCACCCGACGACGACTTTCCTCGGCTTCCCTGGGAACCGCAGCACCCTGGGTGGCCAGCGCCAGGCAGTGGGGTCCGGGGGAAGATGGACATTGGACAGGTGGTGGCTCTGAGCTAACTGTCCTCTGCCTTCAAGTGACAGGGAGAAGAGCCGGCCCGGGACAGTTTGCGCACGCTCAGCCTCTTCCTCAGGGAGGACAGCTTGTCCCCCAGCGCCCTGTGCAGCCCCCCACCATCCCTGCCACGGGCCCGGCCCGGCCCGGGCACCGCGAGGCGCCCCACGAACATCTCCCACCGGGCCTGCGCGTCCACCGCGCCGTCCACGCGGGCCAGCTCCTCCCCCGTCACCTCCCTCTCCAGGGCCCGGATGCACCTCGCCAGCCACCGTCCATGCTCTGTGATGGCCTCCGATGCCACCAAGGACCCCAGCCCACCCCCGGGGTCCAGCTCTGCCGCGAAGGTGTGGGTCCAGGCGTCGGGGGACAGGGGCTCCGAGGGGCTGGTGCCCGGCTCCGAGTCGCTCTCGCAGCACGAGCCCGAGTCTGCGCTGCTTGGCGGCGTGTCCTCCGACGCGGCCGGCTGTCCTGCCTCCTGGCCCGGCAGCGTCCCCGCCACGGCCTGTGTCCAGGCGTGGAGCCTCTGAGAGGGAGACACAAGTGGTATTCTGTCTGCGGTCACTTACCCAGCCAGGGAGCCCCTCACCTAAGGGGACCCCGCTGTCCCCAGCCACTCAGGGCACGTGGCAGGCTCCTGACGCAGAGTCCCCACGAGCGCCTCTGAGGACTGGGGCCCGACGCAGGAGCCCAGCGGCCAGGCGAGCAGTAGTCACCGCCAAGTTATACAGAGCTTACAGTGAAATTTTACAATTACATTAAAAGCAAAGGAAATAAACAAGGAAAACTCACTTCGCGTCCTGCACTTTGCTCCGACCGCTGCTCCAGGTTGTCCCCTGTCTGTGTGGTCACAGTAACAGACACTGCCCACCCCGGCCCAGCCCCCCCTTTAGTGACAGAGACAGACATCCTGGAACCTCAAACACAACAAGATTCATTTAAAGCTTTTGGCTTAAAACTTTTGGTTTTAAAATTAAGCTGAAGCTATTTGATTGATAGACCTTTGCCTTTATTCAAATGAAAACTTTTTTAACTCAGTGTTTTCATCCAAAGATGGGCTTAAAGAAAAAATAGACACCATCTGCCTTTGAACTCAGAGTGGAGCAAACCTCCCATAGGCGAAGGTCTCCCGCAGTGGAGTCGCCGACCGCTCCTGGGCCTGCGGGCAATGCCTCGTGCCGCCAGCAGAGGGCAGCAGGGCCACGCCGGCCGCCCACAGGACCTGCTCTGTCCGTCCAGTGGGTCCCGCCCCTGAGGGCCCTGCTCCTCCCCGGGCAGCAGTGAGCCACGCAGAGGGGTCGGGGGAGGCCCCTTCAAGGTGAGGCCCCGCGAGTGAGCACCTGGACTGCGTCCTGCCTGGGCCCTGGGCCCTCTCCGCCCCCAGCGCTCCCTGCCATGGGCCCGGCGCCGGGCCAATCCCGGAGAGCGGCTCACGGTGACATGGTGCAGGCCCGTCACTGCGCCTGGAGCTCTGCAGCCCCCGCCCACCACCCGCCTGTCTCCAGACCACAGGGTCCTTGCCACCGGCTCCCTGGAGGCCGCCCAGGACTCAGACTCCCAGTTCCCCACCTGGGGCGGCTCCAGGCCCAGGGCGCAGCTCACCTTGTACCTGTCCACCAGCTTGAAGCCCAGGATGTGCTGCAGCTTCCGCAGGCAGACGGGACAGAGGTCCAGCGGCCGCCGCAAGGCCTCGTCCAGGCTGAGCACCCCCTGCATGACGCAGCTCAGCCAGCGGCAGCTCCCCAGGCCCAGCAGGTGGCAGAGCTCGTGGCACGTGACCTGAGGGAGCAAGCCCACCACTGTCCTTGTGGCCTTGACCCCGGACACCCGGCATAGCCCCAGGGCATCCGGGCAGTCCCTCCCGGACCCCGACCCTGGGCTGAGGCCCAGCGGCAGGAAGAGAGAGGTCCAAGCACTGACTGCACGGTGCCGCCCGCCCGCCCTGGGCTGCGGGGATGGGGGAGCTGGCGTGGGCGGCTCTGGGAGCCGCACTGCACGGGGCTTGAAATCAGACACGGATTCGAATCCCAGCCCTGCACTGGACAGCCCTGTGACCTCGGCAAAGTCCTTGGTGTCTCTGAAGTGCAGGCTCGTCCTCGTCGTGAGGGCTGGACACAGGGCTCCGTGGCTGTCCACTTGTGTCCTTCCATCTGATGCCCGGAGCTCGCCAGCACCCCAGCCCTCCCGCCGTCGTCCTGCCCCCCATGTCCTGCTACCCCCTGCAGCCCCCCGGGACCCCGGCCCCTGCCCACCTTGCAGCACTGGACCGTGCCCAGGGCGCTGAAGCACAGGCTCTGGCCTCTGTCCCACAGGGTGGTTGTGGGGTCATCTGCCGCCATCCGTGCTGGTGCCAGGTCCAAGGCACTGGGCCCCCCCTGCAGCAGCTCCCCTGAGAACCGGGCGAAGCTGCAGATGCCCACATCTGGGGGAGGCAAAGGGAAGAGGCTCCAGGTGCAGCCTTGGCCCCAGGGGCCCGGGGGCAAGGCCGCCCGTGCTCAGGATGCACAGGTCCTGAAGGCCCAGCTCTGCCACTGTGTCTGCGTGATGGCCTTGGGGCAGAGCCCAGCCTGAGGGGCTGGGACGGGGCTGTGAGCCACGATGGCTATTTGCATGTAGGCGAGTGACAGCCAGGAGGGGCTGGACACCCTGGTGTGCCCGGGGGACGCGCCAGCTCACCCTGCCCGGGGAGGTACGAGCCAAAGGTGAAGCCCCAGGTCTCGTGGGGGTAGAGGTCGCACCGCGTCAGGCCCAGCACGCACAGCGCATCTCCCGGCTTGCTGTCCCTCAGGAAGTTTAGGATGCCACCTGCAGGGGGCGGGAGAGGGAGAGGCAGAGGGACGTGAGGGGAGGCTGGGCACCCCTCTCCCAACCCCAGGCCACTGCGGCCACAGGACGGGCCGAGCTGCCTCGGTGTCCGATGGGTGGTCCTGGAGACGCCCATGTCCTATTACCTAGAACCCCAAGTGTGACCCCTCACGCGCCAGAAGGGACGTTGCAGATGGGATGAAAATGGGAAGGTTGTTCTGGGCCCTCCGGGTGGACCCAAAGTGACCGTGTAAGAGGCAGGCCGGGGGTCGGAGTGGCCGGAGGGCGCCACCCTGCCAGCTGTGTGCACGGAGCGTGGGCGAGTGGCTGGGAGACGAGGGGCCCCAAGGGTGCAGCGACGTGAACCCAGAGGAGGGGAGGGGAGGGGAGGGGGGTGCTGGAGAAGGCGGGAACGCGGGGGGTGCCCGGCAGGCCAGAGGCCGTGAGGGCACCGGATAGACGCGCGGGGACCCAAGGACGGTTTACAGGGAGAGGCTTGGACCCCGGTGGGGACGGCGGCCGGTGACAAGGCCCAGGCCACACCCTCTGCAGCACAGTCAGAGCTGAATGTGCAACGAAATGTCCAGTTTTACTAATTTTAAAGCAAAATCGACAGATCGAGTTGATTTTAATAATACTTCACTTAACCTAACACGGCCAAATTAATATTTTAACGTGTAATCGAATGTTTAAAAATTAAAAGCTCGTTTACACTGCTTTTCATACGGACTCTTCATCCCCGTGTGCTTCCCGCACTTAGCACAATCCCGCCTCAGACCAGCCGCGTCTTATGTGTTCGGCGGCTTCGCGTGGCCCGTGGCTGCTGTCCTGGACAGCACGGGTCTAGGGTGTGACCTTGGAAATGAGTGGCCGAGGTCTTTAGCTCTGAGAGGCCAAGGAATTTTAGCTCTGGAGGTGACAGTGATGGTGACGATGGTTATAGTGTGGCTTGTGCCCCCTAAAACGCAGGTTGGAGTCCTAACCCTTGACACTCAAAACGTGACCTTATCGACCGTCTTTGCAGAGTGATCGAGCTAAGATAAGGTCACTAGAGCGGGCGTAATCCAACGTGCCTGGTGTCCTTAGGAGCAGGGACGCCGACAGACAGGGAAGCAACGATGTGGCCACGGGGGGCAGGGAGCTACAAGCCAGGGAACCCCCAGGACGGCCGGCCACCACCGGAAGCTGGAAGGGGCAGGAAGGAGTGTCCCCTGAAAACTAGACCCGCCGTCCCACTGAAAGAGCCCGAACAAGCCAAGTGGAGCACAGGAACCGCTTCCAAATGCGTGTAAGATGGGGGAGCAGCCGGCTACGGGGGACAGCGAGGAAGTCGGGGGGCTGGCAAGCTCTTCTACACCCGGTCCTGGTGATGGCTGCGATGTGTTTGTCGAGACTCACGGAAATGTTACACTCAAAAGGAAGAATCTGTCTACAGTAAACAACGGCTCAACAAACACGACCGAAAATATCAGAGACCTAACCACGGGACAGAAGCAGGGAGGGACCCCGAGCCCACAGATGCGGCCGAGCTGGTTCTGAGACGGGGGAGGGGGAGGGGGAGGCCCGCCCTAGCGACACCCCCCCCCTCCTGTGGCTGCTGCCCCCACAGGCGCGCCTTGGGTGGGATGCGGCCCGCACATCGGGGGGCCCAGGGGAGCCCCGTCTGTGTCCCGGACAGCACCCTGGGGAAAAGTAAAACCCTCTCTGGAGAAAAGTCCATCGCCTCAGGCCACAGCTCCTCTGAAGTTAAACAGTAAGACGTTAACGATCCGGCTAACGATCGAGCGTGAGACGCAGGAC
>NW_011888871.1:529971-531389 GCF_000151845.1 Pteropus vampyrus | reverse complement strand
TGAAAGAGCCCGAACAAGCCAAGTGGAGCACAGGAACCGCTTCCAAATGCGTGTAAGATGGGGGAGCAGCCGGCTACGGGGGACAGCGAGGAAGTTGGGGGGCTGGCCAGCTCTTCTACACCCGGTCCTGGTGATGGCTGCAATGTGTTTGTCGAGACTCACAGAACTGTTACACTCAAAAGGAAGAATCTGTCTACAGTAAACAATGGCTCAACAAACACGACTGAAAATGTCAGAGACCTAACCACGGGACAGAAGCAGGGAGGGACCCCGAGCCCACAGATGCGGCCGAGCTGGTTCTGAGACGGGGAGGGGGAGGGGGAGGCCCGCCCTAGCGACACCCCCCGTCCTGTGGCTGCTGCCCCCACAGGCGCGCCTTGAGTGGGATGCGGCCCGCACATCGGGCGGCCCAGGGGAGCCCCGTCTGTGTCCCGGACAGCACCCTGGGGAAAAGTAAAACCCTCTCTGGAGAAAAGTCCATCGCCTCAGGCCACAGCTCCTCTGAAGTTAAACAGTAAGACGTTAACGATCTGGCTAACGATTGAGCTGAGACGCAGGATGGGGCGCAAGACGGGGCGCAGGACGGGGCGCGATGATGCGCTTGGAGCGGCAGACGCCCCAGCGGCCACGCGGCGCCCGATGGGACTCGCGCGACACAGGGCGTCAGAAGCGTGCGCGGCTCAGAGTCCTGACTGCCGTCTGAGCGGGGGGCTGGCAGCGTGAAAAGGCGACACGGCTAATTTGAAAAAGAACTGGAAGAACCGGAAAATGCGACATCGGAGGCCAGAGACACTCCATGCGGCGCAGCCGCGGACAGACGCGGCCGGAGAGAGAGTTCGCGGAGCGGGGGCCGGGAGTCGGGCGGGGATGCGACATGGAGGAGACGAGGACGGGACGGGCGACCGGCCGGAGCACCCACCGGAGGCCCAGCCGGGGAGAGGCAGAGTCTGAAGACACGGCGGCTGGGGATTCCCACTGCTCACGAAGTCCCACGTCAGTCCACTCGCTCCGGACCCGGCCTCAGCCAGACGAAGCCCCCCAGCCTGCTCTGGGACCTCCCCAAACGCGAGTCTCGGTCTCCTGCACATCTGAGCACCCCGTTCGCCTGTGCCTCAGTCCACCTCGCCCTGTCCAGCTGCCCGTGACCCCGAGGGGTGAGGGCTTCGTGAAAACGGAGCCTGGGGAGACGCCTTAGAAGGCCTGGCCGGGGCCCACGTCAGCCCGCACGTGGCTCACAGCGCCCCGCGGACCCCGGCTGCACGGTGGAGCCCGTGCACGCGTCTGAGCGGGGAGGGGACGCCCGCCTCGGTTCCCCTTCCAAACAGCTGGGAGACAGGTGTTTCCCACCGAAAGGGGGCAGGGGAGACGCTCCGCCCTTCTCCCGGGACCCCCCACCCCTCGTGCCCTCGGGAGGGGGC
>NW_011888871.1:527254-529136 GCF_000151845.1 Pteropus vampyrus | reverse complement strand
GGGGGCAGCACGACACTCTGCACTGCTCCGCTCAGCTCAGGCCCTCCGTCCTCTCCAGAGCCAGGTGCCACATCTGTCCCGCGTGCCCCGCCGGCCTGGCTGGGCGACCTGCCCCTGGTCGGAGAGAGGCCCAGGGGCCAGGGCCTTCTGGACGGTATCAGAGTGGAGCTGAGTGGGCGGAGGGCCCAGGGCTCCCTGTGCCCAACCCCACCCCGCCCACCACATCTCAGCCCTGCCTGGGCCGGGGTACAGACACCCCCGTGTGCTTGATTCAGGCCCTCGTCCCCACAGCAGGGTCCTGCTGGCTCCGTGACACTCCTCCCCCCACGGTGGTCACCCAGCTGCCGGCCCTGTGGGGTTTGCCCCCAGCCCTCTGGGAGGCAGGGCGCGTGCCCCGACCCCGTACCGATCGGCTGCAGGTAGATGTGCTTGCGGCCCCGGCCCTGCCTCCTGGCCAGCTGGGCCGCGTGGAAGGTCTCGAAGTCCTCGGGAGCCTCGGGGCGGCTGAGCAGCCAGTCGAAAGCCGTGTGGATGAGCAGCGTGCGGAAGAGGCTCCTCTGGGGGCTGTAGGCCTCGGCCAGGAAGAGCCGCTCAGCCGGGGAGAAGGTGGACGCATAGAGCCGCTGCAGGGCTGGGTCCACGGACACCAGGGCATCCTTCAGGGCCCGGGGCCCGAAGCTGAACTCCTGGGCCAGCCGGCACTGCAGCATGGCGGGCCCGGCCGCTCGGGGGGCCTGCAGCCGCCCATGAACCACTCAGGGGGGAGGGGCGGCCACGATCTCCTCCAGAACCTTCCCAAGGGCCGATCTGAGCGGCTGCCCAGGGCCTGGCGCTGGACCTTCTCGGCAACAGCAAGGGGTGGCCTGGACAGCTCCCGGGCCGTTGGCACCCTGCGGGAGGACACGCACTGCTGAGCACGCAGGACTGTCCTCAGGGGACACACGGGGGACAGATACTGTCAGAGGCAGCCCAGGACCAAACTGCCACCTGGCAGGGCAGAAGGACGCTCTCACATCCTCCTTCACCAGCACCCCAAATCTGGCAAGGCCACGAGCCCTGCGGGACCCCACACAGGGTCCCACAGGCCCGGGGAACACAGCAACCTCAACGCCCGACCCCCACGACTCTGCCCCAGCCCCAAAAGGGAGACCACCCACCTTGTGCCCAGCCCTGCACGGTCAGAGGGCCCCCGGGGACCACCGAGTGCTGCACCCCAGATCCCAGCCATGAGTTTTCCTGGCAGAGGCCCAAGTGCCCAAGGGAGGAGGCCACGGTCCCCGAGTCCCCACGGCCAGGGTCCGGGCGCACGAACATGGGGAGGAAGGCAGCTCCCTCAGCACCAGACAGTTCCGTGGGCGCAGACGCGCGCCGGGCACAAGTGCCAGCCGCCGAAAGCTACACGTGGGGAGACGCGGCAGAGCAACGAAGGCCTTTGACTGCTGGGATGGGCCGGGCAGGAGCCGCCAGGCGGGGACAGACGGCTGGGAGCACAGTGACAAAGTCACTTTACAAACCAGAGTTCTTCGGAATCGCAAGCAGGGACTGGCACATTGCATGGGCCAGAAACGCCCTGAGGAGCTGCCAGTGACTGGCCAGCTGTGGGCCCCAAAGACACACGGGCAGCTGGGGTCCAGGGCCGGGGGGCGGGGGGCGGGGGGCGGTTCGCAGAACAGAGAAGCCGGAAGCCAGAGAAAGGAGGGCGCACAGATGCCAGCAGAGACGGGAGGTCAGAGCTGAGCAGAGAAAAGCCAGCCGGACACGCGGACCGTCTGCAGAGCCGCACGCGGGGCCTCCCGGACCAGCCCATGATCCCGTTAGCTGATCCCATTTAAAACGTTCGCCCGGAAAATAACGTTACGTGTACACACTCGTATACGTGTGT
>NW_011888871.1:523446-525604 GCF_000151845.1 Pteropus vampyrus | reverse complement strand
AAGGGTCTTCCTGCCGGCATCCATGGCCCCTGGCACCCACAGACCCGCTCAGGGGTTCCACTGCCAGCCAACACGTCTAACCCAGGCAAAGCCTCGAGAAATGGAAAATGCCTCTTACCACAAGTTCAAGGGCCCTGCCACGTCTGTCCCAGGTGTGACCTGGACCCAAACTGTTAAGCCTCAGGCTCATCCCAGCCGTTCGAAGAGGACCAGGTCAGCCGGCAGAGGGCTGTGACAGGCGGTGGCGGAGGGCCGCAGCTCCTCCAGGGGCCCGAGGCTCGTGCAGGGGACCTGACGAGGACGCACGCTGAGGGCCGCAGCAGCTGTGCGAAGGTGGCGGGAGCCAGTGCCGCGGGGCTCGTGCTTCGGTCCCAGGGCCCCTAGAGTCACACTGTCCCGGACCCCCAGGAGCTCGTCCGGGTGTGTTCTGTCAACACTCACTGTCTGAGCTTACAACCGAGAAACCCAGGACCCAAAGCCCCGCCTCCGCCGGCTTCGCACGCGCGCAGTACTGTGGTGTGGGCGGGTTTACCTCGGCAGCTTGCTAAGTGGTTTGGACCTCACGGGTCCCCTGCAGGGTCCCCAGAACACACTCTGAGAACCGCTGTTTCCTCTCTGAAGCCTCCTCCCTGAGACGGCTGTTGGCACACCCACGCGCTCCGTGGGGGGCACACGTGTGCCTGGAGCATCCACGTAGGGACACTGACCCACAGAACCCCACGGCGCCCTGCCCCGGCCCAGGGCCTCTGGCCGGCAGCCACCTGAGGAGCCCCGAGAACCCGGAGCGGGCGGCCACGTGCACTGCTGACCGGCACAGGCTGGCGGGACAGCAGCACACGAGGCTCCAGGCTGGGCACCAGGGTGCGTGTGCCCCTCTGTCCTTCCACGTAGGTCCTGCTGCCCAGACGGCACTGCCTCTCAAAACCCCCACGTGGCCACATTTGTGTTCCTGGGTCACCCCTGCCTGACGCTTCCATCCTGCAAGGGCATTTTTGCACGAGGCCACTCGTCACGCAGAAGCTGGATGTGGGCAAAGGCCAGCCGCGTCCCAGCGACCCGGTGCCATGGGACGTGGCACAGTCAGAGCCGGACACGCCCCACCCCCTCCACTACGTGCCAACCCGTTATTCTTGGGAATACTTGATGCTCGGGCAAGAGAACCTCCAAAATCCAGGCCTCTGGCTGCCCTTTGGGCTCCGCCACCGCCTGTCACACCCCTCTGCATCTGCTGGGACACCTGCCATGCACCTGAGCCCCACCTGCATCGGCTCTCCACGCCTCACAGCCCGGCGATGCTCCAGGTGCTACTGCAGTCTCCATGTCTCAGATGGGGAAACCGAGGCCCTGGTCACACAGCTGGGCAGCAGCGGCCCCCATTTCAGAGCCATGCCTCGTACTGGAGCCCCAACTCTTAATGGGTTCCAGAAGCAGAGAGAGTTGAACGGGCAGCACGGGAGGGGAGGCCCCCTGCCCTGTTAACACTGGCCACCGCCGGGCCTTTCGGCCAGCGTCCCTCCCTCTGGGGGGCCTGCGTCCTCCACTCTTGGCCTCTGTTTTGCTCAAAGGCTGAGAAAGACGACGTCCTGGCCATGTCCTCTGGGAGGGCCTGCCAGCTGACAGGCCAGGTGACCGAGGGCGGGCTCTCCCCCATCTGCCTGGACGGGTGCCCCAGCCCTCATGCGAGAAAGCGCACTCTGCTTGTCATTCCGAGGACGCTTCGCAAAACCGCCCAGCAGCTGCATCGAGCTATTCATTAGCTGTCGGCCGGAACCTTCCAGGCGCCCAGAGCAGCCCCGTGCAGAGAGAGCTGTCCAGGGCTTGGGCTTCACACTCAGAAGCGTCTCACTTGCTGGGGGGGACCCGGGGCTCAGAAGCAGGGGTGCAGGGCCGGCTCCCACCCCTGGCTGCCCATTGAGGCTGCTCTCACCCGTGAGCCCCCAGCTCCACTCCTGACACTGTTTCCTTCCCCGTGACAGAGGCGAGGAAGGACCCCCTTCTGTCCCCCTTCGGAGGCCCCTCCCAACACGCCCGGGCTGGGCAGGACCCCAGTTAGGGGTCACCCTGGTAAGGGCGCCCAGGCCAGGACACTCCTTCCTGCGCCCTGCCTGGGCCCTCCCACCGCCAGGAGAGCCAACGGCGCCCATGTCGCCCCGCCCTG
>NW_011888871.1:505768-522376 GCF_000151845.1 Pteropus vampyrus | reverse complement strand
GTCAGCGGCTGGTCACACGGCGGCCCAGGGAGCAGCAGTGGTAGCTCAGGAGTGCAGAGGGGGTTGGGCTAGGATTGGGGAGGGGCTAGGGCAGGGGCTGTGGAGGGCTGGGGGTGCACAGCAAACCACACACCAAATGGAGCACCCCGTTAAATAGAGGGGGACCGGTTCTCCTGGGTGGGCGGCACCCTGCTGTGCCCTCGGTAGAGCTGGATGTGGGCCCTCTGCCACCCGTGGGGCCTCCCCGCAGCTGGGAGGGACCCTGATGGACAGCTCTGGCACTGTGTCCCCACAGGATGAGGCATGGGGCCGAGAGGCTCCCTTCTGGGGTTGGGGCTTCGGGCCCCTGCACTGGGACCTGCTCCTACCTGGGAGGGCTGTGTTCCCTCCCAGGACCCCCCAGCCCCTCCCCGCCAGGCCCACCAGGCCCCCTTCCTGAGCGCTGACTTCCCAGGCCCTGAGCTCCCTGCAGCTGGGCTGGGCCCCCGGGAAGCACAAGACGAAGGAAGACGACTCAGCACTACTGAGGAGTGGCTGGAGCACGGGCAGGTCCCAGTCCCCTCCCCGAAGGTGGGCAGGGCGTGGGGCCCGCTTCCCAGACAGAGGTGTTAATTCAAGCAGCTGCTATTCTGAGTCTGGGCTCTGCACCCAGGAAGCACAGTGAACAGGTCAGGGAACAGGCGCCGGGCGCAGTCCCCAAGGTCACCTGTGTGGCCAGGAGGAGTCTCCGCCCCCCAGGGGTGCTCCCCCTGCGCCTTTGGGAGGCCCAGAGCCCACCCCTGGCAGTCCAGCAGAGGGCTGCTGCCAGCTCCCCTGAGGCCTCTGTCCCCTCCCTCGGGGTTCTGTCTAGGGCCAGTGGGCTGGGGGACTTAGCCAGAGGGAGGGGCTCAAGGGGCTCACCTTGACTGAGGGCCACTTTTTCTCCTGTCCTCAGGCCATCACGGCTGGTCAGTGGCCTCCTGTCCCGTCCCCACAGCCAGCGGCCAGGACGACAATGCTCCCACTCTGTCCAGGGCCAGCTGTGAGTAGGGCCCGGCCCCGTGCCACCACCCCCAAGCAGGAGAGGATCCCGAGGCCGGGGAGGAGCATTATCACGCTGGCTGCGACGTGGACGCTCCCAGGCTGCCCTTTCGCTCTGAAGACCTTTATGATGAGGCCTTCCTCCGAGCCAGCGCCGCGCCGGCTGCGGACGGCCAGCTTCCGGGCAGCCCGCCCACCCCTGCCCGCCCGGCCTCATTCTAGAGAAGTGCCCCCACGGATGGCTGAAGGATTTGTCACCATCGTCCCCAAAAATGCAAGGGACGGGAAATGATGCTATAACAATAGATGTCTATTGTAGAAGATTTGGAAAAATTTGAAAAATACAGAAAAACAAAAAAGAATACCCCGTACGCGACCATAGAGTGACCCTCCCTTAACGCTTGTCCCCCCCACCCCCCGTCCTTCAGAAGTGTTTCTCCCCCACATGTGAACGTTTCCCAGGACTTGACACCGTCCTCCGCCCTGCCAGCCTCGGCTCCTAACGCCCGTCTGTGTCGAGAGCCGGTGGCCGGTGCCCTCCCCTGGTTGGGGACATTCCGAGTTTTCCTTGTGATTTTACACGTAGCTCTCCTTGGGGTAATCTCGTTTCCGTAAGCCCTCGTCACACAGGGATCGACTGTCCCCTCCCGGGATAAACTCCTACAAGGAGACCCCGACTCCCGTCCTACAGGTTCGACGCAAGTAGCCGCGAGGATTCTCCGCTGGCTACTGTGGGGACGGAGCGCGGACCCGTGAAATGTCCCGTTTGATCTTGGGGCGGCCGGTGGTCCGTGCCTCGCCCCCGCCCGGCCCTGTGCGGGGGCAGCTGGGGGAGCGGTGAGGTGTCAAGCTGCCCGGTCAGCATATGACGTGGGGAACAGAAATGCCCCCTACTCGCCAGAGGGATCCCCGCCCTAAGGCCCAGGGCTGGGAGCCCAGAACAGAGCCAGCCCCCCGACAGCAGAGTCCGCCGGTCAGCCCGCCCCGGCCCTGCAAGTGAGACGCATTCGTCTCAGACTCCAGACCCCTCCCATGCAGCTGCTTCGTTACAGCCAGTTCTGGAGATGGGCCATGATGTGGGTTCCCCGTCCTTTCCGCCAGATGACGAGGGTGCCACCCCCGCCTCCGACTGGGCAGATCTGGTGGCCTGGATAGGCTGCTCCCCCCTCCCGCACCTCAGCCTGTAACCCCAGCCTTGGGGACTGTGGGCGGCTGAGGACGTCTGCTCCTGGGCTCTGTGCCTGGCCATCCTCCTTCTTCCACTAGGTCTGGGCCCTGGAGGCACCTGGCGAAGTCACACAGGGGCTGGCATCTTGTAGAGGGGCCCACTGGGGGCCACACACCCCGCCAGATGGGAAGGGGGCAGTCTACAGGGCTTGGGGCTTTAGGCAGCTGTGGGGGCCGGCCTGGCCGAGGGTTCGGAGAGCAGAGATCTGTTATGGGGGTTCCTGGTGAGGCAGCCTTGGGGGCCACAAGCACTTTGCCTTTATGGAACCCAAACCTTCCCCCAGGGCCCTCTCCCCTCAGTGTTTCCCATCCCAGTAAACCTACTGTCCGTGCCCCTTCCGCTCCCTCATCCCCACTGTCCCCAGGGAGGTCCGGTTGTCTAGTCGACCTCTGAACCCTCGACTGCCCCAGCCCCAGGCCAGGCCAGGCCACCAGGCCTCACCTGGATGGTGGCTCAGGGCACCCCGTGGCCCCTCCCAAGCTATGCCCCACAGAAGCCTTCTAGGGTCTCCCCTTGCTCTTAGGACAAAGCCCACACTCCCCACTGGAGCCAAGGGCCCTGAGTGCCACGCACACCAGCTCCCGCCCTGGCCGGCTGTCAGCTTCCCCCCCAGCCTCCGCTCCGTCCATCCGGTCACACGGCCTCTCTCCACCTCTGGGGTCCGTCTGCCTAGAAGGACCTCCTCGCCCGGCGCCCTGCAACTCCCAGCCCAATCGGGATGAAGCCCCCACCTCGTGTGGGGCACAGACCTCAGGCCACCGTGCCTCGCGCCCGCCCTGTGCTTTGCTCCCCGCCTCCCCCCAGGCCTCGGCCCGCACCTGGGCCTGGAGTTCCCTCCTCGCTTTGCCCAGACCATTCCTACCACACACCTAGGCTCAGGCCCAACGCCGCTCAGTCCTGGCCACGTGCTTCCCTGACACTCACAATACCTGGTCGGTGGCTGTCCCGCCCAGGGCCGCAGGCAGCCGCGTTGGTCCTGTCCCCGAGTGAGTGCTCAGCCGGCGGAAGTGCCTCCAGCCTCCAGCGGCGCGTGACCCCGGCCCGGCACACTCCCCTGTCCCCGTGACCCCGCAGTGGGGACACTCCCAAGCACACCCAGTACACCCACGTGGATGCGCACACTCACTCCCAGGCACGCCCCACACACGGTCACACAAGCGTGCTCGCTCACGCCAGCCCCGCCACTGTGCTCCAACAGGAGCCGCTGCTGTTTGCCGCCTCTGCCTGCCGGCATGTTTGCCGAGCGGTTTCCATGGCGACACATCTTGGCTCAGACAGAAACAGACAGCGCGGGGAAGACGGTCTCCACGGAGGGGGCGAGGTTTGGGGTCTCTGGGCAGGCAGGGGGTGGGGGCTCCCATGCGTGGGGACGGCGCCCCACCCTGACCTAGGCTGCTTCCGGAGAAGGCGGCTCAGGGACAACTCCTCTGGGCCACCAGCTTCGGGAGCTCACTTAGGTCATTCAGTCACTCAACAAACCTCTGTGCTGGCTGCAAGGCTGCCTGAGATGTAGGGCTGGCCCATGTGGCACTCGCAGTAGAGTCCTGAGCCTGGACCGCTGTCCTCACCTCGCCCTGAAGGCCCCCCAGGCAGATCGGCGGCCCCTGAGCACCACGGCCCAGCCGCCCACCCTCTCGGAGGCTGGCTCCACGGCATGGCTGTTGGGCCCCCCGCGTGGTGGGCCAGTTCCCCACCCCTCTCTGAACCACCTACGCCCTTCGCTGTGCCTGTTGAGAGGTGAGCCCCGCTTCCTCGCCCTTGAGTCTAGTCTCCTCGCGACTCGCTGTGGCCAGTAGACGGTCACTGCCAGCTCTGAGCTGAGGCAGCGAGGGACATGCAGGCTTCTGCCTGCTCTCACGGGCTCCTGCGGTGGCACGAGAATGAGCCTGGGCTGGCCGGCTAGACGGTGAGGAAACATGAAGCCTGGGGCGTACCAGCGGAGGCCGCCCCAGACCAGCCAGACCCCCGCTGACCACAGACGCGCAGAGCGAGCCCGGAGCAGCCGGCCGGCCCCCAGACCTTTAGACGTATTAAAATCTCGTGTCAAGTCGCTGAAACCTCAACAGTTGTCACAAGGCAATAGCTAACTTTCAGCCTCTTTCACGGGCCCTAGTCAGCAGCCGCCCAACCTCATGCAGTCAGCACATGCTGGGTGCACTCAAAATTCCCTCGGACGCTGAGGACCAGGCCAGAGTGTGGGCTACACACAGACCTACTGCGTGCCGGCCCTGTGCCGGAACCGCGGGGTGCAGATGCGTGTGAGGCCCATCTCTGTCCGAGAGCCCACGGCACTGAGAGGGCAGCCTTATGAGCCCCGGCCCACAGGCGGGGCACACCGGGGATCTGCCCAAGGCCTGCCACATGCGCCGTGCGGGAGCACACGGGTGTGGCCACAGCACCTGGCTAGGTCAGCCTTTCGTTGTCTTTATGTCTCGCTCCATGGGTGCCTGTCTGGGAACATTTCACTTCCTGGGTAACAGCACATATTAGGTCGAAGTTGGTGTCATGTTTTGGTCCCTGTCTACTGAGGGTGTGGCTCAGTGTGACTGCCCAGCGGGGCCCTAAGGGTCAGGGCCTGAGTTGAGGCGCTTTTATCTGAGGGCCCCGACTTCTCCCACTGTCAGCACTTCGGGGTTCCTAACCTGATGGTTTTGAGTACGTTATCCAGTGTTAGTCACTGTCTGGCTGGCCCACATCATCTAGCCCGCTTTCCCCGGAAGAGAAATCTGCGTAGCAATGGTGCTGTTCGGCGGCTGCACCCTGATTGGGCATGCCAGACAAAGTCCATTCTGATTGGCTGCTGCCCTTTCGTCCAGAGAGCATTTGCTTGTACCTACCGGTACCTGTGCAGTGTCCAGATGGGGGTGTGGTAAGGGGAGGGAAGTCAGGGCCAGTCCTGCCAAAGTGGGGAGTATAGAGAAGCCCACCCCAATTTAAACTGCAAGCCCTGAGACAAAGCCCACTTGGTCACGAGATCTGATTTTTTTTACACGCTGTTGGGTTCCATTCGCTAGTATTTTGTGGAGGATTTTCACATCCACGATCGTGAGAAACGGTCTCTAGTTTCCCTGTCTGTCTACATTTGGTGTTAGGGTCGTGCTGGCCTCATAGTGAGTTAGGAAACAGTTCCTTTGCTTCTGCCTTCTGGAAGAGCTTGTTGAGGATTGCGATCACTTTTCTTTAGTGTTTGGTAGAATCCACCAGTAAACCCGTCTGAGTCTGGTGCTTTCTGTTTTGGCAGGAGATTAATAACGGATTCAACTTCTTTAATAGAAACGGGTCTTTTCAAATGACCTGATTCGTGCGTGAGTTTTGGCAGTTTCAAGGAGCTGGTCCGTCTCATTTAGGTTATGGGACTTGTGGGCAGACAGCTGTTCACCGTATTTATTACCCTTTCCACGTTCAAGGATCTGCAATGATGTCTCGTCTTTCACTTCTGACCTTGGTAATCTGTGTCCTCTCTTCTTCCCTTAGCCTAGCTACAGGCTTATCGATTTTATTGATCTCTTCGAAAACCAGCTTTTCATTTAAGATGGCTCTATTGATTTCCTGTTTTTAATTGGCTTTCAGCTCTAATTGTTTTTATTTAATTTGCTCTTCTTCCGGTTTCCTAAGGTGGAAGCGTACTGATTTTCGATGTCTTCTCTAACGTGGGCATCGATGCTGCGAACGCCCCTCTACGTGCTGCCTCCCCTGCACCCCACAGATTCTGAGGCCGTATTCTCATTTTCGCTTAGTTCGACTGTTTCTAAGTCTCTCTTGATAACCTTCCTCTGACCGTGCTGGGGCCTTGGAACATCGGGACACTCGCCTCTGGGAGGGAAACGGTGACATTCCCATTTTGCAGGCGGAGAAACAGGTTCCAGGAGGAGGTGACTCACAGCCTTGAGTGGCAGAGCCGGACTGCTGCACCTGGTCTGTCCTTTCGGACTGGCCTGGACGTTACCACCGGCGGCACTACCTGCCTGGTCAAGATGATGAGCTTTGAACTGCTACAAACTTGGGGTGATTCTGGGGATTCAGAGCTGGAAACCTGGCTGGTCGGGCCTGGGGTCGCCGTCATGACGGGCCCGGGCATGAGGCTGGACAGTCTCCAATCCGGGCTCATTGCTTTCTGCCTCAGTCACCCCTGGGGCACAGTGTGGTCCAGGCAGAGAACCCCCCCCATGCCCAGGAAGCACGTGGCCGTCTTACAGGAGGACCCCTCATCGGTCACTTCTCCATGTGCCCACCAGGCCTGGGCCCACTCCCGGGCAGTCTTAGGACACGGCGCAGACTCAGTAGCACCATCAAATCCATTTATCCTTAGTAGAAAATAAGCCACTTTAATAATACATCAAAACGTGTGACTCTGACCTTGCTGGTGTCACCTGGTCCCGGCTTCCCTGAGGATCCCTTGTGCAGCCAGGCCGAGCTGGAGCCCCAGGGACCTGAGGAAGGGACAAGGCGCAGAGGCAGGAGGCCCAGGGAGGTCGCTGGGCCGCCTCAGTAGCAGTCGGCCTCGTTCTCCCCCAGGACGCCCACGGAGGCCAGCACGTCCTGCAGAAGCGACTGAGGGCTCTTCTCCACGTGGTCACTGCTCTCGGCCAGTGTGCCGCGGAGGCCGTCCAGGTCCATGGACCTCAGCACGGCCATCACAGCCCCGGGCTCCAGGTCCCCCAGGGGCTGGTCCTGCTCGCCCACCCGCCACCTCTGCAGGGCGGCCTCCACGGAGGCCACGTCAGGGCTGCCCCCCGCCTCCTGCAGACCGTCACAGGGACCAGCCTTGGCCCTCAGGAAGAGAAGGAGCTCGCAGGACTTCTGGGCCACAGGTCGGTCACAGTCAAACAAGGCTCGAAAAGCAAACTCAAAAAGCCGCACTCGGCAGAGGGCCTGCAGGGCCTGCGCCAGCCGGCTGGGTGGGACCGCCTCAGGCGGGGCCACAGCATAGGGACAACAGGGGCTGGGCTGGCTCAGCGTCTGAGCCAGGAACACCAGCGCCAGCTCGAGGCCCTGGGCCCGGACCTCCCAGTCCAGGTCCCGGCTCGCCACCTGGAGCACCCTGGCCACAAACCGCTCCACGTCCTCAGCCACTTCGGCATGGCCGTCCCTCAGCCACTCGGTGAAGACCTGCATGACAGCCCTCCGGGGGAAGCCCTCTGAGTCTGTGGAGAGGATGTGCAGAAGGTCCTGGAGTGGGCTCCTCTGGAGGACGAGAGGAGGGTGGGGCGGGGCTGCATGTGATGCGGGCACAGCGGGGGAGCCCACGAGAACCGCCCTGCCAGTTGAGGGCTAGTCTGGTCTGCCTCCTCCGGGCAGTGTCCTCCGGCCCTCCCTGTGCCCACTGGTCAAACAAGGGTGACCACCGCCAAGAGACAGGTGCCAGGAGGCCGAGTGGAAGATTTGGGGACATGCTCAGCAGCCCTGGCCCCGGACCGCCCATGCCCGAGGATCGCCATGGCTGCAGGAAATACCGCCTCCTACCTGCTGGCCTCCCGGGTGCCCGGGGCTGGCGGAGGTGGCATGCAGCCCGTGGCCAGAGAGCTGCCCCAGGGCGGTCACGGCGCTGGCTCGGACATAGCGCTCAGGGTCACGCAGGAGCTGCTCGGCGAGCGCGGGCACCTCAGAAGCCAGGAGCACATGTTGGAAGCCGGCCTGTCCTGGGGGTCCGAGCAGCCACAGCAGCTGTGATCCTGGCTTGAGCCACGGCCACCCCAACTTCCCGAGGGCAGCCCAGGAGTCCAGGTCCCCAGGCGCACCCCCACGTGCACCGCACTCACCTCCCCAGTGTCTGGTCACCTGCGTCAGGAACTCAAGGCCCGAGTCCCTCACCTCCCAGCAGGGGCTGCACAGACGTTTCTGCAGCACGGCCAGCAGCTCTGGCGGGGGCGGGGGCATCACAGTGGCTGGGTCACACCGCCCTCTTCCCTGCCAGGCCCGGCCGCCTCCGCCCCGCGACCCCCTGGCTTACTCCGGGGAGAGGTCAGGTTACCTCTGAGGAAGAGCTGAAGGTCGGGGTCCAGGTCACAGCAGCCAGGAGCCTTGGGCAAGCTCAGGAGCCACCTGAGTGTGGCCTGGAAGGCCTTCTTCAGCACCTGGGCGGGCAGAGCGGGGCTGCAGGGCCAGCAGGGCGAGCCGGCCCGCCTGCCCGCGTCCACCTCGTGTGCCCCTTCCCCCGCCCCGGCATGTGCATGGGGACGGGGTGCAGGGGAACGGAGCACTGGGCTTTGTTTCTACGAGGCAGCAGCATCAAGCAGCAGCAGAACGGGCCGCCCAGCCGGTGGGAGAAGAGACCGCCCTCGTCAGAAATGTCTGCTGCTGGGGAGGCGGGACTTCTGCCCCCGACACGGGAAACCGCCCAGAGTGCCCGTCCCCCAAAGCCCCAGGGACCAGCAGGCCTTGTGTCCAACTCTCCCCACGGCCAGCTCAGGGCGTGTGGCATTAACTGCACGCACCAGGGCCTGACTCAACCACGGGGCTAGGAGAGCGGGTACGTTTGCAGGACATGTCACTAAGGGTTCGGACCCCAAACACAGGGCCACCTGGCTCCAGCTCACGCGCCCCGTGGGGAATCCCCGTGAGAAACTGGCCCAAAGTGCCCCGAGCACTGGTTTTCACCAATGCCCGGCCATAGGCAACACCCCATGCCGTCATCTGCCCCCTGAAACTGTGAAATGACCCTGGCCCCACTAAAGGCCTACAGAGTGTCCCTTTCCTCTGCCCCCTCCCCCACCTCCCCTGCACCCCATGCTGGTACCGTGGGGCTGGAGTCGGGGCTCTCAAGGTACGCCAGGAGAACAGCCAACACCTGCGTCACCAACTCTTGTGGGCCTGAGACAGACATGGGTGCACAGGAGGGGGTGCGTCAGCCCAAGCAGAGCGGGGGACAGAGACCATCGGCCAGCTCCCAGCCCTGGAGCCAACACAGAGGACAGCAGCCCCGGGACGCAAACGAACACTGCCCAGAACCAGGGCTGTGCACGATGGCACTGTCACTCACCTGTCCCCTGAGACAGCGTCCCCAGGAAGTCGAGGGCTGCTCGCTGGACACGGACGCACCCCGCTAGCAGCACGCAGAGGCGGCCCCCCACGTCGGAGGCAGGGGCTGCCGAGCCCCTGCACAACTGCAGGATGGTCACCGCAGCCCCAAGCAGAAGCGCCTGGGGCCAGGGCGAGGGGCGCTGGGGCTGCGGGCAGAACAGCGACTCAGCACAGGCCCGAGCCCGGGGGCTGCGTGGACGCAGGCCGGGGCCGCACCTACCATGGGCTGCAGGAGCTCCAGGTGGGCCAGGGTCTGGCACAGGAGAGCCACACAGGCCGGCCTGGAGGACAGGAGTGCATCCACTGTCACCGAGGCACTCGTGGTCCCACCCAGCAAGCCTGCAGGTCAAACCAGAAACAGCTCCCAGTTAGGGGGCGTGTCAGCATTGTCATCTCAGGCCTCGGGGCCAGTCGCCAAGCCCTCGGCCACCATCCCACGTCAGAAACTAGGACAGGAGATTCCACGCAGGTGGCTCGCTCAGGGTGACGTCCAGCTGGCCAGAGCTGGGGTCTGAACCTGTCTGCAGGGATCTCAAACAGTTGAGCCCAGCTGTCCCCAGAGCCATTCGGTCAAGGGGCTCAGCTCTACGTGTGACACTGGCACCAGCCACAAACGCCGGGTCCCCTTCTCTAATCCTTGACCTGTCGTGCGGCTGAAGAGGCACAGCAGAGGAAACCCAGTCGCCTGTCCCAGAACCCAGGCGGGTCCAGTGGGTGAGTGCCAGGCCCTCGGCAATCAGCACCCTGCGGTAGGAAGAGAAGGCCGCCCCACCCTCCGGCCACCATGATGCCCACTGGGGGGGATACTGCCTGGTCACTACAGCAACACAACGTGAAGCCACGGCCGCAACCACGGCTGGGACGGCCGCCCACGTCCCGCCAGCTGCAGTCCTGGCTGGGACAGCGCGCGGGCACCTGCTGCCCATCGGCCTGCCCCGGCCCCAGGGTCCCATCCTCCCGTGCCCGTACACCCTTCTCCGGAGGCACACCTGCGGGCCCGGTGGCCTGGGCAGTGGCTTTCAGGACACAGACCAGGGGCTGGAGAAGGACAGCAAAGGCCTGGGTGCTCAGCGCCTGTGGACTGAGGACGAGGACACAGTGAGTGCTGCCCCCAACCCTAAGGCATGCTGGCACCCTCCCGATGGCCTTGAGAAGTCTGGGGCGGAGTGCCTGGTGCTAGGCATCTAAACACCCCCGAGGAATGGCTCCTGCAGGCACTGTGACAGGCCCCCAGACCACTGGCGTGGGTCTCCACACGAGCTGTTAGGAAGCACCTCCCCAGATCCCAGGGGCACCCCTGGGCAGCCCGGCCACGCCCACCCCCATGGGCAGCGCCTGCTGAGGGCCATGGAGAAGTCCCAGCTCCAGAGCATTCCCAGCATGCCATCTCTGGGCCGGTGGAGATGGCCCTTCCTACATTCTGGAAGATGACCTTGCCCGCGTGCTTGGGCCGGGCTGGGGTGGGGGGCTAGGCCAGCACAGAGCTCTCCCGCCAGGCCCGCTGCCCAGCCTCCACCCACCTCAGTCCATGCCCTCTCTCTGAACACCGGGAAGCCGTGGAGACCAGAGCCAGGCTCCCCCTCTGGGGAGTGGGTCCGGAGGCCACTTTCACCCTGGCCTGGGCACGACTGGTTCTCATCTGCCCGGAACCCTGGAAGCTGCCCTCGTCCGCCCCGCCTCTCCGGCCGCACACACGCTGCCAGGCCGGATGCACAGCCCTCTCCCTCCAGGAACCTGTCAGCTGCCCTGCCCACCTGGTCCCCCCACCGCCCACGGCCCCAGGGTGTGCCCACGGTGGTGGTCCAGGGTCCACAAGCTGAGGCCGCTAGGGCGAGGGCAGCAGGGTGAGTAGGTCCTGGGTACAAGCCCAGCCCAGCCGCACAGAGAAGCTCCGAGAGTTGGCTTTATCTCTGCGGAGCCTATAAAGCTTTTGCTAGAAAAAGTTTTTCTGTTCCTAGAGATTGCGAAAGCCACCGCCTCCACCAGGGCCTTGGCAGTGACCCAGGCCTGGCCCGGCTGCACACAGCCTGGCACGTCCCGGACAGCAGCCTCCAACTGTCCTCTGGCTTCCCAGCTCCCCGAAGTCCCTTGACCGTTCGCCTGCCCCTACACACGATGAACCCCCATCCTCACCAGTCCTGCAGTTTCAGGATCCCCAAAGCCAGAGGCCCGGCTTGTGTGGGGCTCAGGTGGCTCAGAGCCTGTGCCAACGTCTCCCACAGGCCACAGTCGGAACTCAGCACAGGAGAACTGCAGAGAGGGACCCCAGAAAGTTACTCCTCTCCCGCCTCCAAAGGCACGAGGGCCCAGCGGGACTGGCCGGCCCTGGGGCGGGGCGCACCCAGCAGGACAGAGGGTCCTCCCCAGGTGCGCTGGCTTCCGGTCCCCTGCTGTCCTGCCCTCAAGCCATGCTCTCAGGGAGCTGACGAGACACCGCCCCAAGGCTTCCCGAGGCAAGGCGGCGCCCCAACCCCTGCCCCGCCCCCGCTGCGCCCCGGGGGGCCTGACCGGGCCACACTGAGAAGGAGGTCCACCAGCGGGTGTGCGGCGGGGATGGGGTCTTTCTCGAGCAGACGGGCCACGAGGGGACTCAGCCGCACCCAGAGGACCTGTGTCCAAGGGCTGTGGCAGTGCCCGAACATGGTGGTCAGGGCATTCAGGGCTCGTGCAACCCGCGGGGTGGCAGAGGAGCGCAGGGCCTCTTCAATGTGGCCCACGATCCTCTGGGCACACGCCGGCCAGTCGCAGGCCTGCGGACCAGGGTGTCCCTGGGCGTGGCCTTGCATGGACAGGCCCAGGATGTGCGCCAGCAGCTGCCCGGCTGCCGAGGCCACGAACAGGCTGGAATCTTCCTGCAGGGAGAAGATGGTGTCCAGGATGCCTGGGGGGGGGGGGGGGCGGAGAAAACAGGGTTCAGCGGGGGGCTGCAGGGGGGCTACACTGCTGGGCAGCCTTAGCCCGCGGACTCCAGACCTCAGGGCCAGGGCCTAACCACCGCCCCGGGAGGGGCACCACCAGAGGCCGACCGGCCCTGCTCAGGAGCCGAGGAGCCGGAGCTGGAGGCCGGGTGACCAGCGCCACCTCCTGGGGCTTTACCCAGTCACTTCCAAAGCCACCCACTGCTGGGCCTCAGCTACGGGCCAAAGGACACTGACCCCCGGCCACCCCACACGTTCCTCACAGCCGCCCGTGACACCACGGCCACTAGCAGGGAAGAGAAGATGGCCGGCGAGGTGCGGGAGCAGCCTGCGGCCGCGCAGTGCCAGGCGGGCACTCACCGTGGTCGGCCAGGACGTGCAGCGCGCTGGGGTGCCGTGCCAGGGAGCGCAGGCCCTGGGTCCAGCCGCTGCGGACCGCGGGCGCCGTCCAGGCTGCTCCGCCCCGCGGGCCCAGCTCCCCAAAGAGCCCGGGCAGCAGCTCCCCCTGCTGGGAAGAGGAGAAGGAAGTGGGGACCCGGACGGGCACGTCAGAGGTGGCTCACCTATTCTCGGGCCGCCCAGGCGCTTCACGGAACTGTCACAAGTGCTGTCCACAGCCGGGGGCAGCTGTGCCCCGGGAGGCGGTGGGTGGCCACCAGGGCCGGCCAGCCGCAGCCACAGCGTTGCTAACTGCCTCCAAGAAGAGGCCTTTGGGAGATCGGCCGGGTTTCAAATGGAGGCTCATCAACCTTGTCACTTTACCTCCGAAATCTCCCCCCAAAGCAGCACTGCCAGCTTCGTCCCTGGAGGCTGGCAGCTGACACGGCGTTCTGTGCTCGAGGACCCCACGGGTCTCCACAGCCCATGAGCGCCTGGGCTTGGCGCACAGGGTCTGCCAGGGCACCATCCAGCTCCAGGTGTCCCCACCCGGGGGCCCCCCACTCAAACACTTTCCAACCAGCTGTGAGCCCAGCATCCTTACAGAGTTAACTCCCCACCCCAACCCCTCAGCTCACAGATGTCCATGGCAAAATTTCCTGCCACACACGAAAGATCCTTGGCCACCACTGGGACACGCTGGTGCCGACTCTGCCTGAGCGAGCCCACTGGTGTGGTTACCTGCTGAGCCCAGGCTGCCTCGCTGGCAGCACGGTGCTCAGAGCCTGTGACCAGCCCAGTCCAGACCTCAGGGTGTCGCACCCTCAAGGGACAGAACCTTCGATCATCTCAGGCTTCAGGACAAGAGACCCCAGGGCCTCGGAGATGTGCTCCCGACCACTCAAGGACAGAGGTCTAACTCTACGCAGCCACGAGGCCTGATGGGTGCCACCAGCTGCTCACAGCGCACCCTCCATGGGATCTGCCTTCACCTAAGGGGGCCCCCAGAGTTACAGCCCCTCCCCAGGGGCAGCTCGCAGCCAACAGGAGGGCACAAAGGCCCAGCCTCCCGTAGACTGTCTGCACGTCCCTGGCCTTCCAACAGCACCAAGAACGAGCAGCTGGCCACGGAGGGCGCTTGGGGCTGCCGGGCCACCTCAGTGTCTGTGAAGTGGCAGCTGAAGAGCGGACAGGAGGCTGGCCCAATGCTGTGGGCCCAGGAGTAGACAGCCACTCTCACCCTGCAGCCCAGAGCCTGCGCCTAGCCCGTGCCCCTCGTCCCTGCACACAGGGGACGAACTACCAGACTGAGGGCAGCCAGCAGCCTTTCCAGCCTCCAGAGCCACGGGAACCCAGGGAATTCACGACGCGGGGAGAGGCCATCCGCTTGTGACCGGGAATTCACTGTCAGAAAGGCAGGTGGTGAGACAGGTCACTGAAGCAGCCAGGCTTTCGGGCCTAGTGGGTCTGTCGGCCCCGCAGGGCTCCACATGGTCCGTCGACGTCTGCTCGTTCAGGAAACGGAGGCAGAGTCCCGACCAGCTTGCTGGCCACGCCCCCAGGATGACACGAAGGCGACTTCGCAAACTCCCGAGGGCTTTACGGGACAAGCGCCATCGGCGAGGGGGGACGAGTGCACGTGAGGACGGCAAGCACTGCTCCACGCAGCGAGAAGTCCTGGAAAGTCGGCCCCACAGCGGGCTGGGCTGGGCGGGGCTCCTCGAGTCTGCGGTGGCTGGACTGAGGGGCACCCATACCGTCCTCGCCAGGCCACCAACACGGCACAGCCTTCCTGGGGCTCATAGAAAATAGATGTGCCTCTATGTGAGCTGGTGAGGCTCTGTGAGGTGCCGAGGGGTGCCATCGCCATGACTGCCAGGGCCGGACAGGCTCGCGTCAGGCGTCACCCAACAGACCCAGCTGTGGCCGTCAGGGGTGCACGAAGCTGGAACGCGCACAGCTCTGAGGGACTCTCCAAGTCCCCGTGCCTCGTTGCTAAGTCGAAGTTTTCATTAGTCAGCCATCATTCAACAGGACTAAGTGCTAGGCCTGAGGTCTCGGCTACCCCTCAGGGCACCCGCGACAGGCACGCCCCTCGCCTCTGTGCTGGGAAGAAGGTGAGGCCCAGGGCACAAACCCAGGCCAGCACGTCCAGTGGGCAGTATCGGAGCAGAGTCGAGCCCAGCTCTGCCTCAGTCCAGAGAGAGCGCCCTTCGCCCCGACATTGCTCCTGGTGAGTTTTCAAAGGGGATTCCACTCAGGAATAAAACCCTTTCGGTACAAGACACGGGGACAGGGGTTGTGGCAGCTGCCACTGCTTTATGCGCCTGCAGGAGAAGGCCACGCACCTCTCGGCAGCCCACTCAGGCGGGAGGACCCAGGCTCACCTGAAGGTACTGGAAGCAGCTTTCCTGGGCCGCGAATACCCCTGTGAGGCGGAGTGAGAACGAGAGGGTTCCAGGGCTCAGGTCCTGCGACACCAGCACGCGAGACAGCAGCTCCACCAGGCACGGGTTCTCCTGCAACAGCAGCACGCTGGACCCTGGACACGGGCCCAGCCAGGGCGCGTCACCAGGGGCACAGGGCAACACGTCCCTCAGAGGACCACTCTTCCGGCTGCTCCCAGACGCCTTTCTTGCAAGTTGTCAGACTTAACAGTCTCACAGGGAGAAAATATTTGCAACAATTGCAACGAATGATTTGTCACTTTAGTTTAACGCAGACACCTAGAAAGCCAACACATCAACCGCAGGTAAAAGATGCGAACAGGAAATACAAATGGCCAACAAACCTCAAAAGATGTTCTGTCTTGCTGACTGTGAAGGAGAAATGCAAATTCAAGCGGAAGACCATTTCTTCCTCTCAAATGGATTCTTTTTTCTTAAACTGAGAGTATGTGATGCAAGGAAATCCTATGGCACAGGCATCCTTGCCCGGCCCGGCCGTGAAACCCCTGCCGCTCAGAGCACCATGGGGTTGCCATCCTCGCGTGTAATCATCCACCCCGGGCAGAGGCCAGGGAGCCCACGAGGGTCCTCGCTGAAGATCTACTGCAGACTGAGGTTCCGGAAGGAACAGAGAAGAAAGGCAAGCAAGAAGCAAGGACACCAACAGACACGTGGGCGAATCTCAAAAGGCACCGACGTTAAAAGTCAGTGACAACTTTGGAAGGGTTTTAAGAGACTCGAAACACCAGACGACGATAACACGCAAGAGCCTGTGGGGCTGGAGCGAGAGAGCTCTAATGTCCTCACGCTGTGTCGAGCAGAGGACAGACACTCTACTTACTTTGGGACCCATTCATCCGGTTTGCCTGTAAGGGTAACCACGAAAGAACGTAAACGGAATAACTCCAAAGCCAGAAGAAAGAGTTTAAAAACCCCAAAAGCTTTATCAGCAGAGGGCAGAAGGAAAAAGGAGGAAAAAAGAGCAAGACACGGAAAACTTTAAAAAATACAAAAGAACATGGTGCAAATGGATTCAGATGTAACAGCAAACTCAACAAATGAAACAGGTTAACTGAGCTGCTCCGATGAAACTAAGAGCCGAAGGCTAGCAGCGGCCTGTTTACACCAAGTGACGGAGCGTGACGACACAGTCGGCCCAGAACGAATGTGTGAAAAGAGGCAGGAGGCAAACTCTAATTTTAAAAAAGCTGGTATGGCAAGAGTAAAATCAGACAAAACTGACTTCAAAGCAAAAAGCATCATCAGTGCTACCGGAAGGAAGTCATTGTTCAAAGAGACAAATCCCAAAAGTTTTTACGTTCTAAGCCTGCGAATACCTAACCCAACTTCAAAGTCCATACAGGAAAAGAAAAGAATTCCAAAGAGAAATTGTCGAATCAACAATTCTAGTGTAAGATTCTTCCATACGTTTCAGAAACGTTAAGACAAATTGTCAAAAGCGTAACACGTTTGAACATAAACTTGAACTAAGGAACAAGTACAGAAACTATGTAGCTAGAAGACAGGAAAGCGGAAGGATGAGCTGCTAATGGGTACCAGGTTTCTTTCTGGGAAATACAATGTTGCAAAATTAGAT
>NW_011888871.1:503296-505718 GCF_000151845.1 Pteropus vampyrus | reverse complement strand
CTCTAATGTCCTCACGCTGTGTCGAGCAGAGGACAGACACTCTACTTACTTTGGGACCCATTCATCCGGTTTGCCTGTAAGGGTAACCACGAAAGAACGTAAACGGAATAACTCCAAAGCCAGAAGAAAGAGTTTAAAAACCCCAAAAGCTTTATCAGCAGAGGGCAGAAGGAAAAAGGAGGAAAAAAGAGCAAGACGCGGAAAACTTTAAAAAATACAAAAGAACATGGTGCAAATGGATTCAGATGTAACAGTAAACTCAACAAATGAAACAGGTTAACTGAGCTGCTCCGATGAAACTAAGAGCCGAAGGCTAGCAGCGGCCTGTTTACACCAAGTGACGGAGCGTGACGACACAGTCGGCCCAGAACGAATGTGTGAAAAGAGGCAGGAGGCAAATTCTAATTTTAAAAAAGCTGGTATGGCAAGAGTAAAATCAGACAAAACTGACTTCAAAGCAAAAAGCATCATCAGTGCTACCGGAAGGAAGTCATTGTTCAAAGAGACAAATCCCAAAAGTTTTTACGTTCTAAGCCTGCGAATACCTAACCCAACTTCAAAGTCCATACAGGAAAAGAAAAGAATTCCAAAGAGAAATTGTCGAATCAACAATTCTAGTGTAAGATTCTTCCATACGTTTCAGAAACGTTAAGACAAATTGTCAAAAGCGTAACACGTTTGAACATAAACTTGAACTAAGGAACAAGTACAGAAACTATGTAGCTAGAAGACAGGAAAGCGGAAGGATGAGCTGCTAATGGGTACCAGGTTTCTTTCTGGGAAATACAATGTTGCAAAATTAGATTGTAGAGATGGCTGTGCAATCCCTTAAATTTACTAAAAGCCATTGAATTGTACACTTTAGATGGGTCAACTGCACAGTAGGAACATTGTAACTCGATAAAGCTGTTCAAAAATAATTTTTTAAAATTTCACTACAAACAAGGCCACAATTTGAGGAGTCTACAGATACCAAAAAACTGTATCATAGAGCAAAACCCATAGAACGTTTGCAAAAACTGCCTGTGCAGTGCCTCAATCAAACCTCAACAAACGTAAAAGAAGTGAAATACATTTTCTAAGTCGTGAGACAAATTAGAAATCAATAATGAAGACTAAAAAACCCCTACCTTTTGAACCTAAAAGATAGCCTTTAAAGTGATTTCTGAATAAAGAAAAACAATCACAATGAAAAGCATAGTAAAACTTGCAGAGTGCAGCTAAACGCTTTCAGAAAAATGTGTAGCCTTAGATACATGTGTTAGAAAATAAGACCTCGATATTCAACTCAAAAAAGAACAGCATAAACTAAGGATGTAACAAATAGCATAACCATCCTAAAGCAATCATCAGCCAAGAGACCATTTTTACATGAGAAGATTTATGCACGAGGGAAGCCATTGTGCCCTTATTTACAATAACGAAGCATTAGAAACATCATCTAGTGAGAGTGGGGTGACCACATAAATACAGCGAATGATGAAGTCAGTAAAATCGCCATGTCCATGTGGAAAACGCCCACTATGACGGTAAGAGAACAGGCAAGACTCCAAATTGTATCATGGTGCAACCTCGTTTTCATGAAAACAACACAGCTTTATGATGTGTTAAGAAAAAAGGCTGGAAGGAACCAAAAATGTTGATGGTGCTTTAACTTTCCTCTTTACTCCTCTGTGTTCGAGCTTTATTTAAAGAGTATGTATTACTTTCATAAGCAGAGAGAAAACAAAACTGATTTTTTAACAAAGAAACAAACAAAAAAATGCCTTGAGAACAAAAAAATTAGTGTGTCTACGCCCCCCCCCGCAGCCAGCTAGCATGGACTGACCACAGGGAGCCCTGGTCCTGGCTGGAATCAGCTAAGACCACGGAATTTCATCTCCCACTCTCCTGATTACTCCCTGGGCTTCAGCTTGACGTGTTCCCAGTTACCCAGGGGGACTCTAGCAGATGGACATCCCTCCTCCGGCCAGGGAAGCCCTGTGCACTCTCTGGAGAAGTCAACAGCAGCACCCTCACCCTTACCTGCTTCGGTTACCGTTTTAAACCAGTCTAGCAGCTTCTCCAAGCAGGTGTCATCTGCCACAGGCTGCCTGGGGTCCACCAGAACAGCACAGAGAGCCGGGAGGAGCTGGGAGCACTCTGGGTCCATGATGAAACCAGGGATTCGTCCCAGGCCAGGCGGCTATCAGCTCGCTGCAGGGAGGAGTGCAAAGCCTCAGCCTGGGTGGGGCTGGAGGTGACCGAGGTGGCAGGGCTGGGAGGAAGTACGGTGTAAACCACAAGGCCTAACTTAGGGGCTCGAAGCTGCCAACCTTGGGCTCTGGTGGGAGGGGAAAAAGCACGACGCTCGCCTAGGCCGCGGGAGGGCCAGAGTCGGGGTGTGTGCGCGTTCTGGGGCGGCCACGAACACAGGGCAAGC
>NW_011888871.1:500048-502625 GCF_000151845.1 Pteropus vampyrus | reverse complement strand
GGAACAGCTAGCATGGGGAACCGTGAAAGCTCCCCTGGAGAAAACCCTGGGAGCCCAGAGGGCCAGACTTGGGGAACGAGCTCAGTCTGAGCGGTGTTGGGGATAACCCGGCACCAAACCGGTAGTCCCGAGCCCCCTGAGACACTCAGTGGTACGTGCCTGGGCGTCCGGCGGGCTTTGCGCCCAGAAGGCGGTGCTTCCTGAGGAAGAGGTGTGGCTATGCCAGGAAGGGGCGTGGCCTCCCCGCTACCCGACCTCGTGTCTGGGAAGCATGTGCCGGGGAGGGGTGTCGTCGCGATTGAAGCAAAAAGTACATGGTCATTTGGTCTCAAAACTGGGTCCTCTGAAGCCCTCGGTTGTGTGTCAGAGTCTCAAGGCACCGGGTGAAAACAAGGCCAAAGTCAGTTTTTCAGCAAGATTTTGAGGGAAACGCCAGGTATAAAGAAATAAGCCGAATTTCTATGGGTATTAAAATAAAAAGAGAACTTTCAAAACATTAACTTAGGTGGGGAACCACTTCAGAAAACTACCTTTCCTGATCCTCACCCTTCCCACCCTGTCGAACCACTTGGGTGAAAAGGTTTAAACTGCGCTGTTACCTTCTCTGAACTGTGACTTCTCAGTATGAAATGGAGATGCCAATATTCGCTTGGTTCAGTAGTCGTGAGGGGCAAATCTCTTGGATAGCACTGTGCTAAGCGCTTCATTTATTTATAAACTCAGGATTCTGCAGCACTCTAGGAGAGTGGGTACTTTTGCCATTTCGTCAGATGGGAAAACAGTCACAGAGAGGCTCGCGCGTCAGGTCTCACAGCTAGTGGTTGGCACAGCTTGGATATGGACCCAGGCAGTCTGACTCTAGAATTGAATACTGTATTATAAGAGCCGTAATTTCTTACCAGAGACTTTTGGGGACAAATGGTTCAGAACTTAAGACTTGTTCAGATTTTAGAAAGTTATATGGTACATAAAGGTGGTGCATGAGATTGCAATCCCAGCAGGGTCTGAAGTAGCATCCCATAATCAAATGCATTGATAGTTCTGCAGAAAAACACACTGATATATGTTCCAAGTGTAAGAAACACTGTAAACAATCTCCGCTCAGATTTTTGTCAACAAACGAATTGAGGTCAAAACAGGTTTTTCCAACACATTATGAAAGGTTTTCTGAAGATTTTGGAATTCAGAATGGCAGGTAAAAGGTCGTAGATATGTACTGTCTCTACGATTAAGTGAGAGAAAGTAAGTGAAACAAGAGAAGCAGAAAGGGCAGGGAGTTGGCAGAGCCCAGGCGTGGGAGAGGAGCGAGAGGCACGCATTTGCACGTGCCCTCGTCTGCCATGTGGACTATGCCCCGAGGAAGCAAATAGAAGTTGTTGAGCAGGCGAGTGGCCTGGCAAGATTTGCTTTTTGTAAATATCTCTAGTGGCGGCTCGAGGAGAGCATGAGGTTTCTTTGCTGTTAGGATGCATCAGAGAAGGTCTAAATCAGGAACCAGAACTTGGGGTGCAGCCCCTGCCTGAGACCCCTCAGGCGACAGGGCTTCACAGAGCAGAAGAGTGGTGCCAATGAGTGAAGTGGATAATTTAAGAACAAATTAAATTTTACTATTTTAAATACTATTCGAGTGGTTGGGCTAGCCACAAAGTGTTACCTGGTAGCTTCATTTTTTGAGGCATTACCATGTGCCAGGCACTGTGCTGAGTTTTATTTCTGCTATCTCTTCTGATGCCAACAAAAGCCCTGAAACTGTCTCCATTTTGCAGATAAGGAGTCCATGGCAAAACTATAAAACCTAGGCTCCTGACCACTCACCAACTCAGTCTTCCCTGCTCCTGGGTAAGATAGCCTCGAAAACCACCCAGTGGCTCCCTCGCTCCCCTTTGTCATACAGATGAGGAAACAGAATGCGACGAGGCCATGACCTGTAGTAGGTGGTGATGCCAGGGCTAGACCTTGAGTAACCTGCCAGGTGTTCCTTCTACTATGCCACACAACCCGGGTGTGAAGGCTCATTCTCTCTTTACCATTTCATAATAATGACACTGTCACATCGCACTCACGCTGGAAATGGCAACTGTTCTGCAGATACTGACTCATTCAACCCTCACAACCACCTTTTACTCCACTTTGTAGTTGATGAAACAGAGGCACAGAGAAGTTATATATGGCTCACTGGACCTCAATGCCTGTTGATTGAGCACGTGCTGTGTACCGGACTGTCCTAAGTGATGGAGATGGAGCAGTCAGTGAAACGAAGTTCTTGTCCCAGGAAGCTTACAGTCTAGACATGGAGTGATTTTGTAGAGAATAAGTGTCAGGTGGCTGGAAAAAGGAGGCAGGGAGAAGGGTCAGAGTAGATGCCCGTGGAGGTCAGGAAGAAGAGAAAGAGCAAAAAGTCATACCGGCTAATAATAACTTAGATGTACTTTGGAGCCCAGCGCCCCTAACGGTTTTCCTAAGAGCACTGAGCGCAGTACAAACTGTTACTTTTTAATGTCCTGTGGCTCGATCTGAACCCTAGAGCCTAGGATAGAGGTCAAGGAGAATTTTCTGAATGCCAGGTGTTGAGAGCCA
>NW_011888871.1:497106-499277 GCF_000151845.1 Pteropus vampyrus | reverse complement strand
CAACGGACCGGGCGACCGGCCCGAGCATCCCGGGTGTGAGGGAGGTAGCCCCGGGCTCCGGGAACCGGGCCCCGCCTCGCACTGGTCAGGGAAGGCTTCCCGGAGGAGGTGCCGCCCAGGCTTACGCCCTCGGGCCAGGACAAGGGGATTCGCAACGGGTTGAGAAGGCTACTTCAGACGGGTGCCGGGAGCAGTTGCTCTGGAGAGGTCACAGGGGCCCTGGATGTCGCTAACAAAAAGGAAGCAACCTAGTGACAACGATCTGTGGGCAGGGAGATCCACCAGTGCAAAGGTTCTGAGGCAGGGAACAGCCGTGTGTTCCAGGGTTGGAAAGAGCGTGCTGGGGTCTGTCCTGGGGAGGGGCGTGGGCCTGACCAGGGAGAGCCTTGCCCACCGCCCAAGGAGTGTGAATTTTCTTTAGGGCGCAGTGGGGAGCCTGTAGAGAGTTCCAGGCAGAGGGAACCTTGCTCACCTTGGCAGGGCTCAGCCCAGCTCACGGAGGAGGCTCAGTGCTGCTGGCCCCTGGGGAGAACAGGGTTTCCTACTTGTCCCGTCACGTCCTGCCCCATCTAGAAAGCCTGCCTGTCTGTCCACACTGGCCTCTGCTACTGCTCCTTCATCTCTGAAAAGTAATTCCTTATGTTGTGATTATGAATATAATTCATGCCCATTTAGAGAGCATTTGGGACACTAATTACCTGTGACCTAAGTACTTACAGAGAACCATTAATGTTTGGTGTGTTTCTTCCAATTTTTTCTCGATGCACTTTTTTTCCATACACTTTTAAAAATGGTGGTCACATTCATGTTGTTTTGTAGCCTTTGCCATTTAATTTGTTGTTAGTTTTCTTCCATGTCCACGCATTTTCCAGAACATGATTTTAAAAGCTCTTACCTGTGGATACTCCCATTTCCTTTATCCATTTCTGTGCTTCTGCTCTTCGGTTCTCGCTTTTCGCCATTAGAAATGTTCTCACACACATAGCGTTTGTCGAGCCCCTTTTACACACCGGGGCACAAAAACAGGGTAGGCCGCGTGCCTCGTCTCCGGAACTCCGGGGAAGTGACTGGCGCCGAGCTCTCAGGCACTTGGGGGACTCAGCCCTTGGCCCAAGCTGACTGGGCTTCTCTGCTGAGCTGGGGTCTGCTCTACCACGCGAGACCCTCTCGAGGGCAGGCACTGTGCAGTCCGTCCAGTCCCCCCATCCCCCCAGCATAGCGCGGCCTCTGGGCTTGCTCATGAACTTGACAGAGCACTCCCCACGCCCGGGGGCTCACTCACCCTGCCGTGGCTGTGGCAGGCTCTGCTGACCACAGAGCAGAGTCACAGGGTGAAGTGGAGCGGGTGTGACCACCAGTGATTTAAGAGCCAACACCTGCAAACGGGTTTAAATCTTTAAGCCTAACTATCTAGGGCCCACCCTTGGGTCAGCAGAAGCCACTTGTTGGTCAAAGGTTGTGTTTAAGCCCCTTGGCCAGTCAGATTTCCCCCTTTACCATTGCGTGTGCGTGCGAGTGTGGCTCGGAGGCTGCTCTCACGGTTCAGGAGTTGGCGGTTGGGCCCCCCGTGCAGCCTGTTGCTGGCACTAGACGGGACAGGTTTTACTTTACTCGCTGGGCCAGAGCGATCATAGCATAAGAAGGCAGGAACCTTCATTAAGCCAAACAAGGCAAGCATTAATGAATGTTTTTTAAACGACTTGACTTGTTCTTACCAGGATACACTCACAGGTTCCTTGTGCTTTGATGTGAAGATGAATAAGAACATGTTTAAAATGTGGGAAATGAAATATTTTTAGATAGAACTGTTTCTTGATCGAAAGTACACAGCACTTCTGGAAATGGCGCTGCTAAGTTGGCAGTCGTGGAGCTGCCGTAGGAGGCAGAGTTCTGTGTTTTGTGTCCCCACCCGTCCCTCTGATGCCACTGAGCAGCCTGCTTTCAGCGTTGGGAGATCACTCTGAGTCGGAGTTTTGGCTTTCCGCCCCAGCAGCGTGCATGGGCTGTTCTCACCTTGCGCGTGTGCCTGTTGGGAGCCGAGCAGCTAGCTGCCTGACAGCTTCAGTGTCTGCATCTCTTCCTGCAGGGAGATGACAGTCTGTCTGCGATCACCTTCGACTCTGACACTGAGACGGTGAGTGTGATCGGGGGGCAGCAGCTCGTCCTGCCGC
>NW_011888871.1:494885-496521 GCF_000151845.1 Pteropus vampyrus | reverse complement strand
ATTGCGTGTGCGTGCGAGTGTGGCTTGGAGGCTGCTCTCACGGTTCAGGAGTTGGCGGTTGGGCCCCCCGTGCAGCCTGTTGCTGGCACTAGACGGGACAGGTTTTACTTTACTCGCTGGGCCAGAGCGATCATAGCATAAGAAGGCAGGAA
This sequence comes from Pteropus vampyrus, assembly GCF_000151845.1. Lineage (NCBI taxonomy): Eukaryota > Metazoa > Chordata > Mammalia > Chiroptera > Pteropodidae > Pteropus > Pteropus vampyrus. Next base: position 496,369 of record NW_011888871.1, on the reverse strand, counting down.
CCTTCATTAAGCCAAACAAGGCAAGCATTAATGAATGTGTTTTAAACGACTTGACTTGTTCTTACCAGGATACACTCATAGGTTCCTTGTGCTTTGATGTGAAGATGAATAAGAACATGTTTAAAATGTGGAAAATGAAATACTTTTAGATAGAACTGTTTCTTGATCGAAAGTGCACAGCGCTTCTGGAAATGGCGCTGCTAGGTTGGCAGTCATGGAGCTGCCGTAGGAGGCAGAGTTCTGTGTTTTGTGTCCCTACCCGTCCCTCTGATGCCACTGAGCAGCCTGCTTTCAGCGTTGGGAGATCACTCTGAGTCGGAGTTTCGGCTTTCCGCCCCAGCAGCGTGCATGGGCTGTTCTCACCTTGCGCGTGTGCCTGTTGGGAGCCGAGCAGCTAGCTGCCTTACAGCTTCAGTGTCTGCATCTCTTCCTGCAGGGAGATGACAGTCTGTCTGCGATCACCTTCGACTCTGACACTGAGACGGTGAGTGTTATCGGGGGGGCAGCAGCTCGTCCTGCCGCAGCTTACCTTCTGCTTAACGCACGTCGCTCCTAGGTGTGCGGTGGGTCTTTCCCCTGCAACGCTGCGCTTAGAGCTGGAACCCAAATTCTGGGTGCTATCCGTCATTTGAGAAGTTCCAGGTCTTTATTTGGATTTAAGTAACTGTTGATGATAATTTGAAAGCTTTTATCCCGAAGTTAGTCCTGAGCCTCTAGAGTACACTTGAGGCAGATGACGAGTTCCTATCCTGCATCTGGTTTGGGCCCTGCCCGCCCAGCCCCCGAAATCTGACTTGTAAGGGGCGGAGGAAGGGCCCAGAACCGGCTGTGTGGGAGAAAGGCGACCCTTGGCAGCTGTGGCTCTGGAGCTTTGCAGTGTCCTGGCCAGTCCCCAGGGAGCTGGGCACTGACCTGAAGGGACAGTAGGCAGCAGGGCTGGGCAGGCCCAGGTGCCCAAGGCTAACTGGGTCCCCACTCAGCCGCCCTGGGTGTGTTCAGAAGGCTGTGCCGGGTGGAAAATGACACCCGTTGACTGCGCCCGTGGTGAGGATGACAAAGGACACTCGTCTCCCAGCAGGGTGAATTCTAGCCAAGCCCAGCCCGCACTGCGGGGTCTGGCACCCTCTTTGCAGACTCTGGGGGAGCCTTGCAGGACCGCTGACTGAAGTGAGGGCCCCTGCAGGGTTAAGAACTGCCCCTCAGCCCGCTGAGAACACGGGCCCAAAGTGCCCTGGGGGAAATTCAGCCTGCATGGGAAAGAGTCCAGCGTGCCGCATGAAGTGGATGAGGGGACAGGCGCGAAGGCCGTGTCGTTCCCCGGCCACGTGACCACGATGGGGAGAGCCCAGGGATCCCCAGCTCTGCAGTCACTGTCCTGGTCGTCCCGGGGACAGTGTTCCAGACAGGCTCGCTCCTCTGCTGGCCCTGCCCTCCTCAGGGACCGGCAGTTGCCTTGTTCACAAGGTTTTGGCTGGCGGAGGCCA
>NW_011888871.1:492071-494421 GCF_000151845.1 Pteropus vampyrus | reverse complement strand
TGGGCACTGACCTGAAGGGACAGTAGGCAGCAGGGCTGGGCAGGCCCAGGTGCCCAAGGCTAACTGGGTCCCCACTCGGCCGCCCTGGGTGTGTTCAGAAGGCTGTGCCGGGTGGAAAATGACACCCGTTGACTGCGCCCGTGGTGAGGATGACAAAGGACACTCGTCTCCCAGCAGGATGAATTCTAGCCAAGCCCAGCCCGCACTGCGGGGTCTGGCACCCTCTCTGCAGACACTCGGGGAGCCTTGCAGGACCGCTGACTGAAGTGAGGGCCCCTGCAGGGTTAAGAACTGCCCCTCAGCCCGCTGAGAACACGGGCCCAAGGTGCCCTGGGGGAAATTCAGCCTGCATGGGAAAGAGTCCAGTGTGCCGCATGAAGTGGATGAGGGGACAGGCGCGAAGGCCGTGTCGTTCCCCGGCCACGTGACCACGATGGGGAGAGCCCAGGGATCCCCAGCTCTGCAGTCATTGTCCTGGTCGTCCCGGGGACAGTATTCCAGACAGGCTCGCTCCTCTGCTGGCCCTGCCCTCCTCAGGGACTGGCAGTTGCCTTGTTCACAAGGTTTTGGCTGGCGGAGGCCAACTGTGGGGAGAGTCACACCCCGGCGCTCCGAGTGCTGGTCTGATCACGTGTCTGCCTGTAAGGTCCCACAGCCTCGCGCCTGTGAGGGGACTCCTGGCCCGCTGCCCTGGGGACTGACTCGGCCTGGGGCGCCTATCAGTCCGCATGCGCTTCTTCCTCTGCTCAGGCTTGGCTATGTCCGCTGGCCAGTCCCCTCCCCGTGGATGCCGTCACCCCCGCCCTGTGGGCGCCCTCACCCCCGCCCCGGGAGCACCCTCACCCCCGCCCCAGGAGCACCCCAGCGCTCGTGACAGGCTGCTCAACACACTTCACCTCGTGTCTTCTCTCTTTCAGAAAGCAAAAAAGGAAAGTTTCCACAAACCTCCTCCCACATCACCAAGTAAGTATGACCAGGCGCCTGACCTCAGACTTCCAGTGCTGGTCAGAGGATGGTCTCGAGAGGCCGCCCTTCCCTGGTGCCCCGGGAAAAGGACCGAGATGTTTTGTTCTTCGAATACTCGGGATCACTGAGACACGACACTGCTGCCACCTGGCTCCGTTTTGTGCTGGGGTCTCGGGAGCGCCTGCTCCTGGAGTCGCCCTCCCCGGTCGCCTGGCCACCCCGGTGGTGGGGGGTCCAGCTGAGGGCCAGGCTGAGCCGTCGCCGTCCCACAGAGCCCCACAGACACGGCGCTTCTCGCCTCCCCGGCTCCGTCCGTCACACTCGCTCGAGCCCGGGCTCTGGGGGCAGTGTCCAGTGACGAGCCACTTCCAGCCTTAGGACTTTCTCCTCAAGGCTGCTGTCCGGGTGCTGCCAGGGCTACTGCCAGACCAGGTGCATGGTCAGTGGTCTTTTCTGGTCGGGGTGGCCGCGTGCCCGTGTGGCCGCGTGCCCGTGTGGCTGGCAGGACTTCTGTCTATGTCCTTGGCCGGGGGAGGGCGGCTCTGCCCGGCAGAGGCCCGGGCCACGGCCAGCCAGCACCGTCTGTCAGGGAGGACGTTGCAGGATGGGTCTTACTCGGCTTAGGCGACAGTCACACAGCCGGGCGGGGCAGGGAGGTGGCGCTGGGCTTCTGAACAGTGGTCTTCACTTCTCCTGCCCTGGAGGCCGGAAGCCTAAGGCCAGGCGCCAGCCTGGCTGGGTCCCAGCGAGGCCCCTCCGGGTGGCAGGACAGCTTTCTGGGCGCTAATCCCATCACAGGGCTCCACTCTCATGACGGAGCACCCCCAAAGGCCCACCTCCTGGGGGTTAGGCTTCCCCATGGGAGTTTGGGGGACACACACTCCCAGTCCATAGCAAATGGCCACCCAGCCTCTCCCTGTCTCTGCTGTCCTGGCACAGGGGTCCACGTGCGGATTCTACATCTACGAATGTCTTTCTGATGCACTGTAAATGCTAGGTCGGCCCCCTCCCACTACCCCAAAACCTATGGCCACGCCCGACTTAATCGTGTGCGTATGTATATTTTTACATGCATGTCTGTTTTTAACATGTTCTGTCACATATGACACGGTCGGAGAATGCAAATGAACTTTCACATTAGTCTAAGGAAAACGTAATTAGGAAAATAAGCTGCAGAGAAAGGAAAGCATGTTTTATACCACAAACAAATACGAACGTCACAAAGCAGCCATCCCGCAATTGGGATTTTTGATGTCCCGCCTCTCAGAGCTTCCAGAGAGCTGAGAAGTGGCGTGAGGACAAGTGCAGAGTTTGTGTTTAAACCTTGCTGTAGAACCGTGCCGTTTAAGTCCCTTTGGCTGGAAGGTGCCCAAGGTAAATTTTG
>NW_011888871.1:483329-492021 GCF_000151845.1 Pteropus vampyrus | reverse complement strand
GAGCACCCCAGCGCTCGTGACAGGCTGCTCAACACACTTCACCTCGTGTCTTCTCTCTTTCAGAAAGCAAAAAAGGAAAGTTTCCACAAACCTCCCCCCACATCACCAAGTAAGTATGACCAGGCGCCTGACCTCAGACTTCCAGTGCTGGTCAGAGGATGGTCTCAAGAGGCCGCCCTTCCCTGGTGCCCGGGTAAAGGACCCAGATGTTTTGTTCTTCGAATACTGGGGATCATTGAGACACGACACTGCTGCCACCTGGCTCCGTTTTGTGCTGGGGTCTCGGGAGCGCCCGCTCCTGGAGTCGCCCTCCCCGGTCGCCTGGCCACCCTGGTGGTGGGGGATCCAGCTGAGGGCCAGGCTGAGCCGTCGCCGTCCCACAGAGCACCACAGACACGGCGCTTCTCGCCTCCCCGGCTCCGTCCGTCACACTCGCTTGAGCCCAGGTTCCGGGGGCAGACGAGCCACTTCCAGCCTTAGGACTTTCTCCTCAAGGCTGCTGGCCGGGCGCTGCCAGGGTTACTGCCAGACCAGGTGCATGGTCAGTGGTCTTTTCTGGTCGGGGTGGCCGCGTGCCCGTGTGGCTGGCAGGACTTCTGTCTGTGTCCTTGGCCGGGGGAGGGCGGCTCTGCCCGGCAGGGGCCCGGGCCACGGCCAGCCAGCACCGTCTGTCAGGGAGGACGTTGCAGGATGGGTCTTACTCGGCTTAGGCGACAGTCACACAGCCGGGCGGGGCAGGGAGGTGGCGCTGGGCTTCTGAACAGTGGTCTTCACTTCTCCTGCCCTGGAGGCCGGAAGCCTAAGGCCAGGCGCCAGCCTGGCTGGGTCCCAGCGAGGCCCCTCCGGGTGGCAGGACAGCTTTCTGGGCGCTAATCCCATCACAGGGCTCCACTCTCATGACGGAGCACCCCCAAAGGCCCACCTCCTGGGGGTTAGGCTTCCCCATGGGAGTTTGGGGGACACACACTCCCAGTCCATAGCAAATGGCCACCAGCCTCTCCCTATCTCTGCTGTCCTGGCACAGGGGTCCACGTGCGGATTCTACATCTACGAATGTCTTTCTGATGCACTGTAAATGCTAGGTCGGCCCCCTCCCGCTACCCCAAAACCTATGGCCACGCCCGACTTTATCATGTGCGTATGTATATTTTTACATGCATGTCTGTTTTTAACATGTTCTGTCACATATGACACGGTCAGAGAATACAAATGAACTTTCACATTAGTCTAAGGAAAACGTAATTAGGAAAATAAGCTGCAGAGAAAGGAAAGCACGTTTTATACCACAAACAAATACGAACGTCACAAAGCAGTCATCCCGCAATTGGGATTTTTGATGTCCCGCCTCTCAGAGCTTCCAGAGAGCTGAGAAGTGGCGTGAGGACAAGTGCAGAGTTTGTGTTTAAACCTTGCTGTAGAACCGTGCCGTTTAAGTCCCTTTGGCTGGAAGGTGCCCAAGGTAAATTTTGCGCATCTTTCATTGTTCTTACTGAAAAGTCAAGCATTTCAAGCATTGACATCGTAATAATCAGCTTACTTTTGTCTTGATTTCTGTAAATGTCAGAATGTGTTTTACACAACTTGGAATGGCCACAGCTCTGAAACAGGAAACTCGAGGTGTGTGGCCCCGCCAGCTTGCGGACATCCCTCATCCCCTGCTGGTTCTCAGTGACGTGCTCAGCCCAGACACGCTGTGTCCCCTTCCCGAGCACCCTGCCGCCTCCTTCACCCTCACTCACCCTCTCACAGTGGCCATCTCGGCACAGATCACTCTGTCACCTGCTTCCGTCACGTTCATCGTGACCTGCGGCTCTGGATTTCTGTGCATAAAAGCGGGGGCCATGTCTGTCCCATTCACTTAGCGTTTTCTTAAATTGAAGGCCCCCTCAGGTTCCACGTGGCCGTGAGTCTCAGAGTGTCCTGAGGGCTCTAGTCGCAGGGGCCGCTGGGGCGGGCAGGGCGGGCAGCGCCAGCCACCCACGTGCTTCCGCCCTCCCACCCCACTTCCCTCCCCCTCCCCAGCCCCCATCCGTCCCTCAGGTTTTCCTGAGGGATTGTCCCTGTCCGTTAAGAGGGCGGGGTCATGGCGAGCGTTTTCTGATCACTCATTTGCTTTCGTAACAGCGCTTCAGCGGCTCTTTAGTTTGGGAGGCAGAACAGCTGGGAGAGGAGCAGGGCCTGGGCGGGTGACACGTGTCGGGTCGGGGTCTGATGAGTCTTTGTCCCCTCGTTCCAAATTATCATGGGAAATTTTCCATAGCTTTTAAGGCCATGGAAATGACTTAGAAATTTAAAAAATTAAATATTATTAGACATAGATTATTAAGATCTTCTACAGCTATACATTTTTTAGCTATTTAAGAAATATAAGCATGTTTTATAAATAATGCCCTTTGTATAAATTTGTCATATTTCATAAAGAGATGAAAGCCCAGATTTAAAAATATTTTTAAAACATTTCCCTTGTTCTGATGACAAACTCAAAAATGCCCTGCAAAGATATAATTTTTTTCTCATTTCTTCTAAATATTTTACATATTAAGTTCTAAACTTTATCACTGTGTAGCAATGTGAAAAAATACTTACAGTTTAAGTATAAAGGATACAAAATTGTGTGTCTCCTATAACTGAAACTATATATAAAACATATATGTATCTGAAAAAATTGAATGGAAAATTCAATTTTGTAATATTGATAGAATTATGGATTTGTATTTAAAAGTTCCCATTATGTTATTTATTTATATGTTATTTTAAAAAACAAATGTAAGTATATGTACACATAACTATTTCTTATCTTCATCAGGATGTTTTAGCGGGAGTCATTATGCCCTGCGAATGTTTTGTTTTATGGTTTTGTCTGTCTAAAGCACATGTGGTCAGGTGACAGTGTATTTTGCTCCTCTAAAACCATGTATTGGCTTTCAGAGTCACCGTATTACTCTAAGCCGAGAAAAGTGGCATCCTGGAGAGCTCTGAGGACAGCAGCGAGCATGCCCCTTGGTCACAGAATGTCCTTGACGCCGCAGAAGCTGTGGCTGGGAAGCGCGAAGCAAGGTGTGTGGTTGCTCCTGTAGAGGCCTTTCCGCCGCAGAGCGGGGTTTCCGAAACTGTGGGCAGTGATTCGAAATGTGGCTTGTCTGGGTGACATGGGTCTTAATCAAAGACGTTGAGCCCCCTGGCTTTGGCGTGACACGTGAGTGTGGTTTCTGACAGTCTGCACGTGTGACCCCTGATCTTTTTGGGTCTCGTGTTGACTTGGCACCGGCAGGGGTGTGTGGGAGCCAGCTCCCAGTGGCTTGCGAGAGCCAGCTGTTGAAAGCGTAGGAATTTTGTGGCAGCCGGAACTGGACGTGGTGTGGCCGCTTTCACTGTGGAAATGGGCGGACGCCACAATTCGAGCTTTGCCCATTTTCGAGAACCAGTTGAACGTTCGTCGGCGCACCGCCCAGTGCCGCCGTTTCCTGGCCGGCTTAGCTTCCTCCGGCCCAGAAAGGCTGATCATCAGAGGCAGAGGCTTCCGCTGTGTTTGCTCGTCCCCGCCTTTAAACCCAGGCACGGTCAGACCAGGAGGCCTGAGCCAGCCCGGCCTCTGCCCTCCCCTTGGCGAGCACTCCCGCCTGACTCACAGCTGTGCGAACCGAAAGGTCACATCTCGGGGTCTGCCAGCCACGTGGCACGTTGAGGGCGACAAGGCCGTGACTAAGGAAAAGCAGAAAGCAGCGAGATGGAGCGTCCTGTACCAGCCCCGTTAGTAGGAGGTCACGGAGTATCCCGAGGACAGTGAGCCTGACCGTCCATTCTGCCCTCCTCGGAAGGGCCTCTGTCCTGTGGACAGCGACATATCCCCCGCTTCACTTGTGGCTGCTCCTCAATCTTATTTACACATATTGTGTAAACAGTACTAGAAATGAACATCGCAAATGGTAGGAAAAAGCCCAGATCTCAGCAGAAAGCGTCGGTTTGCCGGCCTGTCTCTGTCTCCCTGTCTGGTCCTCGCCCTCGGGCGTCCCCCCGCGGCCCTCCCTGCCTCTCCCTGCTCGCCGTAGCCCGCGGGCCGTCACCTCGCCGCGTTGCCGCGAGGAGTCCTGATACAGTACGTGTCACGCTGAGACCAGAGTGCCCGTGCCGCGTGGGCGTCGGCTCCGAGCGTGCCCGTCCGTGTTGCGTTTGCTGTGAAACCTAAACACGCAGCTTCTCCTTTCGACCCCCGTCTCGAGCCCTGTGACTGCAGCCACGCCCTGCGCGCGTCCTCCGCGTCCCCTTGCTTCCTCCTTCCGTGTCGCCGCCGTTCTTGGTTTCTTTTCTGCAACAGTGTCGTGATTGCGCTAAAAACGTTGCAACATTTCTGCTTTTTTTTCTTTTTAAGATAATTGTACTAACTTCCAGGTTTTGACTAAAGAATAGCCCAGAATTCTTTCTCCTTTTCAGACAGTCTTTTAAGAGGCTGTGTGTCTTCCTCCAGGTCGTGTCCTCGGGACGCCTGTCTACAGAGAGAAGGAAGACATGTATGACGAGATCATCGAGTTGAAGAAGGTGCTATTTCAGCCTGTTCTTGGTTGATGTTAAACAGCGAAAGCCTTCCACGACGACGGGGGCTCATGGGGGCTCATGGGGGGTCATGTGGGAAGGCTGTGGGCTGTAGAGCGACACTGAGCTTACGCCGTGGCTGGTGACCCCGGTTTAGGAAAGGCCCAGCACGAGCTGTGCCGGTGCCCTGCCTCTGCCCCCGGGGGTGCACACTGGGGGACCTGTTGCCCTCAGGCCCTCTGCTCCCCGAGGCTTGGCCCTACAGTCGTGCCAAGCCGCTCCTATCGGCAGCCTCCCCTTTGTGTATTCCTGCAGTGTTAATGACACCGTGTACACACCACCTCAGCAGAGTGGCCTGAGATAGGTGACAACTATTACCTGGTGATGACGTTGAGACAGAGCTTATTAGCCTGTCCAGGGTCAGCCAGTAGCAGAACCAGGACTTTAGTCAAAGTCTGCCTCCCCGGGCCGAGGCGCCCTCCACTGCCCGTGCTCTCCCGCCCCCCAGAGGGCGGGTTCCGCTGACACGCCACCCCCTGGCACCTCCCTGGCCTCCTCCGCGCTCACTCGGGCCTTCACAGCCATGTCTGTTCCTGTGCCCCGGGGGAGTGGCGGGGGCCATTCTCTTCCTAAGGCTACTCCATTTATAGATCTGCTGTCCCCTGTCCCCGGCCGAGCCCCTCTGCAGGTTTGTGGTCCGTCTGGGCCCCAGAGGCTGAGCAGGGCGTTGGCAGCCAGCACGGCAAGGAGGCTGGCCGCCGTCTTACCTGGTCGGGCCCCGTGGGCAGCCGCAGCCTCCTGTCGGCCCAGAGGACGCCCCGCCACGGGGGCCACCGGGCAGGGAGCGCATGGCCTGAACCGGAACATCCCACCGCAGAGACATGGACGCTGCTGCTCCTAGCGCCCCGGAGAGAGGCTTATTCCGGTTGAGGGGTTGCACCAGGGAACCCGGGGTCCCCAAGGCTGAGGGATTGCCGTAGCAGCGCTCCTGGAAGGGAGCTCTGAGGGCCGGAAGTGGGTCCCTGGGTAGAATCGTCTCGCCTTTACTCGAACTTCCCATCGCGGGGTCCTGGACGAGCCCAGCCTCAGCCCCCAGGTTCGTTGGGGAGGCGCGTGTTCAGCCGTGCTCTGTCGCGCTGGGGTCTGGGTCATCAGAGCAGTTTTCCTGTGGCAAGCGACACCTCCGTTTCCTGTTGAAAACGGGGCAATAATACTACAGCGAATAGAATCAACGAAATAGTCCGCAAAAGTGCCTCAGTACAGCGCCCGACACACAGGAGGTTACGGGGAGGCCCCGCGCCCCCACCCCGTCCCCGTGCAGCTCAGGTCCAGGGCGTGGCGCCGAGGCAGCGTCCGTCCGTGTGCAGCTGTCTCGTGGTGCGCGTGGTCCCTGGGGCCACGGCCACCGCAGAGGTCCCCTCCACTGCCCCTCTGCAGTCACCCCCCATCAGCATCCCCCGTCCCTGGCAGCCTCTGCTGATTCTGCGTCTCTGTGATTTTGGCATCTTGGCGAAGCCGAAGCCGAATGAATGGGGTCGCACAGTGCGACCTTGGAGGTGCTCTTCCCACTCCTTCGATGTGCCCGGGATGTTGGGTGCTCAGCAGCACCCTCCTCTCGGTGCCGCTCGGCTGTGCCCTCGAGCTTTGCTGCGTTGCGTTTCTCTGCCCACGGTCCTCTGGGATTGTGATGTGTGGCCGCCGAGAGTTTAAAGGTCTTCCTGTTCCTGTCGCCGTCGAGTTCGGTCCCGCAGTGGCACAGAGCACACTCTGCCACCTCGTGTCCTCCCATCTGTGGCGTTCGCCGAGGCCCAGAATGTGGTCTGTGCCCGTGCATGTTCGGGCCGTGCTCCTTGCTTGCCAGCTAGAGCCTGCAGGCCGGGGCCGTGGGACTCTGCTGGCTCCCAGTCCCGCCGTCACGTCCGTGCTGACGGGGTGTTAAAGTCTCCAAGAACAGTCGTGCTTTTTCCCGTCTCCCTTCCCGTGCCCGCTGCGTTCCACGTTTCGCGGCTCTGTTGCTCGGGGGCGCACGCTTGGGATCGCTGCCTCCGTGGTGGCTCGACCCTGGAATCGTCGTGTGGTGGCCCTCCCTCTTCTGGTGGCTTTCTGCTCTCCGAGGTCTGCTTCGCCCGACGCTGACACAGCCACTCCCGCTCGCTTCTGATGAGCGTACCGGTGGCATCTGTTTTTCCATCCTCTTACTTTGACCTGCCTGTCTCACGTTTGAAATGAGTTTCCTACAGACAGCGTGTAGTTCAGACAGCGTATATTTTTCAATCTGCTTTGCCAATCTCTGTCTTCTGATCGTCTTTCAGATCACTTACGTTTCACATCGATGCGTTAGGATTTAAGTCTCTGCTTTATTTTGTGTGTGCGTGGCCTCATTACCACTGGTCAGTGGGAAGTCATGACTCTCCAGTAGGCTTCCTCTGGCCACCCCACCTGTCCCCCAGGAGGAGGCGCGGGCACCTGCTCCAACCTGGCTGGGTGGAGGTCTCGGTCTCCCTCAGCCCTGGCTGGCCGGGTGGGGCCGTAGCATCCCCTGCGGTGTTTGTGGTCCTCGTCTGAGTTTCCTGCTTTGGCTGGCTGCCCCTTTCCTGCCGGAGAGAGGAGGCTGTTCTTGTGTGTGCCTGTTGGCTTGTCCAGGCTGATGGCTTCTCCAGCACCCAGTCCAGGATGTCCAGAGCCGAAAGGAACCTGGGGGAATCTCTGTGTGTCACCCTCATGTCCTGAGGTCCCTAGCTCGTCTACCTTCTTCTCTTCACCTGTCTGAGTCTTCTCAGGTGTCACACACAGCGTCCGAGGGTTTGAGTGGACTCGCTCCCTCTTCCCCGGTGACTGCAATGACTGACTCATTCGTCAGACACTCACTGAGTGCCGAGACCTCTCCTGCCCCACTGCGGCACTGGCGGTCGCACCCACCTTGGCCACGTGGCTGGCTTGCCAGGCCTCCCTCAGTGGACGGTGGACTCAGAATCCCCTTTCCCGTGGTGGCCGCTTTGTTCAGACTCTGTCTCTCTTCTGAGTACCGCAAGTCCCTTAAAAGGAGGACGTTTCTAAGATAACTGGTAGCTCAAGTGCAGGCTGATGCTGGACGCCAGGTGACCGTGGCACCAGCTGACCTGTGTGGGCATCCCTCGGCCGAGGCTGTGGACACTGTGTCAGCCTCACGCTCTTCGGGCTGCAGGGTGTCACAACGTCCAGCGAGGACGTTGAAAATACAGACGCCCTCCCGTCGCCATGTCATGAGAGGACTTAGTCAGTCCAGAGTAGCAGAAAGGATGTTTCAAAGTACGGGATAGTTGTGGACAGTGAATAAGCTCAGTGCTGTGCAGCGTGACGACAGGTGTCAGCTCCCCGCAGGCTGGTGAAAGGCTGATTCACAGGCGAATGCTTGGGAACCATTGCCCCGACCAGCCAGCCTCGGCCGAGGCTGAGGATCGGAAATGAGCATTAGGGTCTGATGAGTTTGGGTTATAGGCGGTGTGACCACCAAGGGCTTCTTGTGTGGCCGCGGAGGACACGCAACCCGGCGCCCGGCAGCAGCGCCGTCCACAGCGTCCGTCTGTAGCGCTCCTCGTGGGGCATGGCGTCCCGAGCTGCGTGGGTGGGCCCGCACCTGGCGGGCACTCGCCCTGCCCCGCACCCAGTGCAGCCGTGCCCTTCGGAGCTCCTCGCCGTGCCGCCCGGGCCCCGCCCACCGCCACACCACGCGCCCTGGCAAACTGGGCGGCCTGGAGCGTCCCCCCCAGCTCGGTGTCCCCGGCTGTGCGTGTGCGTGCGGCTGCTTCTGGGTGCATTTGGCCCTTCTTCCTCCAGTCACTACGCATGCAGAAGAGCGAGGTGGATCTGATGAGGACGAAGCTTCGGCGCCTGGAAGAGGAAAAGAGCAGGAAGGACCGGCAGATAGAGCAGCTTTTGGATCCGTCCCGAGTAAGTCCCGGCCCGGCCCGGTGGCCCACCGCGCCGCCCGGCGGGGGCGGAGGGGGCCGTGCTGCCTGCTGTCACTTCTCACTCCGCTTCCCACAGGGCCCGGGTTCTGCTCGGACTCCGGCAGAGGACAGGCCTGAGACTGGCTGGGTGAGTACCGTCTCCAGCAGCACAGACACCTGGGCAGTGAACTTACTTTCAGAGCAGCCCACGGTGAGCGGGGCCCTCCCCCCGA
>NW_011888871.1:477772-483279 GCF_000151845.1 Pteropus vampyrus | reverse complement strand
CCCGGCAGCAGCGCCGTCCACAGCGTCCGTCTGTAGCGCTCCTCGTGGGGCATGGCGTCCCGAGCTGCGTGGGTGGGCCCGCACCTGGCGGGCACTCGCCCTGCCCCGCACCCAGTGCAGCCGTGCCCTTCGGAGCTCCTCGCCGTGCCGCCCGGGCCCCGCCCACCGCCACACCACGCGCCCTGGCAAACTGGGCGGCCTGGAGCGTCCCCCCCAGCTCGGTGTCCCCGGCTGTGCGTGTGCGTGCGGCTGCTTCCGGGTGCATTTGGCCCTTCTTCCTCCAGTCGCTACGCATGCAGAAGAGCGAGGTGGATCTGATGAGGACGAAGCTTCGGCGCCTGGAAGAGGAAAAGAGCAGGAAGGACCGGCAGATAGAGCAGCTTTTGGATCCGTCCCGAGTAAGTCCCGGCCCGGCCCGGTGGCCCACCGCGCCGCCCGGCGGGGGCGGAGGGGGCCGTGCTGCCTGCTGTCACTTCTCACTCCGCTTCCCACAGGGCCCGGGTTCTGCTCGGACTCCGGCAGAGGACAGGCCTGAGACTGGCTGGGTGAGTACCGTCTCCAGCAGCACAGACACCTGGGCAGTGAACTTACTTTCAGAGCAGCCCACGGTGAGCGGGGCCCTCCCCCCGAGGCGTAGCAGACGCAGAGGAGGGCCTGGGGCGCTCTGAACCCAGTCCCCACGGAGCGGTGCGGGTGACAGGAGATGCTGCAGGGCCGTGAGGGGGTGTGGGGCCCAGCAGGCTTTCCACGGGCCGGAAGTCTGCCGTAGGAAAGTGGGCACAGTGGGGGACCACCCCATCCTACCCAGAGAAACACATCGCGCTTAACCAGCGACACTGATTTGAAACAGAAGCAAAGCAGGAATGGGACGAAGACCTTAAAACACATACAGACACCGTTTCTGTGTTGCTTAGTAACGCGTAACAGATCGAATGCAACAAACGATGGAAAATGGGACCGCAGTGTGATCGATGCTGTGGCAATAAACTGGCAGTTGGAGAAAAACATTTCACGGCAAACCTCATACGAGTCGAGGAAGTACGTGTCTGTTTCATGTGAAGTGCTAAAAACCGGAAAGGATGAGATTATGAGATTATCGCACACAAAGAATAAAGTAACAGTGATGTTGTGGTGAGTGGGTTTGATGACATAAGATTTATCATAAAGACCCATTAGACCATGACAGAAACGATCGGTGTAACGGGGCGTCATCGATGGCACAGCAGACTTCCGTCCAGGGCACACAGACGCTACTGACCTAGACAGAAGCAAGGCTGTCTGCTCCACTGACTGGAGCAGCTCTGCGTGAAGACCGCAGCACGTAGACGCGTAAGGGCTTGAGAAGGAGTCAGCGCTTACACAGAAGATAGTTTTACGTAGCAGTGGCCCAGCGCACAGTTTGCACACGTACACAACCTCACGTGGCCTGTGCTGCCCGGGACTTGCATCCCCATCTTTGAAATCGGGAAACCGAGGTTAAGGGAGTCGCCTCGCCCAAGCTGGGTTAGCAGTGAGTGGCCGTGAGCCCCGAAGGCCAGGCTGGTGTCCACTCGGTCCCCACTGCTGAGCAGCAGTCAATGCTGGTGTGAAGGCCTTGTCCTCAGCTACTGGGACGGGAGACTCTCGGCTTCAAGGAGCAAAACAGCCAGGCCGCCAAGCCAGTGTGGGGGGCTGGGGCAGCACAGGCACGTAGAACCAGACATGACGTGTTAGGCGCTGTGTCATGTGGCCGCAGCGGTCCGTGAAGTCACCCCTTGTCTAACACCACTTCTTAGGAAAATCCAGGAAAAAAAGCCTTTGGCACAAGGTTATTTATAGCTGCCCCATTTGGGAGGAAAATCGAGGAGAAGCCATTCAGATTGGAATGCCGCTGCATCAAAACATCTTCAGAAAAGAATAAAGAATATAAAACAACAGAGCCGTCTGCGTGACTTGGGTGAGGGCGTAGAGTCCTGAAAATGACGGGGATTTGCAGAGAGGAAGGGCTCCTTGCATGTTTGTTGTTCTGCTTTTTTTTTGTTATTAAAGTTGATTCAGAGTGGGAATTCTAGATCGCAGGGTACGTGCGTTCTGCCAGGCCACCCTTCACAGTGGCCGTGTCCGCGGTTGGACACTTCCACTTGGCATCCATGCTCAGGAGACGTTTGCGTGTGTGCACCGCGGGGCTGGCCAAGGATTATTCGCAGTCGCAGAAGTGGGTTCGGCTTCCAGACTTGTCACTGGGAAAGGGGGCACTCTGCCGTGCGCGTCACGTGGTGCGAGAATACAGAGATGCAGGGACGGCTCCCCAAGACCGTTCGCTGAGCTGCAGGGGCCACGTGTGCCTGGGCGCCGTGGACATACACGACGGGATGCCGGAACTGCAGGGGTGCGCACACAGCCGAGCACGCGTACACTGCAGTCTCGGGAATGCACTTCGAGTTGGTGACAATATTTGGTTGAGAGCGATATGTCAAAGGGTACTGTCGCATCCATAATATTTAATTTTTTAAACAAAATGTGTTCGTGCATCGCTAAGGTAATTTAAACTTACCTTAAAATCCAGTTAGAAAGTAGTTGGGCCATTCCAAAGAAGGGGAGACGTCTGCTCAGGGACGTGCTGCTGTCGTCTCCCCAGTGATGGACTGACAGGGAAGGAGGCAGGCGGTAAGCGGCACTCGGGGAGGGCGGGGCCCTGGGGACCCCGCAGGCCTCTGTCCCGCTGTGCCCTGCCTCTTTCTGCCCTGCTCACCCCCAGGGAGTGTGTGGGCCGAGTTGTCATGGGGGGAGTCAGGGCTGATGACTTTGCATCTAGTGACTGGTGTCTTCCTGGAAGACAACTGGGGAGGCACCTGGCGGTCCCCTAAGCGTGGCCCATGGCCCAGGGGAGGGCTCTGTGCCTGGCGGGCGTCTGCCTAGGGACCCCCACCCGCCTGGGCCCGCTCACTTGCCTCCCTGCACTGAGTGAGCGGGTCGGCGGCCCCGTCTTCACTGTGCTGTGGTCTGGAAGAGAAGCCAGCGATGAAGCGAGGACAGTGAGGTCCTGTGACGGGGGGCCGTGCGGGCAGGGGCCACCCGGACCTGCCTGGGCACAGGACGGGCTGAGTCCGCAGAGGGAGGGGACCACGGACGTGGAAACGGCCAGCGTGACGTGCTGCTGTTTCGTTGGCAGGTCGTTAGTGGCCTGAAGCAGAGGATCCTGAAGCTGGAGCAGCAGTGCAAGGACAAGGACAACACTATCCAGTACGGAGAGGTCGGCAGGCTGGCCCGGGCTCCCCGCGGGCTCCCGGCTCCCACCCCCGCTGCTGGAGCTGGCCGCTCGCCGCTCCCGCCTCCTTTCGGTGGCTTGTGTGCTCTGTCCTCAGACGGCAACTTCAGTTCCCACCCGCCGTGCCCTGTTCCACGCCCCTGCTCCCAACTTCATCTTTCCACCAGAGAGCCAAGTAGACGTTGGCCGCCTCTTCCAAGTGTCACGAAGGAGCAGCCTTTTCCTCGCATCTCTTCCCGTGCCTGTCGCATTTAAGAAACGCCTTCTGTCCTTAGTCTCCCGTGGACCAGTCTTCATCTCCAACGCGACACAGGAAACCCCGATGCTTAGGCCCGTCCCCCAGCTGCCCCTCACTGGGCCCCGTCCTGGCTCTGCCCTCGGGGCGGCCGCTCGTCCTTCCCGCTGTCTGGTGCGAGGGCAGAGTCCTCCAGCGGTGTTCACGCTGCTCTGAGGAGCTGCGAGGTCCCACCTGTTGCCCCGCGCCGCCTCTTCACGCAGCGCTCTCCCCCTTCTTCGTTTCCTGCTAAAATGGTCACCTGAAAAAACGTTGCTTGCTGATTTTTTCCGAGTTTCGGAATCCTGATCCGTGTGGCTTTCCTTTCCTCTGTTAGAGCCTTTGTCCAGAGGCGGAGAGCAAGGAGAGTCACTCTGACCGCTGGGGGCAAGTGGCTGTCCTTCACACGGACAGCCCCCCGCTACCCCGGAGGCCTGTCTTCACAGTCGCTCCAGTTTTAGACAGCCTCTTACTTAGTAAAGAGCATCATTAGGGAGTTTGTCACTCACCTTGGGAAGTGGCTGGTCAGTCTGGAAGGGAGTCTGTGCGAGGCCACCAGCCAGCCGAGGGCCAGCTCAGCCTTTCCCTCCCAGCCCGGCTCTGATGTCCTGGGGACACGTCCTCTTCTCTGCCCGGGGAATGCTGGCACTGCCGTGTTAACTCTGAACTTGGCTTTCTAGCAAACTGCAGACCGACATAAAGACCACGAACTTGGAGGAGATGAAGATTGCCATGGAGACCTACTACGAGGAGGTGGGTGCCCTTCTGCCCAGAGCGGGTGCAGGGCGGGAGTAGGCACACGGGCCCAGCTGCTGGCCTGGGTGATGGCCAGTGGCCCTGTGGGGACCCCGCTCTCCTGCCCCAGCTTGAGTGAGCGTCACGCACCTAGCCCTCACCTGCCGCGGGACAGAGGTCAGGCGTGTGCGGCAGCCTCTTTAGAGGAAGGTGGGCCGTGCTGGCTCGCGTCCTGATGTGCATGTCCTGATGCGTTCTAACTTGCCGTTTGCAGATCCATCGCCTGCAGACCCTCCTGGCGAGTTCCGAAACCACGGGAAGGAAGTACGATGATCTGTCGGGAGCCGGGGCTCCTATGCGGGCCTCGTGTTCCACACCAAGCAGCATGGCCGCTGCGGGGCCACGCCCGCCCTTGCGCCAGTGGGCAGATTGCCACGTTTCCACGGGGGTGGCCCCCGGGTGCCCTGACAACCGCCCCGTGCTGACCGCCGACGGTCACTGTCCACACTGCCTAGCGGCACTGGTTCCCCCAGCGGATCTTCCTGTCGGGGAGAGTTCAGCACCAAGTGCAAGTTCGTGTTGCCGCATGAGTTTATCAGGAGGGGCAGCAGGGTGGCCGTCCTCTCAGCGTCCCTCACCCCTTCTCCAGCCCACACCGTGCTGACAGCAGATGTGGGGAGCCGCAGTCCCTGATGGGGTTTGTGTGTCGCGGCCTCTGTGGTCAGTCCTGAACATTCGCAGGGCGTTTACACGGCCGGCCCGGCCTTCGCTTTTTTCCTAACCGCCCGTAGTTGAAAACAGGTTGGCAAACTTTCCTGTAAAGGGCCGGATGGCACTTGTGGCCGGTCCCTGCCGTTTGCAGCGGAGCGTCCCGTAGTCTGCACGTGCGCTGAGCTGTCGGGAGTGAACGTGCCCCCGGGGGTGCGGAGGGCGGCTCTGGTCGTGAACTGCAGTGCATAACCTGGTGCTAGGTGTGTTTCTGCTCAGAGACACCTCGACGTGCACTGTCGACACCTTAACACTGAACTCGGCCCAGACGGGTCTCCTGCCGCCCTCCACTGGGCCCACGGGCCGCACTCGGCTCTGCACCAAGGGGACGATTTAAGCAGTGAACGCACCGACGGAGCACAGCACTGTGAAAAGCACATGCTGAGTGGACCGCGGAGAACTGAGAGGCAGGGCGGTGCCTCGTTCAGCCTGAGCTGGGCACGTGCCCGCCGGCGACTCTGGTTTTTCGCCTCCCTGCCCACG
>NW_011888871.1:473389-475842 GCF_000151845.1 Pteropus vampyrus | reverse complement strand
GCCCCAGGAGATCGGTCCCATGGAGAGCCCCAAGCCCCAGTCTTCGGATGAGGCTCGGTCAGACCTCCTGGCTCACGCCGCGTCCAGCTCCGCGGGGCACGGGCAGCCACCGGCCGGGCACCTGGAGGAGAGTGAGCGTGTCCGGGCTGCGGTGAGGAGCCTGAAGGGCGAGCGGCGGGCCCTGCGGGCGCAGCTGCAGGACAGAGAGTACGTGGCTGGTGCCGGGCAGCTTCCCGCCCCCGGGGGGCCTGGCCTCCTGCTGACAAGCGTTTTCGCGAGGCGTCCACCGTTCTCATGGCCTTGGGCGCGCTCAGCTCTCAGGAGCGACTGCACGAGGACTTTCTGATTCCGAAGCGTACGTTTCGGTTGTAACATAAAGCCAGCTTTAGCGGTAAAAAGAAAACATTAATTGGCCAAGTCAGGTTTCCAAAGGGGGTGGGCATTCAGATCTCCTTACACTGAATTCCAGAGGGGTTTCCGAACTTCTTTAGAGAAAAATGATTTGGTTAATTCTCGTAAAATAGATATGCCATCAATTAGGTCTTATGCGGAGTGGTTTAAAGACTCAGTGACGTGTCTGTGTCACCTTTATCAAATGGGACACATGCGTGAGCTGTTCGGTGCGACCCTAAGAGTTTTGAAGGGCGAAGCCTCAGATGTCGCTTATTCTCTGTCTCCAGCATCTTGATCTGTGGTTCACCGAAAATGCACCGTCCTCCCGCTGTTTCCTTGGGGCTTCTCTAGTCACCGTTCTGTCGTGAGGAAGCCACCGCACGGTCTTTTGAGATGGGCTTTATCTCTCAGACCTTGCCACCCAGAGCATGGCCTGGGAAGCCACCTAAGCACAGACCGGGAGCTGGTTAGAGATGCAGCACCTCAGCTGCCCCAGGTCTCTGGAGCCTGTCTGTCTCATGCGACCTCACCGTGACTCGCGTGCACTCCTGGGCCTGAGAGGGACTCCCTGGCTTGCTCGGGGCCTGGGTTCCCTGCTGCTGTCCCAGCAGAAGGCCAAGCCTTTCCCTGTTTTCACACGCGCTGAGAGGTTCTTTGCAAAAATTAGTCTAGTCATTTTGAAAGGTACGTAGTCATTTTGAAAGCTGTCACATGGCATGACAGTAGCTTCATTTATTGACCTTGACCCTGCCCTTCTCTGCGGACCCCCTATGGTGTGTAGTCCGGTTCATACAGATTTTCACAGGACCTTGAAAAGCCATTGCGACAGAAAGCCGTGGGACTGAGCTTCAGCTAGAGGTCGTGTTTTAAAGCCACATTCTTAGCCACGAGTCACCTGGGGGGCCTAGGAAAGCCTGTCTGGGAGTAGTGCAGTTGTGGGTGCCCCACTTTGTCCTCAAGCCCTCAGCTCAGGCAGCACCCACGTAGTTCACGTGGCCCTTCAGAGCACTCGTCTGGGGCACGGACTGGGTGCCCACTGTCTGACAGGGTGGTGTCCCTCCCTGGGATACAGGCCGTGAGGCGGGGCTCCACCTAGTCGGGGCTCACTCCCCGCTGTGTCCCCCTCACAGCAGACCCCCCGTGACATCTGACTCAGGACCCCTGCCTGTTCTCGGCCCTCTCTTCTCTGGCCCTGGCTCTGTGTCCACGGTCATCAGTTAGGGGGTTGGGCCGCGTTATTTTTCTCTGAGTGCTCCCGGCCTATGACGCTTGGTGTAACGTGGTCCTGTTTTAACGACCGCTGAAACGTCTCTGGTTCTGTGTGTTCAGCCTGGAGGTGAAGCAGCTGCTCCAGGCAAAGATCGACTTGCAGAGAGAGCTGGAAAGCGTGAAGGAGGGCGAGAAGGAGAGAAGAGAAAGAGAGGGGGCTCTGAGGTGAGTGAGCCGGGAGTCCGTGTTCGGAGCGCGCACAGTCCCGGCCCCGCCCGCCGCATGCCGGCCCCGCCTGCCGTCAGCGCGGCCGCAGCCTCGCCCCGAAGCTCGCGGTGGTGCTTTCCTTCCGAGTGAGGATCCGAACTCTGGGGAAGGGCTCGCCTCGTACAGGACAGTGTCGGGGGGAGCAGGCGTCATGGCATCTGCCGTGGGCACACCCCTCAGTCTGGGTGTCGGCCCTGCTTCGGGGGTCATCGCCTCCCACACCCTTCGTAGCATCGTTGTCCACGATGGCCAGAAAGTGGGAACAGCCCAAGTGTCCGTCAGCCGATGAACAGATAAAAATCTGAGGTGTGTGCAGACGAGGGGAGGGACGGAGTGAGGCGCTGACACACGCCCCAGCACGGGTGGCGCACGAACCGACGGGCGCAGCAGGAAAGGCCGCCTGGCGGGCGGTCCTCGGACACCCAGCAGACGCAGATCCGCAGGGACGGGAAGCAGATGCGCGTTGCCAGGGCAGGACAGGCGGGGCGATCTAAGTGCCACTGCGAGCTCACTGACCAGCACTCAGCTGTGTGCCACGAGGTCGTGAGTTCCGTGCCATGTGGACGTCACATCAGTAAAGTGCC
>NW_011888871.1:465560-468821 GCF_000151845.1 Pteropus vampyrus | reverse complement strand
TGAAGTTCGTGTTGCACTTTGGAGCGAGGGGAACGTAGGGCTACCTCACGAAGCGCCGTCGCGCGCCTGTCTGCGTGAAATCCGGCCAGACCCCAGCGTTACCGTCACGATACGTACGTGGCGTTAACGTCAAGTGAATGCTCCGATGACGTCACACCTTCAAATTCATTCGTTCGTTCATTCATTCAACACACAGCTATGGGTCATCAGCTTGCGTCAGGCAAGCGAACGTGGGCAGCGAGGCAGACAGGCGAACTCCTGGTGATCGGGCTGGTGGACGTGCCACAGGCCGCTGGGCCTGCTTGCGAGGCCTGGAAACTCCCTCCGGGGGTGACGTTGGAGCCGGGCCTTGAGAACAGGCAGGGCCCCGTGGGGATAGGAAGTGGGGGCACAGGTGCCCCAGGCCAGAGGTTCGTGCACGTGAAGCCCAGGGGCCCGTTCGGGAAAGCAGAGCAGGTCTGAGCGACGGGCGCGCGGGACGCCCGTGGGAATGGAAGTCAGGGGACGGTGGGGGCGCGGCAAGCGCAGGGGACGGATGTCCGGGCGGCGGTGCGGATCTGCGGCCTGGCCTCCCGCGCAGCCTCCTCAAGGCCCCCTCGCCCCTGCTTTGCCCCCTGCAGCCTGTTGCCCACTCAGCCCCCAGGGTGGTGCTGGTAAATGGCGGACAGCACCCCTCCGCAGTGACCCTCTCACACAGAGAGCAGAGCCCAAAGCTGCCCCGAGGGCCCTGCACACCGCGCTCCATCTGGAGGTGGCTCCGGCCTCCGTGGCAGCCTCAGGCCCTTCCTGTCCCAGGCCCTTTGCCCTCACTGCCCCGCAGGAAGTCTAGAGGGCTCTGGCCCCCGGCTTTTGCAGGTCTTGCTCCCTGGCGTCCTCAGGTCTCCACTGAGTCGCCGCCTCCCCGAAGACCCTTCTCTGAGCGCCCACCCCGCCCCTCCCCGCCCGCCCTGCTTTATGTTGTTCAGGGCGTCGATCCCTCCGGACGCTGCACTTGTCAGTTGCTGTCCCTCCCGTTAGAACGCAGGTGCCGCGGAGGCAGGGAGCGTCTCTGCCTTTGCCGCCATACTCCTGGTTAGCAGGACGCCGCCTGGCCTCCGGTGAACAGTTTTGAATGAGTGAGTGAACGAGTGAATTCGGGACGCCTCAGGGCCCTGGCTGTGCGGTGTGGCTTTGAGCAGACGGCCAGCACGCGCCGTCCGCCACCTTCGGCCACCTCCGGGCCCCGTCCGAGTCTCAGCCCCTCTCTCTGAGGTGAGGTGCCGGGAGCTCTCCAGGGGGAGCTGCCAGGACGCTCGGTTGGCATGTGGGCATGGCACATGATGCGTGGCTCGCTGCCCTCTGTCATGCTGTCCCGGGCGCAGTGCGGCCACCGCCGCAGCTGAGGCAGGGGCTCTGTGGTCGTCCGGCTGTGCGGGCCTCCTGGTTAGTCCGCGTAGTCACCCGCTTCAGCGGTTCCCACCCTTAATGCCGGCTGTGCCCTCGGCTTCCATGGCCGTGCTCGTTCTAACCCGTGTTCGGGGCGCCCCCTTCGCTCTGCCTTGGAGGACAAAGAGGCTTCTTTGTGGCGACTTGATTACGGGGCATCTAGAAGCGTGCGTCTGTCGGGACTCAGCGTGCGCGTCAGCCTCCCAGAACCACGAGAGCTCAAGCCTCTTGTGCAGCGGCGATGCCCGGACCAGGCCGGGCAGACACACGTGCTGCCCAGACCCTGGGCACTGATCGCGGATCCCCGCGAGGCTCTCCGGAGAATCGCAGGATAGCTGGAGGAGGCACGCACAGCCGAGTCCACGGCTCCAGCACGGAAGCCTCACTGCGTGTGCACTGTGGGCCGGAGTCAGCTGCCCTGGTTCCTAACGTGACAGCATTCAGCGTGACTCCTTCATGTCCCCAGACTCAGTTCACGGGGGTCGGGGGTCCCTGGAGGGTTGGCGTGTTTCTCGCTGTCGGAGGTTCTGGTGAGAGGTTTTTCCAGTGCTTTTGCGACCATGAGTCGCGGGGGACATCACTTTCTCTGCTGTTAGAGCCTTTCACTTGAGGACCTCCTGTAAGCCGTGCCCGCCGCCCCCCGGGGAAACCAACACCCTCCTCTGTCCTCTGTCCCAACAGGCGGCTGCTGTGCTTCAGGCAGCTTTCAGGGGACACCTGGCACGGGCAGAGCTAGTGTCAAGACAAGCGTGGGATTCGGAGTCTTCCGGCATGCCCAGCCTCCCCTGCCAGGTAACCCTGCGGGGGCCAGCCAGCCCTGAGTGCTCACAGTCACCCCCTTCTTCTCAGACCTCATCAGCCCAGGAAAGCGGGGGCCACCTTCCCATCGTGTATCCTTCCCTAGGGTGCCCTGTCCCCCGTGCCGGCACCTTCAGGCCACACGGTGGTGCCTCTGCCGCAGAGTGCCAAGCAGCCTGTCCCTCCCGCAGCCGAAGCACAGTCAGTGAGGGACCAGCTTCCTGTGTCAGCCCCACCTCCGTGGGGGACAGGACGTTCATCTTAAGGCTCTAGAGGCTGAGGATTAAGAGCCCGCAGGCAGCAGTCTGCCGCCTGGAGCGGAGCCGTGCTCCGCCTGGCTGTCCGCGGTCCCTGGAGACTGTCTCCGCCGCAGGGTGGGCGGTGCTCTGAAACCGCTCCCGTCCGTGTCGTTGCCTCAGGACTCACCCCCACCCTGCGTGCCGAGCCCCATTGTCCAGGCCGAGGACGACCCAGGGCAAGAGGAGGCCATCACCACCATCCAGTCCGTCCTCCGGGCACACCTGGCACGGATTGGGCACAGGTGAGCCGACCGGCAGGGGAATGCTAACCCAGGCACATCGCCAGAGCAGAAGCTGCCCCTTGTGACAGCGTCCTCCCGTGCCGTGCAGGTGCAGGGGGCCCCGGGCTCAGGCATCTGGGAGAGCCGATGCGAGGCTTAGTGTAGCCGCGTGACCGTCACCCGTGGGCTGCTGCCGGCTTGTCCTAGCGTGCAGCCCCTTCGTGAAGAGAGGTGTGCCACAGTCCCAGGTTCAGGGAGTGCTGTGGCCAGAAGCCCTCCAGCTGCCACACTGTCCCCACTGCACCCACCAGCTCAGCCAGGGCTCCGCCTCGCAGACACTCGGAACTGCGAGTGGGGTTCACAGCGCCTGGAAGGACATTTCTGGTGCAGGGGTGGCCTCTGGGCCTGCGGTGGGTGGAGCCCGCGTCTGCTGCGCGGGGAGCTCGGGCTCCGCAGCCCCTCGGACGCCGCCTCGTCTCCAGGGTGTCAGCACTCTGGCCGACAGTGCAGCCCCCATC
>NW_011888871.1:463908-465510 GCF_000151845.1 Pteropus vampyrus | reverse complement strand
TGCAGGCCCCCGTCCCTTCTGTCACAGACATCTACAGCACGGGGACCAGTAAGGCGTCATCTTATCCTTTCCTGCTTTAGAGAGGAAATTGAAATGCTCACCAAGAAGTTTCAAGAACTAGAAGACATGAAGAGAGAGGAGGAAGGTGTCCCCATGGAAGTGACCCCTGAGGTGAGGCTCGGACGCGCTGGGATGTGGCTGGGATGCTGTGATCCCGACGGCCCTCACGCTACAGGTTTTGCCAGACCGTCCTCCCTGTCCCCGTCCCCTCTCCCCGTGTGTGGGGACGAGGGGGTGGTCTATGGCCGTGCGCAGTTCCTTGGCACCTCCGTGGAGCCGGGGGTGCTGGTCCCGAGGCCGCCGCGCCTGGGCTCTGGTGGCGGGAACGTGCCTTCCCTCTGACCTTGTGCTCCAGTAGTGGACTCTTCAGAGGGCAGGTACTCTGACGTCTGCCGACACTAACAGGGAACGGTACTAAAATCCTGTGGCAGCGCTGGCCCCCGAGGGCCTGTCCTGTAGGCGTGGGATCAGCAGAGCCAGCACGGATGGCTGTGTCCCATGCATGCACTGCAGACAGGCCGGTGTTCCCAGCAGCCTCTGTGCGACCCCTTTTCTGACCCTTTCTGCGCCCGAAGATCTCAGTGCCACCTGGGCACCCCCAGCGTGGTGGGTGTGTACCTGGCACACATTTTAGCCAAGAAGTTGTTGTTTCAGAAGGTGACTTACTGTTTCAGCAGCGAGTGGCCTGGCAGAGATGGTCGCTGGCCACCAAAAGGGAGGCTTATCGGACTGCAGGGTCGCGTTGTCCGCCCTTTTTTCCTTCGGGACCAGCTTCCCTCCCAGGTTGGCTTATTTGTCAGGAGCCCTAGTGTTCAGGCTTCTTGCCGGAGTGTCCGACACTGTGGACCCCTGAGCTCAGCACAGGAGAGGAGAGAAAGAGGCTGAGCACTGGGGCCTCGGAGAAGCGGCGGGCGCGTCTCCACGCAGATGAGGCGCACGCACGCTGCCAGCCAGGCAGAAGGGATTCCCGCGTCGCCAGCAGCGGCCCTGAAGCGCGTGTGCTGGCCCTGATCTGCGTGTCCCCCTGGCCCGGCGCGAGGCCTGGGCAGCGTGAGTCCACCTCTTCCCTGTGAAAGCTGGTTTTACTGTTCCACGAAGGACACCTTTTGTGTCACCTGTGTGGGAACATTTCTGTGGCGATTTTTCTAGTGCTCTGGGTAATGTTCTGAGTCCTGCAGCATGGCCCATGGTCCGAGCGTCCATGGGTGGAGATTAGCCATTCTGCGTGACGGTCACTTTTCAGGAGGCCCCCGCTCACCTGAGCGCCTACCCTGTCTGCTCGCAGCAGACACGACCCTGAGTGCAGGACACACTGAGTGCAGCTGCTGCCCCGCTGACGCAGGGCGTGCCACGTGGCAGTCGTGCGAGACGCGGCCCTTTGGGGCCTCCTTATGATCTGCTCCCTGAGCAGGTGCCAAAAGGGCAGGGCTTCCTGTGTCCCTTGTCCGCGTCAGATGACCCCGGGCCCCAGGGCACCGCTGAGGTAGATGCAGGTGTGTCTGCTCCTCTCTAAGGCGCCCCCAGAGTCAGGTAACCCCCACG
>NW_011888871.1:462808-463858 GCF_000151845.1 Pteropus vampyrus | reverse complement strand
TCTGGCCGACAGTGCAGCCCCCATCACGATTAATCTGTGGTCTCTCTCTGAAGGAGCCACGGGCGTCAGGCCCTCAGTCCGGGTCCCACGTGACTGTTGGAGGCCGTCCCTGGGGCAGTCCACCAGGACATGCAGCCACACGTGGCTGGGAACGGCGCTGAGGGATGGCTGGGGAGAGGGGACACTGGCCGAGGGCACGCAGATGCCCCGGGCTCGTCTGCTGTGCGGCTGGCTGCGAGGTCACTGCGGGGGCCACTGCCCCGGGAAAGCGGGGAGCTGGCCGTCGGCCTCGGGGGCCTGGAGTCGGGGTCACGGGGTCTCTGTCTTTTCTAGAGCCACCAGCAAAAGAGCCAGCACTGCAGCCTCTGCAAAGAGGAGACCTTTGTGCAGCGGGCCGGCCTTTCCTGGTAAGCCCATCCGTTTCGAGCTTCGGTGCGGGGGGCGGCTGGCCCTCTGAGGGTCAAGCCGGAAGAGCCGCCACCATCCCGGCAGCATGGGACATGTGGACACGTGTGAGAGGCGGGTCCCGCCTATGGCCACCTGCAGAATAAGTCGTATCTTCAGCCAGCAGTCGCCTCGGCCCAGCTTCCCTGTCACGGCTTCGACCCTTGCCCCTTGGATTTGTAGGGGAAGCAGATGAGCCCCAGGAGACCCCCAGAGCACAGGCGGCTGTCGGCGGCCTCGGCGTGCCCCGCCATCGCCTGCAGGCCACGCAGTTGGAGCCGCACGGCTCGTGTGCCGTGGTTTTATTCTCGGCTCCCGTGGCGGGCGGTTCTCTCCCTTGGGCCAGTGTTTTCCTGGTTGGCTGGTTTTCTAAGCAAAACCTCTTGTATTTCCTTTTCTGCTTCATTAAGACCTGTAAGCGGTCAGGGAGAGACCCTGCCCAGCTCCCGACGTGGGGCCCGGGCCTCGTCTGCTCACCACGAGTCGGGGACCCGGGGAGGCCGCTTGAGAGTTGCTTCCAGGCCCCCAAATCCAGTATTCTGCAATCGTCCCCCAGACCCTCGTGGATGGCCGCCTGCTTGGATGGCTACCGTGAAGGGGCAGTGC
>NW_011888871.1:461580-462758 GCF_000151845.1 Pteropus vampyrus | reverse complement strand
GCGTCAGATGACCCCGGGCCCCAGGGCACCGCTGAGGTAGATGCAGGTGTGTCTGCTCCTCTCTAAGGCGCCCCCAGAGTCAGGTAACCCCCACGCCGGTTCTCTCACCAGCGTGTGGCTGTGGAAGCATCAGGGCGCTGGCTCCCCCCACGCAGTAACGGGACACACATCCGCTCTTGTCCCTGACTCCCGCGCTGCCCGTCTGTGGAGCGTCCACCCCACGCGCCAGTCCGCTCCTTTCTCCGGGCTCCAGGAGACGGGCATGGCTTCAGAGCTACTCAGTACTCATGTTGGCATCTTATGCAGCCTCGAGACTTTGTCCCTATAAATGACAGGAACAAAGGGCGGGTCCCTGGTTCCCACGGACCGTCCAGCGAGCCTGGTCAGCTCCCACTGCAGGGCACTCACTGCAGCCTTGCCGTAGACAAGGTGCCAGGTGGGAGCCGGCTAATGGGCAGGGCGTCCTGTTGGAAGGTCACCATGCCCTGGTAGAGGGCAGAGCAACGTCCGCTCACTGACATGGATGACCTGTGACCTGCTGTCTGCTGCACACAAGCCCCTCTTCCCCCGGAGGCCAGTGCTGATCGACCCTGTTTTACCGGGAAAACACTGGAGGGTGCCTGGGGGCCACCCGCACGCTGCTTCGGTGCACTGGGACCACGCGCTCCTGTGCTGTCTTTCCGCGTCATCTTGGTGTTTCGTGGGCACTGTGAGCTTTGGGTCTTTGCTGCCGGAGGCCTGGCCACTTGAAGAAGGTGGGACGAGGGCAGCGGCGTGAGTGGTCACGCTGCCGGCGGAGCGAGGGCGTCGGCTCCCAGCAGTGGCTGTGAGGAACGTGCGTGTCCGGATTTCAAGTCCCCGGCTGTCTGCCACGAGTTGTCCGAGTCACATCCCTTTACCTTCTGAGTCACTGGTTTTACCTGCTTGCTCACAGTGGCACAGGCCGATCGGTGACATCGACAGACTGCGTTGCCTCCATGGAGCGATGGCCCGGAGGTGCGTTAGGACGGGGGGAAGGAGACCTGGCCCTTTCCAGGGTGGCAGAGGCTGCGTCGGGGACCTTGGCGGGAGTGACCACGAGTGCCCAGAGGAGACTGGTGACAGCGGCTGACGTGCTGGGGGCGTTGTGGCCCCGGCAGTGGGCAGGCTTCTTAGACTTGCGATGGTTTCACGGCTTC
>NW_011888871.1:459310-461307 GCF_000151845.1 Pteropus vampyrus | reverse complement strand
TGGTGTGACCGCCTCCGTCTCTGGTTCCTTTCAGCCGCGTCTCCTCTCTCGGGGCCCCCTCTACGTGCGGAAGACGTCAGCTCCGATGACTCCGATGAAATCGTCATCGCTCCGTCTCTCCCCGAGAAGAAACCCGCCCCCCACCCCAGGTCCCTGTCAGCACGCCTCACGTGGTGACGCTCTGCGGGAGGCCGGGTCAGGAGGGCCGAGCGCCCCGAGCTGCAGAGGCCCTCACCTCGTTCGGACGAGAACCTCCCGCTTCCCGCCTCAGCTTCTTCGCCGGGTTTTCTGTTCCGTCGCTCGTTGGGCGGAGTGAGGGACTCTGCGGAGTGAGGGACTCTGCGCGCCCTCGGCTGGTGGCTGGTGGCTGGCGGCTGGTGGTTGGCGGCTGGCTGCGGGGCAGGGCGCGCGGCCCGCCCACCGCCTCCTCTCCAGCTGCGGGGCTCAAGGTGGTTTCGTGCTAGACGGACACATCGCCCGGAACTGGGGGGACAGCCAGGGAGCCCTGCAAAGACGCCTCTTACAGCAACTGACTGGCCGCCTGGGCCTGGAGAGCACCGAGCCAGGCGGCCCGGCCGGCCCAGTCTTTGCCTGGTCTCTAAGCTGCCAGAGCAGTTTCCTTTCTTCCCTTTTCTCCCATGAGGCTCATTGGTAAGTTGGCTGAGTTCATTGCCAACCCGTGCCTCGTTTCACCCACTGGGTCTGTCCCCAGGTGACCCAACCCATCCTGCTCTGGGTGCCGGGCTCAGACCTACAGGTCCATAGGAGCCAGTTAACCCAGGAAAGCAGCCGGGCCGCGTGGGGGCCATCCCCCCCGCCCTCACCCGCGTGGGCATTCTTGCATTACTGCTCGCTGTCGGCAGCCAGGTGATGGGTGCTGAGGGAAGACACAGCACCGTGCGGACGCCCCGCCTGCTCAGGAGGGGTCGAGGGCAGGCTCTGCGTGCTGTCCAGGCCCGGCCCGTGCACCTGCAGGGGCCTGGCCAAAGGGCGGCACTGAGAGGGCCAGATGAGCCCATGGACTTGAGTTTTCTGGGGACATGCCCCTGAGCTTATGGATATGTACCTGTGCCCGCCCCCTGGGCCCTCCTGGGTCTGGCCCTGGTGGTCTGTTATAAGCAAACAGTCCTGAAGCTACCTCAGTAAATGACGAGCCCCAGGCCGTACTCCAGCCGATGTCTGGTGTGCAGTGCCCTTGGCAGGGACAGCTGCCCTGTGGCTCTGGCCCTCAGACACTGCCCTTGTTCCCGGGAGGACTCCTGGTGCCAGGTGTGCGTGCAGGGCCTGGGACTTGAGGCTGGGGTTCTAGGGCCGGGGAGCAGCACGGGAGAGGGCCCGCCTCCCACTGCGCCTGCCGGGCTGGCCCCCATGCTGCGCTCCGGTGCCTCCCCCCAGCTGGAGTGAGGTAGGGGACAGGGCAGTGGGCGAGCCCTAGGCAGGGTGAGCTAGTGGGCGGGGTTTCGCAGGTAGACTGAGGTCCCTGGGGAGACTGGAAAGGGGAAAGGGGCTGTGACCGTGGCTTGTTCCGCCCTGACCTCACTGCAGGGTCTGCCTGTTACCTTGAACTTAACAGGAGCAGAGTAACTGGCCGTTGGAGGTCATGAGGGTGGCCAGCTCTGTGAGAGCACACCCCGTCTCCACCTCCCGTGCTGGAAACTCGCAGTGGCAGATGAGGGATTGGGACAGCCTGGGTGGTGGTGGGTGGGCAGCACCACACCTGTTGCCCCCCGGGAAGGAGAGCTTGTGAGCTGCCAGCCCCTGACCGGGGGGACGGCTGGGCTGTCCAGAGGAGGTGCTGTCCCACAGGCTTCTGGGGCACTCCCCCCGACACCCCTGGAGACTGGCCTGGCCCAGCTGTCGACTTTCACAGGATTCTGTCCCTATCACTCAGGACAAGGGAGACCCCAGGCTTTGGGGCCAGGGACAGACTTTTCTCACGTTTCTGAAGGTGCAGCAATGACAGGCGAATTCAGGCAGCGCTGCCTTCGGTTCCCGTC
>NW_011888871.1:457933-459260 GCF_000151845.1 Pteropus vampyrus | reverse complement strand
TCACTCAGGACAAGGGAGACCCCAGGCTTTGGGGCCAGGGACAGACTTTTCTCACGTTTCTGAAGGTGCAGCAATGACAGGCGAATTCAGGCAGCGCTGCCTTCGGTTCCCGTCTGCCCGCCGGGCGTGGACGTGGCCGAGGAGAGAGAGCAGCAGGCCACGGGCTGGCCGGTCACCAGCAGGAGGAGGCTGCAGCGGAAGCCGCGGGCAGATGTGAGGGTGTGTCGTGGGGCGGACTGGGTGGCCGGTGGCCTGCAGGAGCCGGGCTGCGGGCGTCCGTGTGGAGTGTGTCCCTGGAGAGGGGTGCACGGCCGGGAGACACCCCTACCGGGAGGAGGGCAAAGGACAGCACCGTCCACGACTCCCCCGGCCCTGCAGTGGAAGCCGTGCCCTGGGATGGGTGCTCTGGGTCTGCTGGCCTGGCCGTGTGGCAGGGAGGGACGCTAAGGTGGACGAGTGGCCCTGAGCGCACGCACTGGTCGTGCTGTCTGACGGGCTGCTCAGTGTCCTGCGGAGCGGGTGAGGACTGTGCTCGGCCGCAGACCAGGAGTCTTCGTCCTGGCGCTAGGAAGGGGCAGACCCACCGGGCGCAGCTGGCCCAGGACAGTGCGTCTGAGTTGTGCCTCCGGAGGGAGAAGCGTCCTTGCAGAAGGCCCGCTCACCTCAGGGTCCGGACGAAATCGAGGTCTCTCTAGGGCGATTGCAGCTCGTTCAAACCCCTCCAGCGGTTCCAGAAGCAGTGTGTGCTCCCAGGTGACTCAGGGACACTCCGAGTTGGCACACAGATGCCGGGATCCTGCCTCGCCGCCACGGTCCGAGGGCTGCGGGCGCTGACCGCCACCGGGGAAGCATCTGTAAAGCCAGGGAAATGGCCTGGGCGTTGGAATGTGAAACCCTGGGGAGACGCAAGAGGGAGGGCCGCTCGGGTCGCCCTGTGCACGGCCCGCACGTGAGCCTGTTGGAGGGACGAGCCTTCCCCGCTGCTCGTCGTTGGCCTTTGTAAATAAACGTAGTTTTGCAACATATTTGTCTAGATTTCCCGGCGAACCCGCTACTGTTCGTTGCTTCCAGGCAGGGCCATCGTGGCTCCCCCCACAGACGCCTCGGCTGGTCGGCTGCAGGGCCCCGCGCCTCTGGGCTCCTGGCGGTTCCCTTGGTCGTGGTGCAGGCCTCAGAGGCTGTAGCCAGCATCTCCTGACACCTCGTCCCTTGAATTTCTCTTCCTTTACTTGAGTGAGGACTTGAGCATCGAGAAACGAAGATATGTGGGTGTGTTTCCCCAGATTCTATTTAATTTTTGTTTTAGGAGCAGGGAAGGAATAATTTA
>NW_011888871.1:454313-456598 GCF_000151845.1 Pteropus vampyrus | reverse complement strand
GTGGCAGTTACAGTGGTGGGTGGTAGTGAGTGGCACTGCATTTTGTCCTGAATGTCTCTTCCCGTTTCCACGGTGTGACCACTGGCTGCGTTTTCAAGTGATTTTCCAAAGGCTGATTCACAGTGACGCCCGATACTCGCAAATGTGAGGCTGTGGCCCTGGAATTACAACTAAATCTGAATTACGTTTCTTGCACTTTTTAGCCCATTCTGCCGTGGGCCTCCATCAGCATGGCTCTGGCTTTGGGCTGCTTTCCCAGGCCGTAGGTGGCGGTCACATCGACAGCCGTGGCATGACGTGTGACATCCTGTGTGAGGGCTCGCCAGAAGGCAGCTCCCTCTTTCCCAAACGGTCATTGGAGAGGGAACCCTCCCTCTATATCTGGACTGTCCCTCATGAAGCAGAAGCCTTGCTCACCTCTGATACTCCCGTGTTCCCCAAAACACCCAGGCCTCAGCCGTCAGCACCCCATTCCGCACCCCACCACCCAACCAGCAGCCTGCCTCTCAGGACACTCCTTTCACGTCTGACACGTTATTTCAAGATTATAAAGTCGAGAATGGCCACACATCGTCCACAATCCCTGTACCTAGAAATAACCACGGTGGATATTCGGTAAATAGCATTGCAGACGCCTGTCTGCATTTATGCAGGGTTGGAGGGAGAGTCGGTAAATATTACACGGAAATCACTTTAAAGTAGACGGACCGAGACACGCTACTTAGATTTTAAAACCCGACATTTAACGCCACTAGAATTTAGCAGGAGAGAAGGGAAGCTGAGGGTCTCCGAGCAGAAGTGCTCACACCGGCGGAGCCCCCGGGCCCGTGTCCTGCTGCAGCTCTCACCGGCCCTACGGCATGGGATGCTGTGCCGCCCCCCAGCCCCCCGGCCTCTCGCACCGGCCCCGAGCGCCTGGCTGTCTCGTTGCTGTTCCCACGACCTGACACAGCGCCCGGCGCACAGCGGGCACTCAGCAGCCGGGCAGAACGGGTAAACGAAGGGCCAAGCAGCCCCGGGCGCGTGCTGACCTCCCTCCATCCGCTCGCCCATTGGGTCACCTGTCCACTGGACCACGGGCTCCTGGAAGGAGCGGTCCCAGGAGTCACCTGCACGCGCCCACAGCAGTGTCCGGCACACAGAACGTGCTCAATAGGTGGCGAGCGGGGAGTCTACCGGCCCCCGAGACGGGATCCCAGAGGCAGCGTGGCGCTCCTTCCTCTCCCTGTCGAACTAGGAACCAAGTTCCATCCACTCTGCCTCAGCGGACTCAGCATCTGAGCCCTCCCCAGCCCTCCGTTTGTCAGGTTCAGGCCTGGCTGGCATCTGCGAACACCCCAAACAGCAGTGACCTGGACAAGTCAGATGTTTCTAGTGGCCCGAGGGAAGCAGTATGGGAAAGGCCTAGTGGTGCCAGAATCCTCAGAGACCTATGTTCATGCCGCCTCACCCCTCTGAACGCGAGGCTTCGTGGTACGCGATGGCTGCTTGAGCTCCAGTCACGGTACATGCATTCCAGCCAGCCGGAAGGGGGGGACAGGGGCGTGTCCTCACTGGAGGACACTTCCACTTGTATCCCCTTGGTCAAAATGTAGTCACTTGCATATCTAGCTGCAAGGGAGCCTGAAAAATGTCTTCCATTCTAGGGGTCAAAGACAATAAAAACGGGAGGTGACTAAAGCAAAGAAAGAGACATCCCGTGGGACCACCAGCATTCTCCCAGCTTCTCATCCCCCTGCTGCCGCCCTGGTCCAGGGCCAGGCTCTTCCGTTCTTTGTCCTCACAGCTGCTGTGGTCCTTGGTCAACAACCACCATGAACACGCCCTCTGCCCTCCCTCGGCAGACTCACGCAGGCTCCGTGCAGCTCTCGGATCCCCTGCCGCCCAGCGTGGCCCACCTCCCCCGTCCGGCCCTGACCCCTGCCCTCCCCCTGCCCAGCCACACACGGCCCGAGGCCTTCGCCACCTCAGACTAGCCCCCTGCACAAGCTGTTCCCCGGCCAGGCGTGTCCTTTCACCGCACCAGCCCACGTGGCCCTGCTGCCGAGAAGCTCCGGGGTCAGCCCCTCCTCTCCTTGGGTTTCGTCTGTGTTAACATTTGCTGCACGTCTGCCGTGAGCCGGGCGCTGAGGCAGGAAGGCACTTTGTGCATGATGATATCAAGGTTTATTTCATCTGTCTGCGAGTCTGTCTCTCCGCTAGGCCGAGCTCCGTGCAGACTGGAGCAAATTCCTTCACCCACCTGCCCATCAGGCAGCCCCCGGGCGGGGCGGTCCCCACCGGGA
>NW_011888871.1:452172-453348 GCF_000151845.1 Pteropus vampyrus | reverse complement strand
ATTGGCATGGCCTGGCTTCTGGAAGCCTCCACCTTGCCCCTGTCCTGACGCCTGCCTACCCAGCACCTCTGGGAAAGACTGGGTGGAGAGAGAAGATGTGGGTGACTTTGGACTTGGTCCTGAGGCCCTGCGAGCCAGCAGGGGATGGCAGGTCACATTCCTTCACGGAGGAGACCGAGGTGGGGAGGAGAAGGTTGGGGCAGAGGGCGCGGCCCTTATCACCTGCGCTCCCGGGGACCTCGAGGAGGAGGCTGGGGTACTATCTCCCTCAGAGCCCAGGGGAGCACGGGGCGGGGGCGGGCTCCAGGGCTTCCTAGGAGAGGCAGCCCATCCCGGGAGGGGGCCCTGGCTTCCCTGCTCCCCTGCGCGCCCCCTCCACACACACCAGTGAAACAGGCGCCTGTGTGTGAGGGAACAAGGTCTGTCTGAGCCCGCTTTGCGTCTGGGGACCCGGGGCCGCCCGCGTGGGGAGGCAGTGGTCAGCACCTACCCAGGCAAGGCAGAGACACTGTGGCTGTGGGATGAGTGACAGCCCCCCAGGGGACTGGGGCGGGCCACATGGGACAGGTTATGGGCAAGGCAGGAAGCCGGCTACGGCTGGAGTGTCCCCAGCGTAATCCTGGCACCCGCCATGGAGGGAAGCGTGACTCTTTTTGTGGACGGGGAGCCCGAGGCCTGGAAGGCTGCCTGGTCGGAGGGCCTCTGCTCTCGGAACGGAGACAGTATCACCCGGCAGCCCCAGCCCAGGGCGGCTGGCAGGGCGGAGAAGAGGAAGTGAGGGCCAGTCTCTCTGACCAGGCCCATCCCCCACACTGCTGCCTGCTTCCGAAGGTCAGAGAGAGACAGAGAGAGACGGCTCCTCTCCCCAAGGGCAAGGACAGTGTGACTGGCAGTCCACCCTTTAGCGGCTGTCCCACCGGCCTCTGTCACCCTTCGGATGGGGCCAAGGGTCCTGGGGCTGCCGGGAGGAGACCATACGTCCCTCAGCCTCCATGCCCCCGCTCCAGCCCCTGCCCCGGAGGAGAGAACTTAAGGGCTGACCAAAGACCATCCGTCGAAAGCCCCGGAATGTTAAGAAATCTTTCCCCAATTTGAAAGTCCGCTGAATCGGGGTTGTCACCGCCAGGGCCCTGTGTCCCCACCTCCCTGTGTCTGTGCCTTGTTCAATCCCACACG
>NW_011888871.1:448815-451157 GCF_000151845.1 Pteropus vampyrus | reverse complement strand
GCTTGTGGACTGTCTGGCTCGCCCGTCACCCTCCTGGGCTACAAACAGCTACTGAACGTAGCTTCCTGCTTTCTTGACGAATCGGGGTTGGGGTTCAGGGCCTCCGTCTCCCCAGCTGTAAAATGGGGAAGCTGGGCTACGTGAACACCAGGATTTCTGGAGGTGACGTAAAGAGCTCGTTGTCGGCGGGCACAGCTCGAGATGAGCCCAGGTCCTCTCAGCGAAACCAGCTGCTGGGTGCGGCCGGGCGGCGGGCAGGAGCCGGGGGCCAGGGGGAAGCTGCCCCACATGGGGGAGGGGGTCTCTGCGACTTCTTTTTATCTGGTGCCCATCTCCTCCCAGACCGGCCCTGGGTCTGCCTCCCTCGGGGCTGTCACCCTCTGCATCGGGCTTAGCCCAAGCCCAGCCCTGTCGGTGGTGTGTGTCAGTTAGAGCAAGGGGGTTCTGAGCAAGGCATTACGCTTGCGTGCTGGCACTTGGGACAGTACCCTGGCTGCTCAGAGGCCGCCCCTGCCGATGTTCTGTTCCCAGGGGCTTTCCGGAAAGGCGAGGCTACTGGCTCGGTGACCCCAGACAAGTGAGGCTGCTCACTTCTCATCCTGGCTGGCTCCGTGTTTGGCTGGACCTCTTGGGACCACGCTGGCTGGCATCTCTCCCAGCCTGCAGAGCCGTGGGGCCGGTTTCACCATGGCCGGCTTGACAGCGGGGCTCCCGCAGTCTTCCTGCGGCCGGGCCCCACGAGCCAGGTGTCTGGTGTCTGTGGTGAGCAGGCGCTGCACTGGCTGTGCCCAGCCACGTCTTGGCAGGCGCCGGGGAACTGGCCTCCAGCTTTCTCATGAGCTCTATCTCCACGGAAAATATGAACGTCTTTGGACGAGGTCCAGACACAGGGGATCCCATTGTTCTGGCTTCCGCTCCAGCGTCTGGGGGCCCGGCCCGCCTGGCCTCTCTCCAGGATCCCAGGGGTCTTGAAGCAACCATTCAGGAGCCTTAATCCAACCACCTTCCTGGCCTGGGAGATGGACCCTGGGGAGCACCTGGCCTGGCCTGGCCTGCCCACTCCATTCCAGATACTTTTGCCAGAGGCTTCCAAGGAGCTCAGACCTCAGCGAGTAGACGTCCTCATCCCTGTGCTTCACGCACAAACTCCACATCACTTGAGGGGGGAGGGGGGACACCATGGGAGACCCCTTCACACGTAACCACATTTGGAGCGTGGGGGTAATTTTACATGATCTTAACCATTTTTAAGTGTACAATTCAGTGGCATTGAGCACATCCGCAATATTCACTACCGTCATCACAAACTATTCCCAAAACCTTTTCGTCGCCCTGAAAAGAAACCCCATACTCACCAAGCAGTCATTCCCCACCCTCCGTCCCCAGCCCCTGGCGACCGCTGACTCACGTCCTGCCTCTGAGGATCTGCCTGGGGTGGATGTTTCAGCAAATGGAATCACACACCACGTGGCCCTTTGTGTCCGGCTTCCGTCACTCGGCATCACGTTTCTGAGGCTCATCCACGGTGCAGTGTGTGTCGGTGCTTCGTCCCTTTTCATGGCTGAGTAATACTCCACCGTGTGGCTGGACTGCAGCTAGTTAGTCTCCATGCTCGTCGGCCGATGGACACGTGGGTTTTTTGAAACTTTGGGCTAACGTGAACAGTGCTGCTGTGTGTCACGTTGCTTTATACGCAGCTCACATTCCCGTGGGAGGACCTGTGACTTGGACATGGGATAGTTAACGTGAAAAGCAAGGAGACCTGGGCGAGAGCGAGGGTGGTGACCGCAGACAGAGCGGGCATGTGCTCACTCCGTCTGCGGGGACACGTGCCTCAGGTTTCTACACACAGCCCTGACCTCGCGAACCCCCAGAGAACGACACAATTTTCAGGTGCATTTAAAATAAAAGAAACTGAGGCGCATCTGTCACTGGAACGCGTGGATTAGGGGCAAGTTTCTTCATTTCTGAGCCTCGACGACCCCCTTGCCGTGCCCTCTATGGGAGTCTGGCCCGGGGCTGGGGGCCATCGTGTAGGCACTGAGGGGCACCTGGTCAGGGCTGTCCTTCCTGTCCTCGAGGGCTGGCAGTACCGGGGCCCTCCGGCCCTGTGGTAGGGAGCTGGGATGCTGCAGTGCCCTATCACCACCAGGTGGGGGAGACTTCCTCAGCCTAGGGGGGTTAGCGGGCTCCCCATCGGCTGCCCCTCCTGAGTCACCCCTGAGTCATCGAAGGCATATTCCTTGGTGCCCTGGTCAGTGGCCGGCATTGCAGACCGAGCCCTCTCTAACTTCTTGGGCCACTAGTGCCCTACGTCAGGTCCCCGTCTGTGGCCAACAGCA
>NW_011888871.1:445475-445980 GCF_000151845.1 Pteropus vampyrus | reverse complement strand
TCCCACGTCCCCATCTGGGGTCCGCGGCCCTCCTGCAGGTTCTAGCCTTCTCTTCTGCTGTCACTGAGGCCCTCCTTTCTGGGGTTACTGGAGCCGCCTCCTTTCCACAGAACGGCCTCTGCCAGCTGTCAGCTCCTGCCCAGGCCCCCCTGCCCATCACGGGTGTGTGTGTGTGGGGGGGCTTGTTCGCGGGCAGAGCCCCCTCCCCATGGGACCCAATGGCTCTGCGACCTGCTGGGCTGCTGGCTGTAGGATGTACACACAGTGCAGTGTGTGCTGTGGTGACACCTGGCCTTCCCAGACTGGCTGCCAGTGGCCCCTAAGGGAGGAGGCTAGGCCACAGGGATGCAAGGTAGATCTCAAGGCTTGAGAGGACCTGAGCCTAGGTGGACCCGGGGGGTCGTGGGGCCCTTCGCAGCCCTCTCCCCAAGTGACCAGTCTCTCCCAGTGGAGCCCTTGACCTGAAGTCATGCCAAACCCCAGTGCCACCCCTGTTGCTGAGCCA
>NW_011888871.1:444370-445153 GCF_000151845.1 Pteropus vampyrus | reverse complement strand
TGGGTGGTGTCTGTAGATTACCCCGACAGTGGAAACCACAGCTTTACAAAGGCCTCTTGCCACACCCTTCCCATGCCTGCTGGCCTCTGCGGGACCCCGAGTGAGGCCACTGGCCTTATCACAGGAAAACAGGCAAGTCAGGGCATTTGGATGAGCAGATGGACAGGCCTCTTGGGAAGCCACTGTCCAGAGCTGTCCTTGCCTGCAAGGGCCCAGCCTAGGCTGCCAGGAGGACCCTGTCTGCTCACAGAGCTGGCTGAGCAGGAGCACAGAGGGTGGCAGAGCCCCAGGTGCAGAAGCCTGTTTCTCAGAACACAGGAGGTCCAGGAAAAATGCCCCAGGGTGGTGACAAGCCAAAGCCAAGAGGATACACCTGCTGACCCTGGGTGCAGAGAGAGGGGTACACTGGGGCCAAGCACCTACAGCTCCTGTTCTCAGGTCCCCATCTCCACTTTAATAACACGGAGACACCCCATTAGGAAGCGTGGCTGTGTGGCTTCGAGGTCTGTGCTCCGCCCTCCTTGGCAGTTGCCCAAATTTCCAGGTCCAAGGATGGCAGGACAGGGCACTGTCTTTCTCCCAGGTTTGGACGAAACACACCCTTCCCCAAAGGGAAGGCCAGGTAGGGACTGAACCTACCCTCCCGCCCCCTTACACAGTCTGATGCTTTGAGCACTTTACACTCACAGCATGTCCCGTTCACAGACCAGAGCATTGATACACAGAGAGGTTAAGTGACTTGCTCAAGATCACACAGCTCTAGGTAACCAAGCCAGGCTCTGA
>NW_011888871.1:443822-444320 GCF_000151845.1 Pteropus vampyrus | reverse complement strand
CCCAGGTGCAGAAGCCTGTTTCTCAGAACACAGGAGGTCCAGGAAAAATGCCCCAGGGTGGTGACAAGCCAAAGCCAAGAGGATACACCTGCTGAGCCTGGGTGCAGAGACAGGGGTACACTGGGGCCAAGCAACTATAGCTCCTGTTCTCAGGTCCCCATCTCCACTTTAATAACACAGAGACACCCCATTAGGAAGCGTGGCTGTATGGCTTCGAGGTCTGTGCTCCGCCCTCCTTGGCAGTTGCCCAAATTTCCAGGTCTAAGGATGGCAGGACAGGGCACTGTCTTCCTCCCAGGTTTGGACGAAACACACCCTTCCCTAAAGGGAAGGCCAGGTAGGGACTGAACCTACCCTCCCGCCCCCTTGCACAGTCTGATGCTTTGAGCACTTTACACTCACTGCATGTCCCGTTCACAGACCAGAGCATTGATACACAGAGAGGTTAAGTGACTTGCTCAAGATCACACAGCTCTAGGTAACCAAGCCAGGCTCTGA
>NW_011888871.1:432677-439527 GCF_000151845.1 Pteropus vampyrus | reverse complement strand
GAGGGGTCGGCCCATGCACGTCCAGAGACAGCAGGGTTTTATCTAACCCCAGCCTGGGGGATGACCGGTGTTGGGGCAGCACTCTGTGCTCCCCGGGAACTTCCTGTGTCAGCCCCGCCACGCCGGTCCCTGGGGGCTCTGCTTCCACAGGCCAGGCCGCGCTTTGCTTGAGGAAGTCCCGTGCCGTTTGTCAGTTCTGCAGCTCCAGGGGAGCCCCTGGGGCACCGGGGGTGTCTGTGACCCTGCGGAGCTTTCCTGTGGCCTGTGGCTGCCTCCTGCCCATGCCGCCAACCGTGCTGGGACTGGCTGCCTTTCTCCTGCCCTCCGGGCTGCCCACGGTCCTCCCATGGGCCTCCCAGCTGGGTTCCAGGACACGTGGTGGGGAGAGCAGCCCAGGCTCCTGCAGGGCCCCGGCCCCGGAGAGGCCCCCCGTTTCTGGCCGCCTCCGTCAGCTGTGTTCCCTCCTCCACCGTGGGAAGGCTCTGACTCACTCACTCTCCTGCCTCCTCTCTGAGGAGCAGAATTAGCCACTGAATAATTCACGGGGTGGAAACCAGCCTGTCTCCATCCCCCGCCACCTCTGCTCCTGGCTGTGGGCTGTGGGCTGTGGGGCGAACCGGACCTGGGCATGCGTCCTGCCCCTGCCCTCTCTGCTGGTGCTTCTGGGCAAGCACTCGGCCTCTCTGAGCCTTCATTGCCTCGTCCCGAAGCTGGAGCCAGCTCGCCTTCTCTGCAGGGTCTCCGTGGGGGCGCAGGGCCAGGTGCTGCTGCTGGGTCAGGCATGAAGCAAAGGCAGCCCCTTTCCTGGGTGTGTGAGCCGTGGCCGAGGGCTCCTTCCTGCCTCCCCTGGTGGAGCACTCGTCGCTGTGGGGAGGCTGCTGCCCTGTCCCACTGGTGGGTGTTGGGCCCCTCGCCCTCCGACCAAGCACACCTGTCTTAGCCGAGGAGCCCGCCTATGTCCAGGCCCAACCTGGACTTCGGGGGTCTGACAGTTCACTCGCGCCCTGTGGACTGGGCCCAGCTGGAGTGGGGGCTTCTCCCTCCTGAGCCACCCCGGGGAAAGGTGAAGCCAGGTGCAGGTGTGGGGCGTGGGGCGACCAGCCTTCGTTCTTCTCTGTTTTCTCCTGCACCTGTCAGCCACAGTTGGGAGCCTTGGTGAAATCCGCTGGAAATCCCTGTGGGCCAGCCCTGTTGTGGCGTGCTGTGTGGGGACATCTATCTGACCCTTCCTCACGCAGGCCTGGGGGAGAAGGATGACTGTCCCCATCGTGCTGATTAGCAACAGGCTCAGGGTCAGGTAGTAGGCAGGGGGTCGGGCTGGAACCCTGCTTCAGGCCTCTGGCTCCTGTCCTACCAGGAGCTAGAGTCAGCTGGGAGCAGGGTTGGGGGCTTCCTGGGTCCCCTCAGCCGGCCCCCTGCGAGGGACATGACTGAGGATTAGGATCTGATGGGGGCTGTTCTGAGGGTTCTCGGAACCCCAGCTGGCCCCACACAGGCTTTGGCAGTGAGGGGGGATCTGACTGATTTCTCTTGGGACTGAGAGTCTTAGGCTCCCAGCTTCCCAAGGCCTCCATCCTGCAGAGCAGGGGCTCCCCAGCCATGGTACCCATCTCCTGGGGACCCATGATGTTTGCTGAATGGACAGACTGTGGGTTCTGTGGGGCTGATGGGATCTGTGTGGGAGGTGCAGGAAGGAGGCAGAGGGGCTTCTGGGGGCTGCTCTGTCCTGTTCCACCCCCATCTCCCACCTGCTTGCCAGGAGGGGCCAGGCCATCGCCGTGGAGCATAGAGCATCCTGAACACCAGGCAGCTGGGGTGGGGAT
Organism: Pteropus vampyrus; assembly: GCF_000151845.1. Classification (NCBI taxonomy): domain Eukaryota; kingdom Metazoa; phylum Chordata; class Mammalia; order Chiroptera; family Pteropodidae; genus Pteropus; species Pteropus vampyrus. The sequence goes on along the minus strand of NW_011888871.1, from coordinate 437,704 downwards.
GGGGTGGGGAGCTCTGGTTTTATGGAGGAGGGATTGCAGGCCAGAGTTGGGAGGAGGCCCCCTGATGGACACACAGCCGAGCTCGTGGGCCGTGCCTGGTGTTTGGGGACCTGATGTGGCCTGAGGCTAATCTGTGCTCAGTGGTGACAATTTAGGCTGGAGTGCCGGGCCTGGGGTCAGCTCTGTTGCCTCCTACCTGCGTGACCTTGGGGGGGTCATCCACCTTTCTGGGCTTCAGAGCTCCCCTCTCTTGCGGGGATCTACCCCCTCGACTCCTACCAGGCCTTCACGACCCCCCACCTCCTCGAGCCTCTTCACTGCCCCAGGTGTCCTGAAGTGGAAGTCATACTCTCTCCCTCCACCAATTCAGGGGGCTTTAGAAGGGGCGCACTGATGGAAGACAGTCACGGCCTCGTGTAGAGCTGTGGCTGGGTCAGGACAGGGCCTGCGGGAGCCCGGTAGTCAGGGAGGGCTTCCTGAGGGAGGTGCCGCCTAGCCTTTCGTGGAGTTCTGCGAGCAGGCTGTAAAGGCCCAGAGGGCTGGGACTTGTCTGGAGCCTGGTGTGCGGTGGGCACGCTGGCCCACTTTTCAGGTCAGACGGGAGCAGTCGCCTCAAGTTTGCCAGCGTGTGGGCCTGTTTCCCATTAGAGCCCTGAGTTCTTGGGTGTTTCTGGCAAGACCCTAAAGATAAGACTAGGGTAGCCATGCAGAGACCGTGGGGAAGAGCGTTCCAGGCAGCGGGAACAGCACATGCAAAGGCCCTGAGGCAGAGAGAAGCCTGAGCCTCGGCCCAAGATGAAGGAGTCCCTCTGGTGCAAACACGTGGCCCTGCCAGGCGGTGAGTACCCCGTGCCCAGAGGTGGCGAGTGCAGACTGGAGGGCCACTCAGAGGGGACTCGAGATCACTTAGGGGTCTCCTGACAGAGACCACAGCACCTTAGTTTAATGCAACTCCGGCAAGGTCGGCCCTGTGCCCGACGCAGGCCGGTGGCAGAGCAGCCATGTCCTATGGGTGGGCCTGGCTCTGATGTCGTCTTTACTGTTAGTTGGAAGGAAATACGCTCTGTTTAAGAAACAGCGTTTATTGCTTCTCTTCTGGTTTATAAAAGTAATACACATTCATGGAACATTTGGAAACGAGGAAACAGTACAGAGACAGAAAAAAACCCTGCCCAGCAGGACTTTGTCCATGTTCTTCTGTGTGGGGGGGGTGTCGCTTAAAACTGCAGTCACACTGTGCGCCCTTTTTGTCAACTGCTTTGAAACATCACGTATTCGGGGCCATGCCATGCTGCTTGCTTCTTGGTACTTGGACTGCATCCCATGGTAGCAGTAAGGATCCTGAGGCTGCAAGTGACAGAAACATAGCAAATGTGACAGCGCTCCGAGGAGCTGGGCGGAAGCTTCTAAAGCACCCCTGCATGGATGAGTCTCCTGTGCTGGGCCTTGGGGTGCAGGCCATGCTGGGGTAGGTGGTCAGGGAGCCCCCTTTCTGGGCCAGATCAACTCTGGCTGTTTGCCTCTCTGCTAGTGTCAAGGTCCAAGGGGAAATCTGATTGGCCGAGCTGGGGTCACGTGCCTGCCTTTGGCCAGGGGAAGGCTGGGCCATGGGTTGCCTCGACCACCAAGCCTGCCCATTGGGCGGAGGTGCTGGGGCCGAACTCCGTGTCCTCTACCTGGCGTCGGTGTGGTGTCTGCGTCACCAGACTCCATTGTTAGGCCTTTCGGTGGCTCCTGGTTTGAGAATACAGTGGACAAGCTCTGTCCTCAGCACTACTTCGTTGCCTAGGGGACATGCAGGGAAGGGACCTCAGCTGTTTTGTCCCTGGCCAGGGGCTCTTGGTCAGGCTCTGGGCAGTGTACTGTGTGGCTCTGACCCCCAGGCCACAGCCACTCTGCCAGAGAGGCTCACGCTGTATGTTTCATAAACATTTTTCTGGGGGGCCACACAGTGGCCCTGGGGATGGGCGCCATCATCCCTCCAGATGCACACAGAGGCCATTCTCCAGGCAGCATCAGCAGCGGAAGACACAGGCAGCCTCCTGCTTCAGCCCACACCCCGTGCACACAGCCCTCGAGCAGTTCCTGAGTCTGGGGGAGAGGCTCTGGGCCCCCCAGCAGGTGTCGGGGCCGGACCCCCTTCCCCCACACTGCCGAGTCCTCTGGGGAGAAGAGGAACCGAATCTGCAGACAAGCACTGGCCACAGATATGAGAAGTGCCTCATGTGGCCCCCAAGGAATTGGGGCATGTGACAGAGGACAGGCTGTGGGTGTGGCAGGACCCCAGGAGCATCCGGTCATGCTGTGCCTGCCTCCTGGGATCTGCAGAGGGCCCCTCTGAGCCCTGTGCTGGGCTGGGACACACACAGCCCTCAGGTGTCTTGGGGGCTCTCCATGGTCTTGGGGAGAGAGGACCCTGTGTGGCAAGGCTTCGTTGGGCACACACTAGGTACTGTGTCACCCAGAGCAGGGAGCCACTCACGCAGCCAGAGGCAGGGCCACTTCCCAGAGGACATCCCTGGCCTAAGGTCCTAGAAAGGGCCTGCAAGTGTCCAGGCCTGCCCTGGGGTATCTGCTGGACACAGGATGGCAGGTGCCAGCAGAATTGGGTCTGCTGCCTGCTCAGCAGGACTCCCTAGGGGTCCACAGCATAGTGGACATCTGCTGAGGCAGCGGGTGTCCTTTGCTATGTTTCTGTCACTTGTGCGGGCTGTACTGGACCTCGGTCAAGGCCAGGCCTCCAGCCCAGTGCCAGGGGCAGGATGGGGCCGCCCTTGGTGCCAGCTGGCTCTGAGGCCACTCTTGTTCTTATTCAGAGCCAGGAGAAGGGGCCTGGGTGTGGGGTGTGCCCTTGGGGACAGGGCCAGGTGGGGGCTGAGCGGTGTCCTGGGCCAGGCTTGGTGGAACCAAGGTGGGCGGGTGGGCTGCGGAGAAGAGGCTGCATGGGGCCCCTCGTGAGCCCCCTGTCCACCACCTCTGCCCAAGGCCTGGTCCCTGTGAGCCCGGATGGGCTCGCGTACACACAGGCCTGCACGCGTGTGCCACCCTCTGCCCGGCTAGCACGGCCCCCCTCCCTGGAGAAGGCTGATGGAGGCTTGGATCCCCACAGGAGGGGCAGGTGGGCTGTGAGGGGCGGGGTGCCAACGAGGGCACTGTTGTGTCTCGCAGGCACCACTGTGGCCGGCCTGTCCTGTGTTGGCGGAGGGCGTGGGGTGAGGCCAGGCTGCCCAAAGCCAGAGTGACTAGCTTTGCCTCTGGGAAGGGTGGCTGCCGTGGTGTGCCTGCCTCACTGCCTGCTCCGGCCCCAGGCACCCTGGCTGGGTCCCTGACCATGGTGAGGGCCGCTCTGGGCGTCCGGTACCTGGTCCAGGCCAGGCCTGAGTCTGGGTTTGTGCCGCTGGTGGAGGTGAGTCCCGATGATGTGACCAGGCCTGTCTGGTGGCCTCCGGCTGCATCTGAGGGCTGTGGCCTGGGTCCCCAGGGCGGCAGGGCGGGGCCCTGGGGAGAGCGGGCCTGGTGGGCCACAGGGTCTGGTAGTGACTTGCCAGAGCTGCTTTCGGCGCCCTGCTGGGGCTCTGCCCTCGTCTCCCTGGAGGGCGAGGTGAGCGTGGTGTGTGCCTGTGTGGCCATGAGGTGCAGCTGGTGCGTGTCTGTGCAACCTGCTGGCCTGGACCTCGGACCTCGGACCTTGGGGTGGGGGTACTGGACAGAAAGTTGGGCCCCTCACGGCCCCCTCACTGCAGCCTCTGGCTGCGCTGTCCCAGGCAGGGCCGCGAGCTCACCGTCATGGAATTTGAGAAACCCAAGCCCAGCTCGGTGGAAAGTCTGTTTTTAATTCTGGCCGGGATCTGGGAGCCGTGGCCAAGCGTGTGGAGGGGCGGGGGGCTGCGGGCCACACAGCCAGCTCAGCGTCCAGCTCGCTCTCCAGCCGGGCCTGCAGCACCCACTCTGCCTGGCCCAGGAGGTGCGAAGTCCTTTTCTAGAGCTTTGCCTGGGAGGCATTTGCTGGCTCAGACCCTGCCTACATCACTTAAGTGTGTGGGCCTGGGTGTGCCTTCTGGCCTGGGAAGTGGGTGCTGCCCTGGGTGGTCTGGGTGCCAGCAAGGCCAAGTGTAAAGCTGAGAGCCAGCCCTTGGGGAGCTCTGTGGGGTGTGAGCCTTCCTAGCTGGGTCCCCAGACACGGAGGGGCTCGGCCCGATGCCCCTCCCCCTCCTCACCCACATCTGGGGCTGCTGCCTGGGCACATGTGGGTTCCCAGGTGATGCCTGCTGGACCCCCGCCCTGGTCTCTTCCTCGGGAGAAGGGCCCTTGATGGTTTGGGGCTGGGGCGGGATGGTCCCCTGACACAGTGGAGGGCCCACTGCCCCCCGCCCCCCGCCACCGACCTCCGCACTGTTCACCAGAGCCCTCACTCTGCTGCCTGGACCTTGTGCTGGCCCTTGGCCTGCACTGTCGCCACCGCTCACAGTGCCTAGTCAGCACCCTCTGATTGACAGTGGCAGTTTAGGGGACACCTCCTGGGGCTTCTGCACCCTCCCAGCTCCTCTTCCTGGCTCCCCCAGCCTCTGAGCTCCCACGCCTGCCCAGCTGAGGTCTGTCCCCTTGCCCAGTGTCTGGTCCGGTGCTGCATAGGGTGCCACGTGTGCTGGCATTCCTCGGTCTCGGGCAGGCGCTGGGCTGAGGGCCCTTCGTGTGGTTGCTCAGGCCTGTCTACTACTGAGGACGTGTGGGTCTCAGGGCAGTGCGGTCCGGGTCCCCAGCGGAGTTTGGCCTTGCCCTCTCTCCGGAGCCCAGCCCTGTGCCACCTGGCAGTGCTGCCTCTCAGGGAGGGCTGGCGAGGGCCCAGCCCAGGTGGGGCGAGCCTGCTGGCCGCAGCCTTCTCTCCGGCTCCCGCTCTGCCACTTTGCTGGTCTCTTGTGCCACAGGCAGTCACGGGACCTCGGGCTGCTGTCACGCTGGCCTGGGCTGGGATCCTGGCTTCAGCCCACCAGCTGTGTGCCCTTGAAGAAGTCCCTTGACCTCTTGGA
>NW_011888871.1:416510-432627 GCF_000151845.1 Pteropus vampyrus | reverse complement strand
CGGGACCTCGGGCTGCTGTCACGCTGGCCTGGGCTGGGATCCTGGCTTCAGCCCACCAGCTGTGTGCCCTTGAAGAAGTCCCTTGACCTCTTGGAGCCTACCAGTCACCTCTGGACTGCTGGTCCCCAAATCTTCCCTTCCCACCGAGTACCTGTGCCTAGGTGCATGTGACTTCCCACAACGAGGCTGGCCAAGGGGTCAAGCTGCTGTGGCGGGGACGTGGCCTCTGGGCTGGGGTCGGGGGCCTCTTGAGGGTTTCACAGGGGCAGGGGACTCCTCAGCCTGGCTGTGGACTGTGGTGGCCCATGGAGGGGTTGAGTGGACAGGGCAGCGCTCAGGGTCAGTAGGTAAGGGCGCAGAGGCTGCTGTCCCCGGAAAGGTGAGTGTCTGAGGTGGGAGAGGGGCGTGTGCCCCAGCAGTTGGCGTGTGGCTCTGGTGTGGCATGCTCCCCTGCGGCCGGCACAGGGGTCTGCTGACCCAGGGTCACGCGTGCCACTCCTGGCCTGGTGGGCTGGGCATCTTGCTGTGGCATCGTACCCGGGTCGGTGCACACGCCCACGTGCTGACAGGCCGTGTCCAGGGCCGGCGCAAGAGCAGCCAGCCGGGGGGAGGAGGGGGGCGCAGGGTGCGGAAGGCCGGGCTTCAGGCCTCAGCACCTCTCTCGTGCCCTCTGACGCTGTGCATCTTGGGGTGGACCTGAGCCCCTGCTGCAGAGCGCTTGGTATGATTTGGTGGCATGCCACACACCCTCCCCTCACAGGGCCGGCCGGGGGCCCCCTCACAGACGGACCACCAGCAAGCCTGGGGCTGAGCCAGGGAGCCCGCACCCCGGGTCCACTCACCTGCACAGGGAGCTGGCCTAGGCCCAAGCAGGACAGCGCTGCCCTGGGCCCCTTCCCACCGTCTCCCCGCCAAGGCTGGGAGGGTGTCCTGGGGGCTTGTCGGGTCCCCCTGACAAGCCTCAGACCCTGAGCTCTGGCTCCTTGGTGTTTCTAAAAGTGGAGGGGCCTTTGGGGGCCTTAGAGCGCGGGGAGAGTGTGGGCGTGGGGCAGGGCATCCCTGTGGATAGGTCTGTTCTGTGGTGGGGGCGCAGGGGCCATGCGAGGGACGGGGTGGTCCAGGTCTGTGAAACGAGCGGAGAGCCAGGCGTGTGTGTGGGCCGCGGACCCCTTGGTGCACACGTGGCCACCCCGAGTCCCACCGCACGTGCCCTTGGGTCGCTGGCGCTTCATGTGGCTGGCAGCCAGCACCGTGGCCGGCGGTCAGGATACGGGCCCGAGCGTCTCGCCTCGCCTCGCCTCGCCTGACCAAGTGCTGACATCACTTCCATCACAGACGGAAAATTCCATTTGGTCAGAGCCCAGATGCTGATCAGACGTTTCCCATGCTCTTTCTGAATGGGGACGCCGGCGGTGGAAGGGACGGGCGGGGCCCCAGTGGGAATGCCAGCCTGGTCTCTGGGAACCTGGCCTCAGGAGACTGGGGCAGAGGTCATACTGGACGCCTGGCCTAGGGCAGGCGGAAGCAGCCTCTGGTGCTGGGTGCCCTGTGCCTGGTCCTCAGTGCTAGGCTGGGATCTGAGCTTCCGGTGCTGGGTGCCCCAAGCCTGGGTGCCCTCCCGTGTAACCTGGGAGGGTGCTGTCACCTCCCTGCAGGGGCTGTGCGAGGCTGTCCTGCTGCTGGCCCCCTGGGGTTGCCGTTGACGCCTGGCCGTCCTGCCAGGAGAGGAAGCAGCCCCCGCGTCTCGGAGTGGGGGTTCCCCACGTGTCCACGCGCCAGGACTCACTTAGTCCAAAGTGAACTTATTGAGGCCTTTCCAGCTCCACCCCGGGGAGGTGTGTGCAGACGGAGCCAGCACAGAGGTGGTAGAAATGGGGTCCTGGGCCTCACAGTTTGGGGGTGGGGCTTCCTGGAGCTGGGCAGACAGACTGGGGTGGGGGGCGGAACCCTGCGTGCCGGACACTTGGCTCCCGCTGTGAAGCGGGCTGACCGTCCCTGCCTGCAGGGGCTTGAACAAATCTCACACCCTCGGGTACCCCTCCAAGCCCAGGTCAGATTCTAGCCCTCAAGGGCCTGGCCTGGGGTGTCTTGGGCACTGGTCCCACCCGCGCCTCGACCCTCAGTGTTGCAGAGTTGGGATGGGAGTGTCCTCCCCCAGGGCAGTGGTGGGTAGGACCCCAAGCAGGTGACTGTGCTCGTGTGTGTGAGGCTGTCCCTGGCTGGCCTGCCACCTCTCCCCCTTCCAGGCTCTGGTGAGTGTCTGACGCCCAGGGGCTTGGACCCCTCTCCATCCCACCCACCTGCCCAGAACCACCAGGAGCCTCCAGCCGCGGGCTGCTGTCACCACCACTGCCGGGGAGCTCATAGGGTGACACTGTGTGTGTGTCAGTGTCTGTGGGTGTGTACGTGTGTGGGAATGCGGTGCAGAGGTGCACGTGGATGTGCAGACGTGTATGTGGGCAGGGACGTGCACACGCTCACCTCCTCGGAGTCGCCCTGGGCTCCCTCCCCTCCAGCAGCCAGGACACCCGCCTCCTGTCCCCAGCCCACAAGGCTGCGTGGTGGCAGAGCGCCCAGGAGCAGCACCCCCTGGGGGCCCTGATTATTTTTTTTCCTGCCGGCTCCCAGGTGCTGTTCTAGCCTTTCAACGTGTCACCTCCTTTAACCCTAAGCGACCGCTCTCCGGGACGGACGTCGCTGTCCCGCTGTGGGGAAGCTGACGCACAGAGGTCAAGGGCACTGACTTGGTCACATCTAGAACAGGCCGAATAGCGTCTGACCTCAGCACTCTGGCTCCCTGGGAGCTGGGCCGCCCCTCTGGGGTCTGAGTTTTGGGGCGGCCGTGCGCAGCCACTGGCGGTCCTCATCCTGCCGGGGTCGAGACCTGGGGCTCCTCCATTCGATCTCGGCTCCTGGGGCCCCGGGCGCCAGCAGGGAGCGCACGGCAGCACTATAAACCCAGAGGGGCCCACGCCCGGCCTCGAGGCTGCCGGGGCCCTTCTCCCCGGGACAGCCGGGAAGTGCTGGGAATTGCTCGCCCCCTCTTGCAGAGGAGGAAACGGGGCACAGAGAGCGGCAGGGACGGACCAGAGGCTTCCCGGAGCCGCGTGTGGCCGAGCTGGACCCAGGCCAGCAGCCTCCCACGCCCGGCCGCAGAGCTGGGCGCAGGTTTCTGGTTTTGTGTGTTTTAATTATAAAGGTAGAACGTGTTCGTGGTTTAAGAAAATAGAAAAACCGAGGACAAGAGCCCAGCGTGAAAACGAGCCGCCAACTCAGCTGCGGGGGGAGGTCGGGGTGCCGCCTGCCCGCCCGCCCCCGGGGCCGGGCCCTGGCACCGCGCACGTCCCCCGGGCCCGCACAGCCTGGCCCCACGTGCCAGGTCCCGCTGGGCTGGTGATGATGCTTATCTTGCCTCAGTTTCTCGTCTGGCGAGGGGGCGTGGGGGTCCTGGCGCCAGCAAGGCGGTGGTCCGATGGATCCTGAGGACAGTGTGAGCGCGGGTGGCTCACCGCCGGTGCCCCTGAGCCTGGCCGCCTCACCCAGGAGGGCACCCTGGGTTTAAGCAGCAACTTTGAGCCCGCTGGGCTGGGGACGTGGGGGTGGGGCCCTGCCTTCCTGGTTGTGCCCCACAGTGAGGGGGCTGGAGGCCTGTTAGGGAGCCAGGGCAGCCGGGCTTCGAAGGAAGCTTCCGGGTCGGTTGGGGTGTGGTCTGACTCAGGGTTGGGGGCGGGGCCTGCAGGTGGCAGTGCTGGGACCTGGTGACTGACTAGGAGCTGGAGGTGGCCTTGGTTATGGGAGTGCAGGTGTCCCTTGGAGCCAAGGCCCTGAGGGGCAGTGCTGTGCCCTCCCCTTTGCCTCCGACCTGTGACCACGAGTCTGGCAGGGCCTGCGGCCCCTCTGACCAGTGTCCAGCCTGGGCATGGGAGGGCAGACCCTGAGACACACAGATGGTGCCCTCCCAGGCACTCTAATGCGTACTGACTTCTGGGGTGGGGTAGGGTGGGGCGGGTGGGGCGCAATCCCAAGCCCCTTAAGGGGTGCGCCCCGCCGTGACTGGGTCCGGGCCCTCCAGCAGGCTCTGGACTCCCACCTGGACACGTCCCGCTGCAGCCTGGCCCATCTCCCCATGTGACCGTGGGCAACCCCCCCACTGGGCCCTGGAGTCTCCACTGACATGAGTGCCCCAGGACCTCGAGGGAGCCTTGGGCTGACGGGGTGGTGCCAACCCCACAAGGCCTGTTCCCTCCCCCATCCAGCTGGTGGGCAGGGGTGGTCTGGGCCCATCAGGCCCTCCTGCCAATGGGGGGCAGTGGGGGACTGCAGTGGCTTCTCCGAGAGGGTGCCCCAATCCCGTGCCTCCTGGAGGGCACAGAGGCCCAGCCTCCAGACAGCAGCTTGGCCCTAGGGCACCAGTGTGGCTGGGGACCATGGCTGGAGGTGCCTTCTGGGTCAGGTGGAATGGGAGCGAGCCCCAGCTCAAGTGTGGGAGTCGGGGTTGGCCGGGGCCAGTGGGCTGAGCAGGCCTTTGAGGCCACCGAGCTCCCAGTGCCATCGTCCCTCTGCTGCCTGGCAACCGTCTCCTGGAAGACAGCTGCTGGGACACGCTATGGTCCCAGTGCCTCTGTGGCTGAGCCTCTTGTCCCGGGGGGCCCTGCAGGGGGCGGGCGGCCTGGGGGTTCCACTCCCAGTGGCTCCCAAGGCCCAGGTCCCAGGGAGGACCACATGCTGAGTGTTCAGATGTGGGGAGAGAGGGTGTGTGTGGGTCCTCCGGAGGCCTGGGTGGCTGCAGCAGTGCCAGGGCGGGAGGCGGGGGGTGCCCGCTCCCACAGCTGCAGTGGCACCTGTTGGGTGAGCGTCTCCACGTGTCAGGCCTTCTGTGTGGTGGTACTTACTTGCCCCACCCCACTAGGCACACATGGTCAGGCCCAGCTTGCTGCCCCGTGTCACCCACCGCTCCCACCCCGAAAAGGACAGGCGCTGAGGTCCTCAGAGGGGCTGTGACGCGGGCTGTGGGCCCTCCCTCTGCACCTCTGCAGTCCGTGTGTTTATCCGTGAATGGGGCGAAGCCCTGGGCGGGGCAAACAGGTGTGTGCCTGGGGAGGCGGGGCTGGCATCTCTTCCTAGAGGAAGGTGGGTGCTGCGTGCTTCCCCCCACCCGAGGGCCCGGCCCACAGCTGATCCTGCAGCAGACATCACTGATTCCCATGAAGATCTAGCCTCCGTGACAGGAGGGTGCCCCCGGGGATGTGGCGGGGAGTCCTGGGCCCTTCGGGCTGCTTGAAAAGGCCGTGGGTCCTGGCAGCCTCAGTGCTGGTGGCCAGGACGGGACCTTGATGCAAACAGCCGCTCCCGGGGCCCAGCTGTGTGCCCGGCAGAACTGAGACTGCCCACCTGTTCTGGGGGGGCGGGGGCAGCGTTACCCGCTTCTTACCAGAGAAAACAGACTCAGAGAGATTAAGGGCCTTCCTGGGCCAGGCAGCCAGTCTGCAGCAGCGCTGGCCCCGCCCAGGGACCTGCCTTCCCCCGCGGAGCACCTCCTCCCACTGGGTTTGGTCTGGTTAGGGATCCCGATTCACACCTATACTACCTTGGACCTCATGGCCCTGCCCACCTGGCCCCTCTGAGCGGGGCCTGGGTTGAAGATGTGAGTCTGGAATTTCGGGTCCGGGTGACCACAGGCACGTCACGCAGGTGTTGGGAGCGAGTGCCGTGCGCCCCGGCCCTAGGGGGTCCCCATCTCCAGCGCCCTTTCCCGGCCGCCTGCAGGCGCTGCTGCTGCTGGGGGCCGCCGCGCTGGCCTGCCTCGCGCTGGACCTCCTCTTCCTGCTCTTCTACTCCTTCTGGCTGTGCTGCCGGCGGCGCAAGAGCGAGGAGCACCTGGACGCCGACTGCTGCTGCACCGCCTGGTGCGTCATCATCGCCACTCTGGTCTGCAGGTGAGCGTGGGGCGGGGCCGGGGAGAGGGGCGGGGCCTGGCGGGGTCGGGGTGCTCCAGGTCCCCTGCAGGGGCTCCCCGCGGGAGGCGAAGGACCCACCGGCTCACGCGGCCTCGCCCTGTCCCAGCGCCGGCATCGCCGTGGGGTTCTACGGCAACGGGGAGACCAGTGACGGCATCCACCGGGCCACCTACTCGCTCCGCCACGCCAACCGCACTGTGGCTGGGGTCCAGGACCGCGTGAGTGGCCGCCGGGCTGAGGGGGGCTCTCCCTGCTGCCGAACCCTGCGTCTGCACGGGTGCCCGAGCGTGTGGGAGGAGGCCCGGGAGGGGCGGCCGAGGGGTGGGCGTGCGCGAGCTGTCGGTTCCCCGGCTCACCCCACCGCCGCGGCCTGGCGCAGGTGTGGGACACCGCAGCCGCCCTGAACCGCACGGCAGAGCCCAGCCTGCAGAGCCTGGAGCGGCAGCTGGCCGCGCGACCCGAGCCCCTGCGGGCAGTCCAGCGGCTGCAGAGCCTGCTGGACACACTGTTGGGCTATGCAGCTGCCATCCCGTTCTGGAGGAACCCAGCCGTGTCGCTGGAGACGCTGGCGGAGCAGGTCGATCTCTACGACTGGTACAGGTGCGGCCCCGCCCTTTCTCCTGCCGCCCCTGCCCCGCCCCCACCGCCAGCCGCTACCGGCCCTGGGTTAAGTGTTACTCTGAAGGGCCAGCTGGCTGCCGCACCCAGCGCCTGAGGTGTTACGGGTTGGCGGGGCCTGGCTTCCAGCAACAGCTGTGGCAGGAGTCCCCCGTGGAGCCGAGGCCAGCCCACACGTCCCAAACGGCCTGCGGATGCCCCCTGGGCCAGGGAGCTGTTGTCCAGTCGACCAGGCCCTAGCTCTAGGTGCCTGGCCTGCTTTAGCACCCCCTCCTTGCCCCCGCCCGCTGTGCCCCCTGTGCCTGGCCCACACGCTGGCTGCCCGCAGGTGGCTGGGCTACTTGGGCCTGCTGCTGCTGGACGTCGCCATCTGCCTGCTGGTGCTGGTTGGCCTCATCCGCAGCTCCAAGGGCATCCTGGTGGGGTGAGTGAGGGCCGCCCCCCTGCAGGGCTCCCTGAGTCAGCTCCCCCACCCTCCTCGATCAGTGGGTCAAGCGCAGGGTCTGCCCCGGGGGAAGCCATAGATCCTATGGGGGGGACCCCCGGATGTGCCCTGGGTCCTGGCCCTCCCGCGCCCTGGTCAGGCGTTGCTGACGGCCCTTTGCACCCCAAGGGTCTGCCTGCTGGGAGTCCTGGCCCTTGTCATCAGCTGGGGCGCGCTGGGCTTGGAGCTGGCTGCGTCTGTGGTGAGTGGCAGCAGGGAGGGTGGGCCCCGCCTGCTGTGGCTCGGCGTGGGGGAGGCCGTGCGGGAAGGTGCTCTCCTCGCCCCTCCCACCCCACCCCCAGACACCCGGGGCCCAGGAGGGCTGCGGACCTGTCCTTGGGCCCACAGCAAGGCTCATGCTCTTCCTTCTCGAGACAAAAGGCCTTGGCTGGCCAGGCTACCGCTGAGAGCTGAGGGTTCGGGGGGCCAGCTTGGTCACCCCATCTTCCTCGCCCACACCCACCCCAGGGCTCCAGTGACTTCTGTGTGGACCCCGACACCTATGTGACCAGGATGGTGGACGAGCACTCGGTGCTGAGTGGGGGTGAGTGTGTGGCCGTGTCTGAGCTGGTGCCCCCGTGGCCGGGCTGAGGAGACCCCGCTGAGCAGGCCGAGTGAGCCTCGACCTTGCGGGCCCTCGGTCTAGGCCTGGGGGAGGCAGGACCCACCCAGGTGAGGAGGCAGGAGCGCAAACAGAAACACCTTCCTCGGGAGGCTGAGGACACAGGACTGGGCCAGGCCAGTGGTGACAGGATGGGGGCAGGTGACGGGGGGGGGCGTCGAGGAGGGGAAGCAAGTGACGCTGGCTGCTCAGAGCAAGCAGTCAGGGTGGTCTGCCAAAGAGATGGCACTGAAGTGGAGCCAGAGAAGGCCGCGCCCATGTGCAGAGGCCCCAAGGCAGAAAACGGACCTGGAGGGGGGAGGAGCGGGCAGGGGGCCGGCAGGGCCAGGTCTGGTCAGGGATCGGGCTTTAGTCAGGAGGCGTCGTGGGGTGGGAAGCAAGGGAGAGGGGTGGCCTGTGGATGTGTCCTTTGCAAAGCCTCCTGGGGCTCCTGGAGCAGCGAGGGTTCAGGAAGGAGCCAGGAGGCCACTGCGGTCCTGCAGCAAGAGACACGGCCCCTCGGGCCAGCGGGCCAGAAATGGACAGGGCCATGCTTCCGAGGCGTTGCGTGTCGAGGGGAGGAGTGAGCACCCAGGACTGAGTCGTGGGCAGAGCGGGCGGGTGCTGAGTGACCTCGAAGTGCAGCCCCCCCCCCCGCTGGCGGGTGCTGAGTGACCTTGAAGTGCAGCCCCCCCCCCGCCACGGACTGAACTCCCCGATGGCCCAGGAAAGCCCCGGGGAAGCGTGGGGGCTGGCTTTGAACCTGCTTCATGAGGGAGCCATCCCAGCTAAGCCTGTTAGTGATGTCCCCCCCAGGAGGGAGGGTCGTCTGTCCCGGTGGGGGAGGGCTGAGCTGGTTCTGCGGGGCGGCAGGGCTGCTGGAGACAGCCACTGTCCCAGCCTCGGGGCCATCGGCCTGGCCTCTCCAGGCCCTCACTCCTCGGAGCCGCCCCTCATGGGCCGGGCAGAGCGCGTGGGGCCAGCGTGCCAGCCCCATTTACAGGCAGCCAAAGCAAAGCGGGTCCTGTGTTCTGTTTCGACATGAGCTGGACAGGACCCCAGCCCGATGGCCCGGGCATGTGTCTGCCCCGCCTCTAGCTCTTATTCCCAGCGCCCTTCCATACTGGGTCCCAGAGGGTCCCCAAGACGGGAGGCACCTAGGGCTTGCACAGCCACGTCACCATTCAGGGCGGGGCCTGACCTCTCTCCGCAGACATCCTGCAGTACTACCTGGCCTGCTCGCCGCGAGCCTCCAACCCCTTCCAGCAGGTGAGAGCTCGGTGGCTCCTGTCCCGACGCTGCAGGTCCCGGCCCCACATTCCCAATGTCCCAGGTCCCGGCCCCACATTCCCAATGTCCCAGGTCCCAGCCCCACATTCCCAATGTCCCGCCCACTGGGACCCTGCGAGCCCCCGGGGCACAGCTGGGAGGGGGCAGGGAGCTGGGCTAACGCAGGCTGACGTCACTAACTGCTCCCAGGGTTATCACCCTGGTGTCCTTGGTGCAAGCCTTCTGGGTGGCCCTTAATGGCCTCTGAATTCCTGGGCCACCTTTCACTTCCTGGTTGCCCTTGGGCGGCCCTGCAGGGCAAAGACATGGGTGGGCAGGGCGGGGCGCGGAGGGTCCATGCCTGCTCTGGGGTACGGGGTGCTGTCCCTCCACATGATTGCATAGCCCTCTGGGGTCCCGAGGACTACCCGTCTGCTTTAAAGTTGTTGTACTTTCGGGGATCTGTGTTGTCTGGGTGTGTGGACCCCTGGTGTCCTGGAGGCCCACAGAGCCGTGTCAGGTGCCCCCTCTGGTCCTGGCACAGCCAGCCCACCCCGGGAGCCTCAGTGGCCTCACTGGCTGGATGCCCTGTGTGTGGGCTGGGGCCTCAGGTGTGTGTGCGGTGGGGGAGTGGGGGGCAGACTGTCCGGCCCTGCTGAAATCGGGGGGCCTTTCTGTGGAGCAGAAGCTGTCGGGGAGCCACAAGGCGCTGGTGGAGATGCAGGACGTTGTGGCCGAGCTTCTGCAGACCGTTCCGCGGGAGTACCCGGCCTCCAAGGTGAGGGGTGAGCTGGGCCCCATGGGAGTGGGCTGCTCTCTTCCTCCCGCCCCTTACATGCCCCCGCATTTCTCCAGGGATTTTGGTAGGTTCCTAAAAATAATCCTGTTCTGTATTTTAAAAGTCATACAAACACTTCCTGTTAGAAAAATGGAAAGGGGACCAGATGCAGGAACAAGGGAGAGCAGGATCTGCCCGCCGTGATTCCCGTGCGAGGGGCGCCCCCTGGGGGCGTCCTCGGGATTTGAGGAGACTGTGCTTTCCTGCGGTTGGGGCGGAGCACGTGCTCACACGTGTCTCTGTCACTGCTCTAGACAACACCCCGCCTCCCTAAGGTGCCGGGAGCACTGCGTGACCAGGCTCTCCGAGGCCATGTGCCGCCGGCCCCTTTAATGAATTCTTCACGAAGTTTACATGTAAAACGTCCTCGAAGGTTACTCCCTTTTGCTTCCCGTTTCTGTCACAGCCTGGGCCCCCTCTTGATTTTGTGCAGCTGAGTGGACCAGGTAGGTGGTTACCTGGCTCGAGCCGCCATCCCAAAGGACCACAGTGGCGGGCAGCTTAGGCGTTTATTTCTCCCAGTCCTGGAGGCTGGACGTCCGAGGTCAAGGTGTGGCCAGGGCTGGCTCCTCCTGAGGCCTGTCCATGGCATGTAGATGGCCCTCTTCTCCACGTCCTCACACGGTCGTCCCTCTGCGTGTGTCTGTGTCCTGGTCTCTGCTGGTGAGACAGCCGTCAGACTGGGTTAGGGCCACCCCCGTGTCATTTTATCTTCAGCGCCTCCTCACGGTCACGTGTGAGGTCCAGGCTCAGGACTGCCACATGCGAACTGGGGGTGGGGACACCGTTCCGTCCACAGCAGTAGGTCGCCTCCCGGAATCCATTTCAGATTGCACAGGATCCTTAGAAAACGGGTCACAAAAAGCAGTGCTGGGTCCAGTGTCTCGTCACTTAAAATGTCATGAGAATTTCTCCTTTAATTATTCCTTAAAATACGGTTTTTCAAAAGAATCAGGCCAACGTCAGGACACACGTAGGTATTTCTTTTTCTTCCGTTACAATAAAGGGACCGCATCGTGGTGGCCGCACTGGACAGGTGTGGGCGGGTCCCGCTCTCCCCGTCTATCCTCCAGTCCTCAGCCGCCCCCCGAGCCCAGGCCACAGACTCTGGGGCCGCCATTTCTAAAGGCCCAGGGTCCTTGCGGGACTGAGAGTGCGGGTTTGAGAGTGGTCTCGATGGCAGGGCACGGGGTGCACGAAGCCTGGGGTGCGCCCCGGGCCGCTGTGGCTAGCTCGGGCTCCCCATCCCGACTGTGGCGCCGACCTCGCGTGCCTTGTGCCCCCCAGGACCCTCTGCTCCGCGTCCAGGAGGTGCTGAACGGCACGGAGGTCAACCTGCAGCACCTCACCGCCCTGGTGGATTGCCGCAGCCTGCACCTGGTGAGAGCACCTGCTGGACCGGGGCCTCGCAGCTGGGGAGGGCTGCTCAGGATAGGGACTCGTCATTGGGCGGTGGGGACTCAACCCACCCTCGCGTCCAGCTCCCTGGGGACAGGGCGGGTTCTAGGCTGCTGTGAGCTGGCCAGGGCCCCAGCATCCCGTCCTCACCCTGCCCCCGCTCCCCCTTCTCTCTCCCTCCCGGTCCCTGTGGGCCTGGCCGCCTCCCTCCTCGCCGGCCTCAGGACTACGTGCAGGCCCTGACAGGCTTCTGCTATGACGGCGTCGAGGGCCTCATCTACCTGGCCCTCTTCTCCTTCGTCACGGCCCTCATGTTCAGCTCCATCGTCTGCAGCGTCCCACACACCTGGCAGCAGAAGAGGTGAGGCTCGCAGAGGTCCTAGAGCCACAGCTCACAGTATGTCGTAGGGGCCTGCCTCCTGGGCAGCCCATGTCCTCATCCCCAGGGACAGGGGCAAGTGCTTCCTTACCTGTTAACACTGTCTAGGCCTCTGCAGTGACTGTGAGGCTGTGAGTCCGAGGCGAGCACCCCCATTTGCGGATGGAAAACAGCCCGGAGGCGCTCCCAGCCCAGGCGGGGAGAACCAGGCTCCCCCACCTCAGAGTGCTGCCTCCGCGCCTTGTCTGTCTCGCCACCCCTAGGTGCGGACGTGCAGGGTTGTGGGTGCAGAGACCAGCTAGCTGGCTGTGGGGACAGCTGCAGGGAAGGCCCAGGTAGCATGGCCTCTGTGGCCACTCATCCGGGTGATGAGGATGGCAGCTACCTCCCCTGGGGGCATTATGTTCTCATCTTTGAAGGGGGGGATCCTCGCAGCCCCTGCCTCAGTCCCCTCAGCCTTACTGGGTTCCGTGGTGTGTGGCCATGCTAGGCCCTGCCCTCGGCCCCATGGCGCACCTCGCACACTTAACCACCTCCCCTCCCATCTGGGCGATGGCTGCTGCGTGGAGGCCCAGCTCGAATGGAACATGGCTCAGCTCAGATCTCTTCCCTTTGTCGTTACTTTCCATTGTAATGGAGGTGGTGATGCTGCTACTGGTGGCGGTGGCAGTGGTGGCGATGGTGACTGTGTTGGTGGTGGTGATGGTGGAGATGGTGATTGTGTTAGTGGTGGTGGTGATGGTGGCGGTGGTGGCGGTGGTGATTGTGTTGGTGGCGGCGGTGGGGACAGTGATGGTGGTGGTGACAGTGATGGTGGCGATGGTGATGGTGGTGGTGGTGGTGGTGGTGGTGGTGTGATTGTGTTGGTGGCGGCGGTGGGGACAGTGATGGTGGTGGTGACAGTGATGGTGACGGTGATGGTGGCGGTGGTGATTGTGTTGGTGGTGGTGGTGGCGATGGTGATTGTGTTAGCGGTGTGGTGATGGTGGTGGTGGTGGTGATTGTGTTGTGGTGGTGGGGGCAGTGATGGTGGCAGTGACGGTGGCAGTGACGGTGATGGTGGCGGTGCGGGCGGTGGTAATAAAGACGCAGCTGTAGGAGAGTGGCTAAGAGCACAGCCCTGGAACCACGTGGCCTGGATTCCGATTCTGGCTTTCCCCTTGCTTATTGGGTGACCGTGGACAAGTCACTTCCGCACTCTGGGCCTCAGCTTCCTCACTGTAAAGGAGTCAGTGGCACTCGGTGAACCACTCGGGCTCAGCCCTGGGTTGGGCTGGTAACTGGCTTAGCCGGTCGCTGCCACCGTCTTGCTCATCTCGCTGTGTGGGGCGTGGCGAAGAGACTGCTCGAGGTCACCCGGCTGGTGGTGGGCAGATGGGACGTGTGCCTCAGTCTGGCTGACCTTTGTCCTCAGTAGCAGGCAGCCCAGCGCTGAGCTCTGTGTGGGACCGGGCAGGGCCGGAGGCCTGGCTCGCAGCTCCCCGCCTCGCCCTGCCCTGCAACAGCGCGAGCGGGGTGGCGGGTGGACAGCTAGCGGGCAGCAGGGCGGGGAGGACGGGACTCAGTCCTCCCTGGATGTGGGTGGGCCCTGTGGGCTCAGGGCACCCGAAGATGCAGGCCGGGGCCTGCGGAGCCAGAAAGGGGGCACCGCCACCTCCAGGCACCCAGCTGTCTGTGCTCCCCGGAGGGGCCCAGCCCCATCCTTTTAACTGGCACAGCCCGTGTCCCCATATGCAGGCCAAGGCACAAGCCATTGGCACCCATCTCAGACAGGACGAAGCCGGGTGACTTGCCCACTGTCCCACAGTGGGTCTGTGGCCGAGCCAGCGTCGGAACCAGGTGTGTGTGCACCAGGGCCGACCCCCTGCAGGCGGCCTCGCATCTGAGCCTGAGCCTGCGCTGCTGTCCGTCCCGCAGAGGCCCCGACGAGGACGGGGAGGAGGAGGCGGCCCCCGGGCCACGGCAGGCGCACGACAGTCTCTACCGTGTGCACATGCCCAGTCTGTACAGCTGTGGGAGCAGCTACGGCAGCGAGACCAGCATCCCAGCCGCGGCTCACACTGTCAGCAACGGCCCGGTCACCGAATACATGTGAGGCACACCGCGGGAGCTGGGGGCAGCCCAACCAGGGGCAGGCAGAGCCGAGTCACGGGGCAGGCAGTGTGGCCGCAGGCCATGTCAGCCACGCCACAGCGTAGAGTGCGGATCCAGCCCTCGAAGCGAGAAAGGGGTGTTGAGAAACGAGGAGGAGGAGGGCCAGAGAGAGAGAGAGAGAGAAAGAGAGAGAGAGAGAGAGACAGAGAGAGGCGGGGGCCACGGCAGAGGCTGGCGGGAAGGAGGTGGGGCCCTCAGGCAGTGGGGTCCCATTAGGGCTGGGGGGCTGCCTGGTTTGGGGTGGGGTCAGCCCACTATTGAGCACTTCCTGCGCCCAGGCCACAGGGAGGCCACTCGGTCAGATGGAGGGTCTGTGTCTGGGAAGTAGGGATGGCTAAGGGCTGGGCCTGGCTGTGTGGCAGGCAAGCAGCCAGGCGAGGGTGGGCTCTGGCGGGCGGGCGGCCACGGGCCCCCTCTGAGCCCTTGGTTACTGCGCCAGGTTCATGGGGCGCCCCAGGCCCTTGCTAGCAGGTACATACAGGGCAGTGAGGAATGCACAAAGGGTGTACCCCGCCCTGCCTGCCAGTCAGGATTGGAGTGAGCAGTGTGGGGTGGGCGCCAGTCTGCCTGCCCCCGGAACAGGCCCTTTGACCTAGAGCTGGGACTGCAGCGGCCAGCAGTCACGGCCCTTCTCTCCTCGTGCCTTAGGAGCCAGAATGCCAATTTCCAGAACCCACGCTGTGAGAACACCCCGCTCATCGGGCGCGAGTCCCCGCCGCCCTCAGTAAGTCTCTGGGCAGGAGGGAGGCTGGGGACTCCCAGGCCTGGGTGGGGTCATCGCCCTGCCGCCTGGGCGGTCTGGAGTGGCCCTCAAAGGCAGTGCAGGCCCCATGGACAGCTGTGAGCCTGCAGTGGGCACCAGGGGCTGTCCCCAGCCGGGACTCTCTGCAGGCATCTGGTCTGAGTGGACAGGGCTCGGCGGGCCCATGAGCTGGCGCTGAGGTGCCCTGGGGCCAGAGCGGGCGGCCAGGGGTCAGCCGCCGGTGGCCAGCTCTGCTCCGAGGGGCCCCACCTTCTTCCCACTCGGTGTGTCTCCCCCTCTTTGCCTTCCCAGGCTCCACCAGGTCCTGGACCCGGGCCATTCCAGCCTGGCCTGGTGTCTCCTCTGCCCTGGGGTGAAACGTGGATGAGGGACAAGGTGGCTCGATGCTAAGGGGGAGATCACAGAGAGGCAGGGGCCCTGGTGGGCTTCCTGGAGGTGGTGGGCTGCAAAGGACAGGGCGGCTGAAGAGGCTGAAGGCCACCTTGCTTCAGAAATCCCCGCCCACGTGTGTGGTGGCCCGTCGTGCCCTGTAGCGCAGAGCTGGGGCTGTGCGGGCTCCCAGGCTGTGTCCTCATGCTCGGCTGCCCTCGTCAGTACCATGTCCCGCCCCCGTGGCCTTCCCCAGGCCGGGCCTGCTCCCTGGCGTTGAGGCCGCGTCTCTTTCTCTCTCTCCTGCGCCCCTCCCACGCTGGGCCATCCTAGCGGTATCTGGCTGCCCTGGATTCTGGCAGCCACACAGGCTGGCAGTTTAAGCCCATGGACAGTGCCCGAACACGGTGGTGGCTGTGCCCTCAGAGTGACAGGTACTGACCCACCCGGGTCCCCTGCCCTGCACCGCCTGCATCTCCGTGCCTCACACCTTCTGCTCACTGCTGCTCCCTCATCAGGGCTGGCCTTGGGACCATCAGACATGCCCTGAGGCCATCTTAGACCGGTACCCATGGGGCCAGCTCTGGGTGGGCACAGGCCTGTGGGCTTTGTGGCCTCCAGCCCTCTGGTGCTGGCACTGGACGGTGGCCTTTCTTCTCATCAGGGACAGTGAGCCCCTCCCTACTCCTGGCCCAGCTGCAGGTGGCCCCAGCCCCCCTGGTCACCTCTCAGCAAGGAGACTGTTCGCCCAGACCCGCGTGCATGCCTGTGCCCAGCACCGGGGCTCAGAGGCTGCATTCGAGTGAGCGGGAGTCGTGGGGTGCAGCGGGCAGGCCCGGCCCTCGAGCACACACTCGTGCAGTGCGCGTGTACGCTGCTCCTCGCTGCCCCACGTCTGTGCACACCTGCATGGGCTCCCTCAGGGGTCCCGGCTGCAGCCCCCTGGACCCCGGCCCTGCTGCATGTCATGGAATGACGCCCTCGGGTGCCACTGCTCCCACACTGTCTCCTGGCCGCCTGACCAGCACGCATACCTCCTCCTCACCAGGCGTTCTGGGAGGGCTCGCAGAACCAGAGGATAGTGTCCTTTCTGGTCTGGGGACAGAGGGGTGGAGACTCGAGTTTCTGGAGCCCCTGGTGGACGGTGGGGTTAGCGTGTGGCCGGCCAGACTTCTCCCCGCTGGTGACCTGTGGCACACACCTCGGTCTCCGTTCCCGCCTCTCGGGGTGTGGCCCTTCGCACACTGGCGGTAGCACACATCCACTCCAGGTGTGTCGTGAGCACAC
>NW_011888871.1:413227-416460 GCF_000151845.1 Pteropus vampyrus | reverse complement strand
CACACTCAGAGTGGGGACATAATCTGGGCCACCTCCAAAGGCCTGGTCCCTCCTAGCAACGCACCGAGCGCCTTCTCCGTGTCCAGCCCTGGGCTCAGGTGTGGTGTGGGGAGGGGTCACCTCCAAGAACACTCATTAGGCTGGGGCTGGGGTGGGCAGACGGGGCTGGGGTGGGCAGATGGGGCTGGCCAGCCAGTCTGGCTGACAAAAGGCTGAGGCCGGCCCCAGCCACCCACTCCCCTTCTGAGCCCAGGCCCAGAGAGGGCGAGACTGGCCCTCGCACCCGAGGAAGGCCCTGGCAGCTGCTGCCGGTGGGGCCGTGTGGGCGAGGGGCCTGGAGACCTGAGCTGCCTCCCACCCCTAGCCTTGCAGGCCCCCTGATCTGATGGGTGCCTCCTCCACACCTTTGCCCGGGCTGCGCTGGGACCTGGAGCACCCTCCTCCGCCCACAGCACCTCTGCAGAGTCTTCCTGCTCCAGCTCAGACACCTCTTCCAGGAAGTCGGCCATGATGGCCCAGTTGAAAGGGTTTGTTTAAACCGATGAGGGAGGGGCCCCACCTGGCCCCTCCCAGCCCTGGCCCTTGCCCGCCTGGCAGCCTGGATGGGGCGGGAGGCCCAGCACCAGCGGCCCCCAGCACGGAGGTTTTACCTTCTTTTTTTGAAAGCCCACGACTGACCAGCAGTTAGACGGGGCCAGGCAGGGGCAGGCTGGGGATGCGGAGCCTCTCCACCCGGCCACCAGCCCAGTATGTGGGCTGGGGCGGCAATGCCACCAGAGCGGGGTGTGGCCAGGTCACCTCCTCTATGTGCCACCTCCCGGCGGGGGTGCTCCTCGCAGTCCTGACCGAGGCGGGAGGAACAAAGCAGCTGCTGTTCCCGGGCCCCTCCCGGTCTCGCTTCCCCTTCTGAGGATGGAGAACCCCCCTCAGCTTCTCCTTTAGGGGAGGGGAAGGCCGTGGGCTGCTCTGTGACACCCCCGGGCCCCGAGCACCAGCAGCTCCGCTGCGTTTCATTTGCCCCCACTTCTCAGACGGAGAGGTTGAGGCTCTGAGGGCGAGGCCTCCTCCCGGCCCCGCTTGGTGCCCCGCAGCTCTGCCGTCCCCTCCCAGGGCCCTCGCCCTGCCCTGGGACAGTGAGGATGGCCCCAGCTCTGATGAGGCCTCCACCTGCCCGGGGCCCCACCAGCTCGGAGGAGCCGATGCCAGCTGCCAGAGGCAGTAGCGGGGCCCTGGGCCTGACTCAGGCTGCCGGCTCCTCTGACTCACCCTGGCAGGAAGGGGGCCCGCGGCCTCTGCCCACACTCGGCAGTGGCGCTGTCACTTCCCCTGCACCATGACAAGATGCGGCCGCCGCCGCCAGGCATGGCGCGCAGTGGGCGCCGAGAGATGTCTGTGTGGTGGTGGGGGCCCCCCTTCCTTCCCTGGCCCCGGTCACTGCCCATACCGCCCTAGCGGGCAGCTGCTCCGAGGCCTTCTGGAACCCACTCCGCTGACTCAGGCCTGTCCAAGGCAAGGGGCGTCAGACCCTGGCCAGCGGCCCCCAGGCCAGGGTGGCCACCAGCAAGGGCTGTGAGGAAGGGGGTCCCTCATGCCCCAGCCTGGGGGAGCTGAGTGTGTGAGCATGTGACTGGGGGGTGGCATTCTGCCCCCAGCAGGGCGGGGTGCGGGGCAGGCACTTTCAAATGAGTTTCCTTTTTCTCCACGTTTATTAGCATTTATTTGATGCTGAGGTTACTCCTGTGTCTCCGGCTTCTTCTGGGACATCTTTCTCTCCCGGGCAACCTGTCTTCTGGTTTAGGGACGAGCTGCTTTTTCTAGTGTGATTGGCTCAGTGTGGCTGGGAGTCCAGGCAGCCATTTGCCCCCTGGGGCCTGGTTACCGGCCAGCGCTCAGCGCCCTCTCTGCAGTTCTGAGCTCTCTTTTGGGGCCTCCGACCCTGCATCCAGCCCATGCAGCCTGGGATCCCTACCGACCCCACCGCTGCTAGGACAGAATGACGCCATCGCGTCTGTGAAGGGACATCCTTCAGGCACCCGGTGGCTTTTCAGATGTGCATCCTTCGATGGCCTGGGCGGTTGCATGCGCATTCTTAAAGCGGATACGAAGATGTGAACCTTTGGCTTTGCGTGATTTCGTGGGGATTTCTGGGTCAAGTGAATAGCAGACGATTCTCAGAAGCCGCCTCAGGCCACTTATAGAAAGAGGAAGCCAAATGACTTAGCTGTCTGATAAGTCGAAGCTGGGCTTAGAGTACAGTGCGGGCGTGGAATGAGGAGCCTGGAGTCCCAGGTCCACAGGGGGGCCACCACCCCGCCGCCCCGCAGGCCGGGGCCCCCAGGGAGGTCAGAAGTGGAGTGAGGAAGAGGAAGTGAGGGCTCCCCAGGCTGCTGCCGAGGGGGCGGCCAGGGACTTCCCCGCCTGGCTCCCTGTGGGGAAGAAGGGCCCCAGGAAGAGCTGTTCCCTGAAGGGAACAGGGCAGCCTGACCCCCACCTGCCCGTCCAGGCGGGCACGGGGCCCGAGCCCTGCAGAGGGGTGGCCGAGCATGGCAGGACCGGGCATGGCAGGCCCGAGGCCCGCCCGGCCTCTGAGTTTTGAGCTCTTTATTACCCCAGCTGCCTGCCCTTGGGTCTTGCCCGCTATGAGCCTCACTTTCCCCATGTGCAAAAGAAGACAGAAATGTGGCCTCTGCTGGCACATGACAGGGATGAAGCCAGGTAAGGAGGGCCCCGGCCAGGCCACAGCAAATCTCCATTCCCCCTGCCGGGCCTGGTCGGCACAGGCCGAGGTTGTAAGCCTCAGGGCCCCTCCTTGGTGGGACCTAAATCCAGTGACCTGACTGTATGGCTGTGTCCAGGGCTGTATGGCCATGTCCTGGGCTGGCTGTGCCTCCCAGGCACCTAAACGTAGCCATTTCGATCCCAAGTTCCCTTCGCAATAGTGCGCGTGAGGCTTCTCTACACACCTCCCCACACGAGAGCAAAGGGCTGAGTTCCCAGCCCCCTGGAGCCACCTCGGACGGGCCTGCAGCTCCGGCTCAACTTCCAGCCAAGACCCAGACCCCTGGGTAGCCCCAAAGAGCACCTTTATTCACAGCAAAGGACGTCACCATAGCAACCACACTGCAATCCCTGAGAACTTTTCCCTTATTGTTCACTTTCCTAACTATGTCTTTGCAGAAAGAAAAACAGAAGACACAACACACGCCCGGACCAGGTGTGCCATGCTGGGCCGG
>NW_011888871.1:411777-413177 GCF_000151845.1 Pteropus vampyrus | reverse complement strand
CGGACCCCCCGCACGTGTGCCAGGCCCCTGGCTCCTCCCCCCACTCCCGCAGGAGCCCAGAGGTCCCCCGCAAGGGCCCCGGGCCGGCAGAAACGCAGGAGCTCCGGGTCAGCACCCGCCTTGGGTCATTACCACCACCACCACCTGGGCCCTGCTGCCCCACCCCCCGCCCCTCTGCCCTCCCAGGATTCAGGTCTGCACAGCTCTGCTCCGGGCCGGATGACGGTGCTGCCCCCGGCGCTCCCTCCGTGGCTCGCTGACCCCGGATCTCGCACCGCCCACCCCTCCCCTCCGCCGCCCCGCGCTTCGCGGTGGCTGTTTCGTCCCCAGGCTGCGGGCGAGGCCCTGCCCCAGCGCCTCCTGCTCCTCTGCTGTGTGTGCGGCTCCTTCTCTCGCCCACCCGACCACAGCCCCCCACCACTTGCCAGGGGCCTCTGGGGGGGCCCCCCTTCTCTGCTTCCCACCCAGCATCGCTCTCTCCCCCAGCGCCTGTGGCACCCAGCCCTCCACGGCGGCAGGAGGACGGCGACTGTCACGCCGAGCCCGGGCTGCCCACCCAGTGCTGGCCGCCTCCTTGGTGCCAAACCCCTTCCCCGCCCTTCAAATGTGGCAGCTTCTGGTTCATTCTTTGCACTAACCACACTTGTCATCTGTAGGGCAGGTGGGCTGCAGGGCTGCCAGCCGAGCGCATTCCTTCCTGGTCCCCTTTCCGTCCAGGACAGGCGCAGTGTCCTGGAGCCCGGCCGCAGGGGCTGGACCCGAGCTGGCTGTGAATGAGCCCGTGGCCCTGCTGCCCTCTTGGGACTAACCACTAACCTCGCCCCAGCCTCCGCAGGGCCCCGGCCAGGCCGGCGAGCGCAGCCTTGAAGCCTGCACAGCTGGCGGAGCCAGGCCGGCACAGCCACTTCTCGGGGCGCTGCTGTGGGGCACGTAGCCCGACAGGCAGCCCGCGGGCCCGGAGAGCCCTCCCCAGGTGCTGCCCAGGAGGACCGTGTCTTGGGAACAGGTGTCCTTTGGGTTGTAGGACCGAGGTCTCTGTGGCCTCGGTCTCCCTAGCTGTGAAGTGGGAGTGAGGCTTCCCTAAGGTGCTTTGGGCTTCAGTGTACAATGTTTGCTGTTTCCTGCTGTGGCTACCCCCAAACCAGGACCGAAAGTCCTCCTCTGGCCCCGAGCCTGGCCGGCTTGACACAGAGAGGCCAGGCGTGGGCTCTGGCCTGCGTGCCCGGCCAGGGCCCCGAGGTGGAGGCGGGCAGCTGGCCGCGGTTCACGGCGCGTGGGCGCTAACTGGCGGAGCAGCGGGCAGTGCCCCTTCCCTGGGCGGGCCGGGGAGCGCCCACCTTCCCTTCCTCTGTGACCCTTTTTCTTTGTGCTGGTGTCTGGGACCAAAAGGGTAAGTGGGA
>NW_011888871.1:410191-410496 GCF_000151845.1 Pteropus vampyrus | reverse complement strand
CCCTTCCCTGGGCGGGCCGGGGAGCGCCCACCTTCCCTTCCTCTGTGACCCTTTTTCTTTGTGCTGGTGTCTGGGACCAAAAGGGTAAGTGGGATGGGGGCCAGGCTGCTGCTGCCCCATTCCTGGGCAGTGTCACACTGGGAGGAGAGGGGGGCGTGGGCAAACACGGGGTGCCCCAGGTGGGCCAGGGGCCCCAACCTCGAATCTGAGCCCCTGGGCATGGCTGACCTCGCTGCCCGCCCTTTCCCACGGGTGGGAGCATCCTGGCCTCTGGGCAGCCCTGCCCGGGCGCCCACCACGTACTC
>NW_011888871.1:402910-409618 GCF_000151845.1 Pteropus vampyrus | reverse complement strand
GCTTGTTTTCAAACATGCCGTAGCTCAGGGTCACCTGTGTGGACAGGGCAGAGTGAGGCTGGCGGGGCCCCAGTGCCCCCAGCTCTGCCCAAGGCTGGCCCTGTGGCTGGGACCGGGGAAAGAGCCCCCGCCTCAGACCACGAAGCAAGGCTGACGAGGCACGGGCAGCGCATCCCAGGAGTAAGGCCCAGGGCGGGGCCTCGCCCGGGGCGGGTCGAGTCGAGAGGATGCCCCGGCTGCAGAAAAAGACGCAGAGCGGGTGAGTCGGCCGAGGACAGAAGACGGGAGGATGGACGAGAGGGCTCGAGGGGGTCCATGCTGGCGGGGGAGGCGGCATCTGGATGGCAGCCAGCGGCCAGCAGTGAGGCCCCGCCTGACCTCCCTGTTTAAACCCGCGACACCCACCCGCCCCTCCCGTCCTGGGCCCCAGGGCCAGCACACCTGCTCGTGCAGCTCCGAGGCCGGCACCTGCTGCAGGTTCTCCAGGTGGGAGTGGAAGAGCCCACTGCGGATGAGCGGCACACCCAGCAGGGCCTCCACGATGTAGCCGATGGTGCAGTCGTCCGGCAGCCGGATCCGTTCGGCTGTGCTCAGGAAGTGGCCCCCACTGCGGGAGGGAAGAGCCCGCCAATGAGCAGAGGGGCGCTCAAGGGGCCCTAAGCGAAGGGGGCAGGACCCCACCAGGCAGAGGTCACACGCAGCCAAGAAGCTCAGAGAGGAGGGGGACGCGCCCCGTGGAGTAGGAGTGGACCACGTCTGCGTCCCTAATGGCTGGCTCTGCTGCAGGCAGCACCCCCCGTCCCTCCCCGGGCCCTGACACCGCACCCTCCTCGGTACCAGCCTGGGAATTTTCTGCCAGTCGAGGGTTCCTGGGCGTAGCAAGGGGTCCTGCCCAGTGGCGCCTGGGCCTGGGTGCTCGCCCCCTCTGGTGCCTGCTGGCAGGAGGCGGGAAGTGCCGGGGACTGCGACTCAGCCTCACGTGCATGTGAGGCTGGGGACACCCACCGCTGGGAAAGTGAACCGAGCCAGGCCCCACTTGGGCAACTTGGTCGGTCGAGCAGACTCACCTGGCCCACGGGCTCATCTTCAAGGCCAGCCCGCGGCTGATGCAGAAGCCAGCCCCACCGGTGGCAAACCAGAAGTGGACGGGACGCTGTGGGAGGGGAAGTGTTGTGAGACCCGCCCCCCCCCAGGCTGCGGGGACACCCTCGGCCTCCTCCCCGCCAGCTCGGACGCGGGTGGACACACGACTCACTATCTTATTGTCGCCGACCCTCTCTGTGGCCTGGATGGGCCTGTCCAGGCTGGGCTTGCCGATGTAAACGTCCTGGGTGTGTGGGTAGCTGGCCAGCAGGCGGAGCAGGGCCCGCACGTTCACATAGTTGTCATCGTCCACATGGCAGAACCACCTGGGGGTGAGCAGGGCCATCAGGGGCTGGAGCGGGTCCAGATCCGCTGTGCAAGGGGTGGGCACTGCTGGGCTAGGGGCCTGGGGTGGGGGCGTGGCCGACACTCACTTCCTCCCCGACTCGATGAAGCGGTCATACTCCACTGCCATCTTGCAGGACAAGGCCTGGCGACTGTGGGCAGCTGAGCAGTTGGTATTGACCATGTTGCCTGTGAACGAGGGGAGGGGGCTGTAATTCGGTCGGCACTGGCTCAGAGAGGGCAGCCTGGCCTGGAGTCACACAGCAGGCCCGTGAGAACAGAGAGGGATGGAGCGGGTGGCTGTGCGTCCCAAGGTGCCTTGGGTTCAAGCTGTGCCCTGCAGCAGGCTCCCGCTCGGCCCCCTCCCCAGCGCAGGACACGGCCTGGTGATCGCAGCCCCCCTCAGCCCAGCCCCCGCCGGGCACCCCGCCCCTAGCCATTCAGGCGGATTTTTCCCAGCACCGGCCACCTGTTGCTCAAAGGGGCCTGGGAGCTGAAAGGGCCTCATTTGCATGAGAATCGGGGGGCCGAGTGGTGGGGCGGGGCGCTGTGCAAACCAGTTGAGTAAAGTGCCCGTGGCCTCTGCGACCTCTCGGGGAGAGGGGAAGATGGGGGACGATTTCCTCCTGGGAGTGGAGTCCCCCCACCCGCTCCCCAAGTCCAGGGCTCACCCGTGCGCCTGGCCAGTGCCTCGTCTTCCCCGTCGGTGAAGATGAAGGTCTGGAAGGAGAAACGTGGCCTTGTACAGGCAGCTCCATGTCCCAGCCCTGGGCCATCGCAGGGGTCCGGCGCTGGGCACCCTGGGCTTCCAGCAACCACTGCTCAGGCATGCCCACTCCCCGCCCTGCTTGGGGCCCCGGGCGCACAAAGGGGGCCAAGGGCCCAACCCGAGTGGAAGCAGGGCTGGGGCTTACGCAGACCTCACCCCCCATGTCGACAGCTGGGCCCAAGGTCACCCGGCAGCTGTGCAGGCACGAGCCAGGTGGGGAGCCCCGCCCAGCCGCCAGGTAACCGGCTCCAGGCCCGCCCTGCGCACCTGGCGGGGCACACACCCTTATTGACACAGCCCGTGGGAGGGGGCAGAGGTGGGGGGACAGGCATTGGAGGTCGGCTTTGGGAAGCCAAGTCTCAATCAGTGGAGGACAAAGGCCTCTGCTGGGCGGCTGCCAAGCCCCAGAGGACAAAGGGCCGGAGGGAGGATGAATCACCAGGCATTGTCCGCCAGCTTTGTCCCAGGCCGCGGTCGGGGGGCGCCGGGCCGGCCTTAACTCGGCCGTGTTAAGCAGGAGTGGCCTCGCTGCCCATTACCATACAGCTGGCCTGGTTAACTGGGCCGGACTGGGCGCGCGGTCCGGAGGGCAGGGGTGCGGCCACGGCGCTGCCATCCATTGGGCTGGGCCTTCAGGCCAGGGGCCCCCACACCCCTGGCTGTGTGGCCAGCGGGCAGGTCACCTCCTCTGAGCCAAAGCAGCCACCGCTGTTCTCCGGAGACGCCGACGGTCCTTAGGGGTGAGGCGGGCCGCCGCACGCGCCCCAGCACACGGATCCGTGCCCCAGGCACTGTGCAGCCCGGCGCTCCGTCCTGCTGCCGGGGGAGGAACCTAGGCTTGAGGATGGGCCTGGCCAGAGTCACATCGAGCTCCACCTGTGCCAGCACCGGGCCACCCCTGCCAGGATCGCCCGACGAGGCGGGCAGCGGGGCGGGGCGGGAGCTGCCGGCGCCGCCTGGGCTGGTCGGCACACGGCACACGAGAGGAATGTTCCTTCCTCGTGCCTCCTGGCACACCCAGGCGTGGTCGAGTGCGCGGCCTGGGGCGTGGCGGGGTGCGCTCGCAGCACAGGCCGTAGGAGCCCCCCATGTCGCCTCCACGCCTGGGCCTCGGTTTCCTTCTGTGTACAGACGGGTCCCAGGGAGGACCCAGCACGCGCGAGCTGGCACACCGTGTACACCCAGGGACCTGGGGACCCACCTGGAGTGCCCCGCCTCCCCTGGGCGGCCCCGGCCCCTCGCCCACCCGGACCCCAGACCCGAACACACGCTCAGGTGCGGCCACGGCTCCGAATCACGGGCCCAGAGCGAAAGGGGTGGCAGGCTCCATCTACACCCTCTGTGCACATGCACCCCTCCTTCCAGAGCCTGGCAGACACCCCAAGGCAGCCCGCACGCACAGACTCGCACCCAGCCCCCCGCCCGCTCCCCAGCATCCCAGCCCAGGAATGCCGTGGGAGGCCGAGGCCAGCCCGTGCAGATGCCCTGCCACAGCGTTAAAAAAAAAAAAATGCTTTCTTAATGAGATCAAGCGAGGCCTGTTCTCCATGCTTTGGTGGTGCCCTAAAAACCCGGCCCAAGGCTACGGAGATTAAAGTCACCTTTGTTCGGAGAGCCAGCCCCGAGAGGAGGACTCGGGAGGGCAGGGCTGTGGCGGGGAGGGCACGGGCCTCCTGTCTCCCCACATCAGAGCGACCAGCAGGGGAGGAGGCAGGCTGCTCAGGCGCCGCCCCACCCACTGCTCACAGGTCGTTTCCCGCTCTGAACAACGGGCGTAACAGAAGCTCACCTGTGCCCAGAGCAAGCGCCCTGACGTGGGCACCGTTACCACCTCACGTGCGGAGGTCAGGCAGGGCAGGCCCCAGCCTATGGCCATTCCCCGGGGGCAGAGGTGGTGCCGACCCAGCGGGGGCCAGGCCTTCCAGGGACAGAGACCCCCCCAGGTCCCTCGCAGCATCCCCAGCAATGGGTCCGAAGGGGGAAGAGCTGGGCAGCAGAGGGCGGCAGGGCTGGCGGAGGGCGGGCGGGGGGGACACCCACAGGAAGCGGCATTGTTCCTGGAGCTGCGATTCAAAGAAACACAGGATGCCCAGCTATCCGCCAGCCATTGTGGCCGCTGCCACCGAGCAGCCTGGCCCGCTCCTGGGAGGGTGGGGGAGGGACGTGTGGGCCGAAGGCCCGGCCCCTCATCCTGGACTCCAAGGGCCCTTGAGGGGTGGCCCTATGACCCACCCCCACAGCCACCCCGATTGCTGGAAGTCTCTCGTGCATCCCCCGTGCTCATGCTCATGGTCCCCGCGATGCCCTTTCGACTCAGTCTAGCTCAGATGGCACCTCCTCCAGGAAGTCCGCCTGCCCCCACGTGGGTCAGACGCCCACTCTCGGCTCACGCAGTCTCTCTGGGCTTCCCCCACCGCAGCCCTGACTGCCTCGATTCTCCCCCCACCAGAGTGGCTCTGAGTCACCCTGCACAGGGCTGGCACAGCGGAGCCCTCTGCTGCGGCGGTTTCAAGGACCCCTCTCCCCACAGTATGCCCTAAGGGGGGCTCTTGCTTGCCGGGACACATGAGCTGACGCTGGGGGCAGGGCCTCTCCTGGGCGGGGTCAGCCGGTGAGAAGGAAAGCTGAGTGGCCCCCTCCCGGACTCCGAGTGCTCGCTGGGCTCATGCCCTCGGCCTCCAGGCTCAGCCAGCCCTTCCACTGTTGGACAGGAAATACTTCCCCATTTCCAAGATGAGGAGACTGAGGCTCAGTGAGGCCCTAGGTCTTGTCCAAGATCATCCCGTTTGGCTGGGACTGGTACCTGAGATCCCCCACCACAGCCCTTCTGCTAGAGGAAGCCCCCAAAGTCCATGAAGAGAGGCGCTCAGAGCTGGTGACAGCTCAGAGGGGGCTGAACACTGCGGAAGGTCACACAGCAGGGAGGCGGGGTGGGGGGAGGGGCCTGGCTCAGGGATGGTGCCCCAGAAGGACTGTCAGTCAGGGGTGTGGGGGGGGCCACAGGCCCCTCATCTCCAGGCAACCTGAGTGGCCAGAGCCGGCGGCGGTTCCCATGGAGCGCGTAGCTGCGCACAAGAGGCCGGACGCCTTTCTCGGCTGGAGAAAGGGGCTTTGTTACCTTGCCCGAGAGCCCGGCGTGCCGGCACTGGGAACCCCAACGGCCCAGCCGCCAGACAAAACCCGGCCCACGGCCCCCTCCCGCTGGCTGGCTGAGCCCCTGGGAAAGGCACGCCGCGTTCCCAGGACACGGCCGTGGGGTTCCCAGGACCCCCTCCCCACACCGACAGCAGACGGGACCCTGCCCCCTGGCCCTCGTCATGACCTCGCCAGGGCCCTGCCCCCAAACCGAACTCAGTGGGGCCAAGAGGCCCCCAGGCCTTGAGGGAAGAAGAGGTGTGGGGTCTTCTCGGAGCCTGCGCCCCAGTCAAGGGTCCCTCACCCTCACCGCAAATGCCTAGTTATCCCTTGCCTCTCCCGGCCCAGGGATGTTCCCGCCCCTGGCAGGGCCCACGCTCTGCCCCCAGCAGGCCCCCGTCCAGCCATCTTCTCAGCCTGGAGGAAGATTTTCAAACTGGGGTGTTTAGGAAGTTAATGCCCAACTAGGGTGTATTAAGCAGAAGGTTCTAGGCTCCAGACTCCTGCATTGGGTTGGGAGGGGGTCTCTGACAGACCCCCAAACCCAAGGCTCTCTTCCTTTTGAGATGTACTCCCCAGGGCTCACCGACAGCCACCCAGCTCAGACTGCCTTCAGGAATGGTTTGTCCCCCGCCATCTCATAGCAAAGGCTGGGATGGGGGAGGGGATCAGCTCTGCGCCCAGGGCCCTAACCCGCCCCCGCCCTCCACCTCTAAGGAAAGAGTCTTCCTCCTCAGGGAAGCTTCAAAGCCCAGGTGGATGCCCCAAGAATCTGCCTTGGGGAGGTTTAGGGACAATAACAATAACGCCCTATGAATGTGCCCCAGTGTTTGGGGGGCAAGAAGCATCACAGGGCACCGACACTAGGCACTGGGGCTGACGTAAGGTCAGTACATGCCGTTCAGGGCTCTGGAAGTTGGCTGGGGATGGGTCCCCATGCGACGCTTCCATGACTGCACAGGGAGAGTGGCCCTGCCAGGCAAACTGGACTCGAAGGGGGTGAACTGGCGTCACTACCCGCACTAATGCCCAATGGCTGGACAGAGACGCAGCCTGGTGCTTATCAGATACTGCCACCAGCTGGACAAGACGGAGCCCCCTACCCCGGCCACCCGCCCAGGCCGCGTGGGCTCACCATCTCCTTGTGGCGCGAGATCCAGGTCTCCAGCAGCAGGTCGAGGCGCGCGCGGTGAAACTTTTTGGTGGTCT
This sequence comes from Pteropus vampyrus, assembly GCF_000151845.1. Lineage (NCBI taxonomy): Eukaryota > Metazoa > Chordata > Mammalia > Chiroptera > Pteropodidae > Pteropus > Pteropus vampyrus. The sequence goes on along the minus strand of NW_011888871.1, from coordinate 403,077 downwards.
TCACCGCGATGAAGACGTCGTGGGGCGCGAGCGGCTCCGCCTGGGGCCGCAGGTGGCCGTCGGCAGGACGGGAGGCGCCCCCCGGCGGTGGGCCCGCGTCTCTGCGAGCGCGGGTCAGCAGGCTGAAGTACTCAGACAGACTGTGCACCTCGCGCGCGAGCGCTGCG
>NW_011888871.1:400670-402214 GCF_000151845.1 Pteropus vampyrus | reverse complement strand
GCCCCGCCCCGCCCGGGGCGCCCCCCGCGGGCTGCGGAGGGGCGCGGGGCTTTAGGCAGAGCCTGCCCCGGTGGCGCTGAAGGGGAAACCCAGGCTGGCCGGCGCTGGCGGGGACTGCTCCCTGGCGTCTGGCACGCGGAGGGGCGCGCCCTCGGCGCGGTGACCGGGATTCTGGGACAGGGATTCTGGTCAATAGTCCAGCCAGGGATGTCCTTATTTCCTCTCTGCGCACTTCTCCCCAAGCCTGGCCTCCTCCCCATGGGACGATGCCGGACAAGTAGCCGGGACGGCGCCGGAGTGGACCTGAGCGCTAGGTCCGGGGCGGCCGTTGTTAATATCGAGGAGGAGCTTAGCCACTTGAGCCGCAGATAGGGACGCGAGGTTCCAGCGAGAAAGCACCTGCACCAAATTCCCCCCACCCCCCACCCCGGCTCCCGACCCAATTTCCTCGAGTCCCGGCCCACCATCAGGGGTTGGTCCCCCGAAATCTTTCAGGCGCCCCGTGGCGGGGAGAAACTAAGGTCGCCACTCCCCGAGCAGGATGAAAGGTTGCCTTCTGTTCCATTTGGTCCCTCTGCGCTCGGGCCAGATGTGGCCCAGCTGTGCCCCCGCCCCGCCTCCCCGGCACACGGCGGCCTCAATCCCAGGCCCTTCCCACGGGCCGGGCCAGCCCACCGCACGAGCAGGGGCGGCAGGAATGCGCGACTGCAGGCCGGGTTGAGGGTGAGGGGCGAGGGGCCCGGAAGCGGCTAGCGGTCGGTCCAAGCCCCCTGCCCGCAGCATCTTCCGGAAGCGCAGTTAGGGGCGGCTCTCCGCTTGGCTGCCCCTCGTTCCCCTGCTCGGGGGTCCGTGACCGCCACGGCCACACTGGTTCCCTCCGAGCTCCCTCTGCCCACAGGCCAGTCATCTTGCCAGCGCGAGCCCCTCTCCCTGCAATGGCATTTTTAGTTGCTCACACGCCCCTTCACCGTCTCTCTCCCTCCACCTGAATGACAACTGCAAGAGAACGGGGCCTGGAACATAGTAGGTGCTCTATAAAGATTTATTGAGAAAAAGTCTGGTGGGGCTTCCGGACTCCTGCCCATTTGTTCTTGGGGCCCCAGCCCCTCTGTCATGGGCGGAGTGGAGGACAGAGGTTCCCAGGCCTCTTCCTGCACCCGCCCCCAGGTAATTAGCAGGCATCACCTCAGTCGGGCAGATGCCTGAGCAGATGGTGCTGGCTATGCCCAAGTGACAAGTCTCCCGTGGTGTCACCTCCTGCCATAAACCCCTCCCCCATCAGCCAGAGCCCAGCCTTGGAGCCTCTAGGCAGCTGGAGAGGTGGGGGCGGGCAGGAGCGAAATGCACGGATGGCTACGTGGGCTGCCCCCAAACAGCCTGCTGAGGCCCAGGCCAGCCCCAGCCTCTGGTCGGAGGAGTCTGTACCTGCATGCTCCCCGCCCACTAGCAAGTCCTATCTGTCCCATAGCTGGACTACTCTGAGACAGAGCCTTCTCCACTGCCTTCATCTGTCCGTCTCTGGCCTGGACCTCTCTGACAGCCCC
>NW_011888871.1:398015-399757 GCF_000151845.1 Pteropus vampyrus | reverse complement strand
AGCAAGGGGTGGCCGTCCTAGCCGCCCACGCCCCCTCCCCAGGCTCAGCTCTAGTCTGAGGTGCTCCCCTCCCCTCCCCTCACCCTAAGCCCAAAGGATCCCTCCAGGGCCAGATAGCCTGGGAGTGGGTGGGGGGGAGGCGCTGGACTCAGGACAGGAAATGGGGAGGCGGGAGGGCTGACCAGGTTGCCAGAAAGCTCCTTGAGGCCTTGGGACCCTCAGGAAGGGGGCTGGGAGTGTCCGGCCATGGCACGTGGACACGGCCCAGGGGCTGGGGGCCCCTGGAGCCAGACCGTGTGCCTTCCAATCTCAGACGGGCCACTTCACGGCTTTAAGAACTTGGACCTAGGTTCCCCACCCATCACATGAGGATGATGTACCATCCATTTTATAAGATGGTCATGGGCAGACAAGCAAGGAGCCTGCCCCCCCCGGTCAGGGCCATGGGACCGTGTGCCTCCCGGGGCGCTGACCTCTGCTCGGCACGGCCCCTCCACAGCCCCAGCATGGGGCTCCTGGCAGCCGGGTGGCCGAATGGCTCAAGACCTGCCTGTTGAAGTCGGGTGGAGGGGTGTCTAAGGAAAGGGGCCCACATGCCCAGTGAGGCCCATGGGGCCCTGCTCTGCCACCCATCAGGCTCGGAGGTGGTGTGTCCGAATCTGAGCCCAGGCTCACTTTCCTGGCCGGAGTGCAGCCTGGGGCCTCAGCAGACGGTGTCAGTCCCATGGGGTCCTGGGCGCCTTGGAGCTGCCTCCCCTGGGTCGTCTCTTTTCTAGGAAGATCCAGGAGACATAATGAGTGACCCATTAACTCGCAGGAAGTCATCCGAGGCCGTCCTGGTTAGTGTCCCACGAAAAGCCTTCTCCAACCCAGCAGCAGAGCCCGTCGGGGGAAGCACTGTCCCGAACTCCACTGCGAGGTGGTGGCAGCGAGGTGGAGCTGGGCGGCGGGGCCCCATCTGACTCACGGACATGGGGGGTCCCTGCCCTCAAGGCTGTTGTGAGGGCATCAGAGGGGAATGGCCAGCCTCAGGGCCTCCTGGATGCCAGGGTGCTTGCGGGCTTCCTAGGGACAGTGAGTGGCATGGCTGTGGTGGCCTCCTGAGGGCTCCAGCTCAGCAGCTTTGGGACCAAGAGGCACTGCTGTCAGGGGGGAGGTGATGGGAAAGGGCTGGCTTAGGAGCCCGGTGCGGGGTGGGGGGAGCACAGCTGGCGGCGGCAGCTGACTCACATTACTGCAGCGAGCTGGAGGCTACCCCCCAGGAGAAGAACTGACAGCCCGCAGTTGTGAGTAGAGCCCCCAGCCCAGCCCAGTCTCGTTTGCCTGCCTGCTCTGCCCAGAACCCCTCACTCCTGCCCGCTTTGTGTGGTCTTGGGTCAGTTCCCTTTTCCCTGTGGGACTCAGGATTTTACTTGACTCTGGAATGAGGACGTGGCTGGCGTCTGCCCTGCCCTGCCCGCCCCAGGCTGGCTGGGGGCAGGTGTTCTCTGCAGGTGTGGAGCACCAATGAGCACTGGCGGCCTGGCCCTTTTCCCCGAACCCTGTGGCCCGATGTGGTCAGAGTAGCCAGGCCTATTTGGCCTAGGTGGCTGAGTGAGGCTGCAGGGGTCACCCTTCAAGGCCAGCCGAGGCCTAGCACCTGTTTCAGGAAGTTCTCCACAACCCCTGTGGTACCCACCCGCTGCCTCCAGCCTGGCACTGACCACAGGCTGCCTGTTTCCTCACCTGCATCCCCAAAGTGC
>NW_011888871.1:393364-397500 GCF_000151845.1 Pteropus vampyrus | reverse complement strand
GGTTCTCAGGGGAAGGAGCTTGGCAAGGCGGCCCATAGCGCTCTGAGCTGGCACCAGGTGGGGCCTGAGGGCGGGGCTGTGGCGCATGCCAGGGGCCGATGCTGCGGAAGGTGTCAGCGACGACATGCTGTGCGCGTGCCCTGCGTTTCCAAACACCGCCTCAAGAAGGCCTTGAAAGCTCTCGCTCAAATGGCGGGTCTTGCAGCTTGGACTTGGAGGAGAGGAGGCGTGCCCTTGACCCTACAGCAAGCTGAGGGGGCTGTCTCTCGGCCTTGGGGCCAGGGTTTGTACACACCAGGAGGGTGGCAGGCCTAGGCCTGGCAGCTGCATCCTGGCTGCTCCACGCGGGACTGTCCGGGCCGGCGCTGGACTGTGCTAATCCGATTTGCAGCCCCCAGGAGCTGAGCCTGGGCCATCAGAACCCATTACTGATGTCCTGCGGAGGCCAGACACCCACTGGGGAGACACCAGAGCCACTCTACCCCAGCAGGCCTTTGTCTTGTCAAGAATGGCTAGCTTGTGCTGCAGCCGAGGGTGGGCAGGACAGGCAGGGGGTGGGGTGTGGCTGTGCTGGTGCCTGCCAGGCCCCAGGCACGACCCCCGCTCCGGTCATGACCTGGTGCCCATGTCAATGGAACCAGACCCCGGGACCAGCGGAAGGAGGGCCTCCAGACTGGGTGGAGGTAGCAGGGGTCAGAATCTTGGCTCAGAGGGGACCCCACTAACTACGTGACCTGGGCCCATCTCTGCACCGCTCTGACCTCGGGCCGTCCTGAGGTGTGGAGGCTGTGTGCCTAGGAGTGGCAATCACACCCACGAAGAGAGGAGCCACCGCCATGGGGCCTGTCCACCCACCTGCCTGCCTGTCTGCCTTCTGCCCAGGACCCTGCCCGCCCATCCGCGTCCCCGTGTGCTTCCCTGAAGCCCGGCTCTGCCCGGCCACAGGGCGTTCAGGGGGTGACTCAGATCAGCCCGGCCCCAAGGAGCTCTTTGTCTAGAGGGGAAAGTTCGTCAGGCAGCCAAGTGTCCCCCAGACAGACAGAGGGTGGTAGGGGCTGGGTGATGGGTCACGGCCAAGTGTGCCTGGGGTCTGGTGACAGAATCCACTGTATGCCAGGGTGGGGAATAGGGGGCTCCAGGAGAGGCTTCCAGGGAGAGCTCAGAGGTATGCGCGGGCAGGTCGGGGCAGGGCGTGGGGGGCAGAGGGGTGGGCCCTGGGGGTGTCTGGAGAGGTCACGGCTGTGGGGAGAGGAGCGGTGGGAGATGAGGCTGCACAGGTGACCAGGAGCCCGGGGTTCGGGCTCAGGGTCAGGCTTAGGGGGCAATGGGGAGCCACAGGAGGTTGGTGAGCAGGAGGGATGTGGTTCTGGCCGCTCTGTGGTCCAGCCAGGCAAAAAGAGCCAACCCTGAGCTTCTCGCGTGTCTGTCTGTCCCTCCCCGCCTGTGTCCTGTGTCCTGCAGCCAGGGAGGAGGAAGCAGGGACGGGGCTGAGGCCGAGGCAGCCTCTGCACCCCCCTTCCCTCCCTTGGGAGGCCAACAGTAGGGCTTAGTCTGGGGAGGGTTTTCGGAGGAGGGCAGGGCCAGGTTGCTCAGGGGTGGGCGGGCCCTGGTGGGGAGGGGTGGGGAGGCAGGGGCACTGGACAGAGGCTGGGCGGAGGCCAGCAAGCAGAGGAGGACCAGGCCCCAGAAGCTCTGCCCATCTTTGCAGTTGCGGTTTTGTTGTACACATGCATCTCAGGGACTAGCCCGGGGGTCCAAACCCCGCTCTGTTAGGGGCCCAGGGGTTGTTTGGCAATGCTCAGAGACACTTTTGGCCGTCACGCCTGGGGGTCAGCTCCTTTGGCTGGTAGAGAGATTTTGCTAAATGTCCTACGATGTACAAGACGGGCCCCAAACCAAGACTTTCCCAAACCACGATGTCAGGGGGCTGAGGAGGGCACTCGGAGGCGGCTCTCCTGCCGTGCCTGGGGTCCGTAGCAGGTAGGCGTGTGCTGCCAGGGAGGCCCCAGGAGCAGCTGCCCCCCCTTCCTGCGGGGGGTGACATGAGGTTAGAGGATGTAGCAGGCAGGGCCGCTGGGACAGTTCGCTTGCAGGGAGCGGAAGGATTGCACAGGGGCTTCCGGGGGTGGCCTTGGCCGGGTCAGTGGGGGCTGGGGCAGGGCCAGGCTGCCTGGACTGTGGTCCAGGGCTTGGCGAGTGCAGGGATGGCGGAGCTGGTCCCCCTCTGGGCCCTGCCACCCCACAGCCTCCAGGTGGTTCCAGCCTCAGGAGGGTTGGATGGGGAGGAGGCGGGGAGGGGCCCCCTTGAACGCTGTTTGCTCAGCCAAGGTTTAATCTCCAAAACAGGAAGGCTCATGTTGACAGAAGCGGCAGCCGGAATTGCCACTGCGCCTGCCAGGTTGAGTCTCCAGCCCCCACTCCTGTCCCCATGCTGGGGGCCTCCCCAGAGACCCAGCCCTCAAGTAGAATACTCCCACCCCACCACAGCCCCTAGGCTGTGCCACTTGATGCCGACCAGGGCCCGCAGAAAGGGCCCCGTGGCCAGCTCTGCCAGCTGCAGGAGGATTGGAGCGGGGGTGGGGGCGGAGGGTGGCGGGGAGGACAGGAAAGTGGAGGGAATTGGGGGCTCAGGGCTCGAGGTCACAGGCTTAGCAGGGTGTGTCTCCTGGTCTCACTTTGCAAATGAGGAAGCTGAGGATCAGAGACAGAAGTGAGCTGGCCGGGTCCCACCGTGGCAGGATGAGGGTGGTGGGCCCAGCCCCCGCCCCCTTCCCCGGTTCTGAAACACCCTCTGACGAGCAGAGAAGCCCCAGACGCCTGCCGGGCACCCCTCCCCGGCACTCTCGGGTCGGGGAGGACCTGGCTCAGGGCTCGGCGCTGGGGAGACCGTGAAGGTTTGCCGAGCAATCCGCTGACGTCAGGTCTCCCGCTGCCAGAGGAAGCGGCAGGACCTGGCCGGGTGGGCACACGGATGTCACCGGCAGAGCCTAGAGGCCTTTCTCCTCCCGAGCAGCTGACTGGCCAGGACCGAGGTTCCGGGGCGGGGCTGAGGAGGCCTTCCACCCCCGGGAGTCCCCGCACCTCTCCGAGCCAGCTTCCCTGGTGTCTGCTTGGGGGTGAGGGTGGGGGGTGTCCAGAAAGTGCTGGACAATGGCGGCAGCCAAATGGAGCTGAGTTTGCTGGACACGAGTTTGCCAAGAGCTAGAAGGGCCCTTACAATGTTAAGTCCCCTTTCGCAGGGGGGAGGATGGAGGCCAACGAGGGCAAGCCCCTCCCACATGTCTCTCGCACCCCAGGAAATCCTGGAGCCCTGTGGGACCCTGGCTCCGGCCACCGCCTCCCACAGGTCTGCCAGAGGCAGAGGCAAGGAGGTGATGGTAGATGGCCTCGGGACACAGGTTGGAGTCACTGCTCCAGAAGGAGCTCCTGGCCAGGCCTGGCTCTCCCTGGCCACCCGAGCCAGCACACCAAGCAGGGACTGGACATTCCCAGGCCAATGGTGGCCGGTGGCTGCTCCAGGAGGGGAGGGATCAGGTAGGCCGGACCCCATACCCCCGCCTGCAGCATGGCCTATGGGCACCTCTCTGGGTGTGGGGAGAGAGGGTCCCCAGTCTTGGCTCTGCCCCCAGCTCCACCAGAGGATCTTAGGCAGGCCGTATGTCTCTCAAGGCAGCAGCTGCCCACACTCGAGGCCCCCTTGGGGCTCCGAGGCCAGGCCCTGTCCCCACAGGGCTGGACCCTGGCAGATCTTCAGGCCTGGAGCATCCTCAGGGGCTGCCCTGTCCCCATCTGCTATTCCTGTCACTCTACCCCAGTGGCCCAGTTTCCCTTGTCCTCTACGCCGGTGGGGGGGGGACCTGGGTGGACATAGTCCCCCTTGAGGCGCGGGTGGAGGTGGATCGGGTATCCCAGGCGGGGCCCTCTGCTGGCCGGGGGGGGGCCATGGCTTTCAGGTCCTCAATAGCCCACGGTTGGGTTCCGTCCCCGGGGACGCCCCTGCGGTGTGGCCATTGTGATGGGCGTGGGAACGGAGGCATCCTGGCCAGACAGGGATGCGCCTCGCTGCCCACAGGGGCCCCGCCGGGCCGGAGCCGAGGTGGGAGCACGCGAGGCGCATGTACACACACGCACACGCG
>NW_011888871.1:364960-392962 GCF_000151845.1 Pteropus vampyrus | reverse complement strand
CCAGGCCAATGGTGGCCGGTGGCTGCTCCAGGAGGGGAGGGATCAGGTAGGCTGGACCCCACACCCCCGCCTGCAGCATGGCCTATGGGCACCTCTCTGGGTGTGGGGAGAGAGGGTCCCCAGTCTTGGCTCTGCCCCCAGCTCCACCGGAGGATCTTAGGCAGGCCGTATGTCTCTCAAGGCAGCAGCTGCCCACACTCGAGGCCCCCTTGGGGCTCCGAGGCCAGGCCCTGTCCCCGCAGGGCTGGACCCTGGCAGATCTTCAGGCCTGGAGCATCCTCAGGGGCTGCCCTGTCCCCACCTGCTATTCCTGTCACTCTACCCCAGTGGCCCAGTTTCCCTTGTCCTCTACGACGGTGGGGGGGGGACCTGGGTGGACATAGTCCCCCTTGAGGCGAGGGTGGAGGTGGATCAGGTATCCCAGGCGGGGCCCTCTGCTGGCTGGGGCGGGGGCCATGGCTTTCAGGTCCTCAATAGCCCACGGTTGGGTTCCGTCCCCGGGGAAGCCCCTGCGGTGTGGCCATTGTGATGGGCGTGGGAACGGAGGCATCCTGGCCAGACAGGGATGCGCCTCGCTGCCCACAGGGGCCCCGCCAGGCCGGAGCCGAGGTGGGAGCACGCGAGGCGCATGTACACACACGCACACATGCACACACGCACGCACACGCACACACATGCACACTCACATGTGCACACATGCGCACATGCACACGCTCACATGCTCGCACACGTGCACACTCGCGCACACTCACACGCGTACACACATGCATGCACACCGGCCGATGCGGGGGCTTGGCGCTTGGGGAAACTTGGAGCCCGCGTGCCAGCAGGACGTGTAGGCTCCAGTTCTTCGGCCCCTTTTGGGCCCTTTGCCGGCCCCCCGTTGCCCCGGTTGGGGGGGGTTCCTTGTTCTTTCCCGGGTTGTTGGGGGGGTTTTGGTTGGTTTTCGGGGTTTTTTCCTTGTTGGTTGCCCCCCGTTGGTTGGCGGCCTTGCCCTTGCCCCCGGGCGGCCCCCCTCTTCGAGACTTCCTTCGGCCTCTCCTGCCCCTCTCTGCAGTGTCCTCCCCCAGTCCCCTGTTTGGGTGGCAAGGCGTGCCCTCGGCTGACAAGCCGCGGGCCGGTCCCTGCTGGCGATGACAAGGGCGCGGGCTGATTTCAGGTCCTTGCGGCAAGGCCCCGTGGGGGAATGAGTCGGGCTGTTGGAGGAGAGGGGACGAGATGTCTCAGCTTCCCTGGGCCTGAAAATGCCCGCGTTTGTCTCTATCACCCTCCCCAGCTGGGGTTCCAAGGAACTACTCTGTGAGGCCGCCGTGCCCAGCATGGCAGAGAGAGGCCCGGACACACGTGTGTGTAGGCGTGTATGTGACTTCGCACGTGTGGATGAGCCCGCGTGGGCACCGGATGAGTAAGGGCACGGCAGCCGCACGTCTGCACGTGCGAGCCGGTGGGAGTGGGGCTGTGTGCAGAGGACACGTGTGTCCATGTGTACGCACGCCCGGAGCCGGCCCCGCAGCCCTCAGGGGCGCCCTCCGTCCTGCAGAGCTGCGGATTCGGAAGGGGGAGGCGGGTCGGGCTGGCCTCAGCCTCATCCCCCAGGGAGGTGGCCAGGCCGAGGTGGGAGGCTGAGCCAGGCCAGAGCGCGGGGCGGGGCTGTGCCAGGGTTCGTGCCTCCTGTCCGGCCAGTGGTGGCAACATCGGACGGAAGGTTGGCCCCCATCAGGAAGGCACTGCCCAGAGCAGGGGGGCTTCTGGAGGCCGAGCCAGCTTTCCCCAAGTTCATCCTGAGCCTCCGCGGCTGACCTCCCCTACGGCCCCAGCTGCCTCCCTTCCCAAAGTGAGTTGAGTGGAGAGTCTCCCTCCTCCTGCGCATGGCCAGAGCAGGCACGGATGCGGCTCTGTCCCCTGCACCTGCCTGGCTGAATGCCTGCTGCCTTGTGTCCGCAGTAGACTCTGAGACGGGCAGGGCTTGCTCAGGGACACACAGCCAGCCCAAAGGGTGCAGCTGGACCCAGGAGGCCTGGCTCCCCATCGGGGCACTCACGGTGTGGCAGCCCCAGCCCTCCCTGGACTATGACTCCAGAATGTGCCTCTGGCTGTTCAGTTGCTCTGTCCCCCTGAGCTTGACTTTGGACTGGGTGCGTCCTCCCAGGGCCAGGCCTGATGGCTCCTCCAGACACAGAAAGAGAGGCCAGAGGTGAAGGACAGCCCATACCGAGGCTGTCAACAGGTGGGTATTGGGCAGAGCACCGGGGATCACATGGGCCAGTCCTGAGCAGCCACCAAAGCCTCTCCTTCCTGTAGCTGGAAGCATCATGGAGATGCTAGGTTCCCTGCTGGACCCTGGGGATAGAACATGAGACAGACCCAGCCCTGCCCGCTGAAGCTCACACTCACCCCGGGGGCCAGGAGACGGTGTCAGCAAACAGATCGAGCTCCACGAGGGGCAGCATGAGAAGAGACGGGGCCAGGCTGAGCCCAGGAGGGAACCACTTTGTGAGGAAATGGATGAAGTGACACCTGGGCCAAGGCCCAGAGGGTGTCACAAAGTACACGGGGACGTCATCCAGCATGGCGAAAGCAGATGCAAGGCGCTGGGGTCGACCGGGCCCCCTCGCGCCCCCCGCCCCCCGCCCCTTCCTGGAGCCCCTCTGCAGTGCCGTCTGCAAGCGAGCGGGAGCTGGTCAGGCTGCAGACAACTCAGCAGGAGTCGAAGACCCCGTCGGGAGTCTGGGGTGTCTGTGGGAGGTGTCGGGGGGCAGGCTTGCCCCCGGCCAGGCTCCTCTCCCAGGCCCTCGCCCCTCCCTCGCCCGCCCACGTTCTGGGACAGGAGCCTCCCCCGGTGCCCTCTCCCCCACATCAGTGTCCTAGGGCTGCTGCAGCAAACGACCCTGACCTTGGCTTAAGACAGCAGATATCTGTCGCCTGGAGTCTGGGATCGAGGTGTCTGTGGGGTCGGCTGCCCTCTGAGGCTCAGAGGGAGGTTCTGCTTTCGGCTTCTCTCCAGTGGCCGCCGACCATCCTTGCTGTTTCTGGGCTCGTGGACGCGTCTCGATCTTGGCCTTCATCGTCACCTGGCTGTCTTCCCTCTGCGTTTACGTGTCCTCTCCCGTTCTCAGACGACACTGGTCACTGGATTCAGAGCCCATGCTAAATCCAGGATAATCCCATCTCAAGACCCTCCAGTCAATTACATCTGCAAAGGCCTTTTCTCTAAATAAGGCCCCCTTTCCACGTTCTGGGGGCTAGGACTTGACCTATCTTCTGTGGCCACCATCCAACCTGGTGTACCCCCAAATGCCAGGGATCGGGGAGGTCACGTCTCCCCTCACTACCAAGCCAGCGTCCCTGCTTTCACCACGGCAGACTCGGGGCCATATGGGACCCCGGACACGTGCACGTCGGGATGGCAGACGTGGGGTGGTAACAGAGAGTGGGCAGCGCCAAGCCTGCCCACCAAGAGCGCGGCCTGTGGTTGCCACGCCCACGTGGGACGAATGGACAGACAGGCACCCGGCGCCAAGCACCTGCCCCACACAGGGCCGGGGGAGCACATGGCCAAGGGGTGCACGGCTGGGGGGCGCACGCAGATAGGTCTGTAACACGCAGCGCCTTGCCAGGCCCCTCGCCAGCAGGACATCCCTCTCTCAGCCCTCAGGTCTGGGCACGAGCACCGGGCAGGTGGCCACCAGGCCCGGGGCCAGCAAGACGCGGCACTGGGCCCGCGCGATTGCCCCACCGTCGGATGGCGCCTTCCGCCCCGCCGTTGCTTCTGCCAAGACGCGGCTCAGCCGAGCTCCAGCAGCCTCACGATCCGTGCAAGCCTGACTCCAAGCTCGCTGCCAAGGTGGGGGCCAGCGCTGCGGCGGGGTCTGCGGGCTCCTGTGCCAGGGGCTGGCTTCCCCGGCCCCGAGCACCTGCCCTGCAGCTGCAGACCTGGGAGCTCTGCTGTGCCCCCGAGAGCCTGCTCGGAGTCCCAGCCCCCCACGTGGGAAGTGGGGTGACGGTCCTGCACGTCCGTCTTTCTCCCAGTGGGCTGGGGAAGAGAGAGACAGTGTCCCTGGTCACGGGTGCAGAAACTGAGGCCCGGAGGTGCCTGGCCCGGTCTCCCCTGCCCAGCAGAAGAGGGTCAGGGCAAGCGAGGCCCCAGCTGGTCCGCCACCTGCTGACCTGCTCCCTCTGGGGGCAGACGGTGGGAACCAGCCATGCCTCTGCCTCCCAGCCCCAGGCGGCCGCCTCCTGGGAGGCCTGGTCAGTGGGCTCAGGTGTCCCGCACAGCCGGTTCCTCTGCCTCGTCCGTCCTCACCGCCATGGAGCCGGAGGGAGCGTCACTCCCCAGGGGCTGATGGCGAGGCTGGCGAGGTGGCCGTCTGGCTTCCACAGGCTAGGCCGGCTCTGATGCCACCTTCCACATCCCCCCTGGGAGACTGGGCAGCCCAGGTGTGTCCACGGGGACCTCCCCAGAGGTCCCTTCCCATGACCCCCTAACCCGGGGCTAGTGCAGGCCTCAGTACCAGCCTGCCCCGCTGGGGCCTGTCTGGGGTCCACCGAGTGCTTGGAAAACTGCCCCAATAAGGGGCCTTTGCTCCTCAGCCACCCCAGGTTCTTGGGTGGGTCAGGATCGGGACCCCATTTTTCAGTGCCTGAAGGGGGTCAGTGCGACAGGGGCCCCACAGCCTGTGAGCCACCTGAGCGTGCGCCTGGGTCACCCACCCCACCTGCCACTTCCTACTTCTCACTGCGCCAGACCTGCCCTCGGCTTCCCCCGTGGGACCTCATCCAGGCCCGGGAGTTTGGGGAAACCGAGGCTGAGAGAGGCCGGAGGTTTCGCGCGAGGTCGTGCAGCTCGTTTCTCTGCCGCTGGGAGCCACACTCCCGGGGTGGAGATCCTGGCTGTCCTAATCCTTAGCTGGGGGACTCAGGTGAGTCACAACCTGTCTGTGCCTCGGTTTCTTCAGCTGTAGGAAGGGAGGGATCAGCAGGCCGGCTGCGAAGGTCGCCGTGTGGCTCCTGGGCTCTGGCGCACGCAGGCCTGGCCCGCGGTGAGGGTGCGGCCGAGGCCGGTGCCGCTCTCGGTTCTCATTGGGACATTTTCTGCTCCCCGCGGCACCGTGAGCTTCAGAGCCCGCAGCTCGTCCTGTTCTCTGCCGAGTCGCGGGGCCCAGGCGGTCTCTGCTCAGGGCATGTTTTTAAACTACGAGCTGGAGTTGGAGCCCAGATCCCTCGCTCCAGAGACTGTGGCCTCCCGCCTGTCTGCGTCCTCGTGGGGTTGCCGTGCGAGTCTGCACAGCCACATGCTAATGGGATTGTCTTCTGCAAGTCAGGACACTGGGCCAGGGAGGGTGAAGCCTCTGGACAAAGGCGCCTGGTTTTGGCTGGGTGAGCTGGGCTGGTGGGCTCAGGCTGGGGAGCCGGGTGACGAGGGAGGCAGAGCCGGTGGGTGGGGGCCTTGGGGCCCTGCAGGTGGGAAGCTGGGCCCGCTCCCCCGTGGGGTGGCCTGTTCCAGCTTGCCGACCGGTACCGCTCCAGGCCACGGGTGCCCACACAACGGCAGACCATGCGGCCCCCATGGGGCCTCCGCCATCTCCTGGCGTCCACACAGAGGGAGGGGTGCTGCAGGCAAGGGCTTTGTCACCTCCACTCCAAAGCCGGACTTGGGGGGCACTGAAGCCTGTGTTTGCCCCAAGAGCAGCTGCCGGGGCGGCAGGAAGGCCTGCCCATGCCGGTGGCACAGGCCACTCACGCAGGGCTCCGCCTGGACCGTCCCTGGTTCGCCCGCTCGCCCGTTCACTCTGCAGCCCGGCGCCGGCGTGCTGCGTGGCCTCGGGCGAGTGTCTGGCCCTCTCTGGGCTGCGACGGCTCCCCCACGGCAAGAGGTGCCGACGTGTCAGCCAAGGGCCTCCGGGGCGGGGGCAGGAAGCACGGGGTGGGGGCAGACACAGCCCCCACAGCACGGCCAATGGCAGCTGCGAGGTTGGCTCTTCCTCGGCCTCCCCGGAGAGTTCCGGAATCTCGCTCTCGCCCACGCACTGCCCTCCCCCTCCCCTTCTCTGCCTTTTCTCAGGGCCCCTGGCCACCCCGCCCCACACCGAGGGCCATGGGGGCGTGCTTGCTGCCCTGTGAGGCAGGGCCCCGTGACAGATGAGGAAACTGAGCCTGGCAGGCTTCTCCCGGCCCTGCCTGGAGGACTTCACGGCCCCCGCGCTGCCTCCTCGGCTGGCCTCCCTCATCGCACCCCAGACCAGCCGATTCCCTCACGGGCGCCCACCTTCCTGGGGGCCCGGCACCACCACCCCCATCTTGGCACTGCCGCCCCCCGCCCCTCAGCATAGCGCGGGCCCCCTCCATGTTGCTCCCACCTTCGGGGCTGCCCCTGGCCAGGCTGGCCCCGGGCAGGAGTCTGAGCCCCCTTGTCAGCCCGCATGGCCGCTGAGAGCCTTGGCCCCTGGGTGGGGAGTGGGGGGAGGGCCGGCCGGGCCGGGGGCGGGAGAGGCGGTTGCGTCTATCTGTGTCCATCTCGCTGGGCATCCTGAGGCTCAGAAAGCTGTCATGGCCGTGTGAGGTTTCTCAGTGAGAAGCAGTGAGGCTGGGCTGTCGCCCCCCTCGCCAGACGACTGCTGCGTGTCCTCGGGGCTCTGGGCTGAGAGCGCCCGGTCTTTCGTGCAGAGCTCCCAGCGCCTGCCATGTCCGTGGTGCTGGGTCTCCGCCCCGGCGGAGCTGGCTGTGGGAACGGAGCCAGGGACAGGTCGAGGGGCAGGGCTCATGGCCTCGTGGAGAAGGGGATCTTCTAGTGACGCATCAGGAGCCATGTGGGACAGGCCCGGCACGTTCCAGGACAGCGGTGGGCCGGCTGCAACGGAGTACGGTGGAGATGAGGACACGGGACGGGACAGTGGACGTGTGGACCACAGGCCGGGGACAGGCCGGGGACAGGCCGGGGACAGGCCGGGGGACTCTCCACCCCACTGGACGGAAGCTGACCACTTGGCAAATCCCCGCTTCCCGCCACTGGAGTTCCCAGAGGGGAAGGCTGGAGACTTGGGGACAATGGCAGGGACAGAGGGCAGGGGCCTGGGGGCCTCGGGGGCTGGATTTACGGCCTCCTCTGACCTCGGCAGAGGACCCAGGCTTGTTGGGCACAGTCCGTCACCAGCGACCAGCCCGGCGGCGAGACGGCCAAGATGAAAGGCCCAGAGGAAGGATTAGCCAGTGGCCCAAAAGGCCACCCAGGGCGCCATGGCAACGCGAGGCCAGGAGCCCTGGGAGAATGGAGCTTGTGTTAACACCCTGCACGGCGCCCCAGTGGGGCTGGGGGCTTGTTAACCAGCTTAGCAGGCGACCCAGCCCGGCCCTGCCGTCCCTCAGCCCTGAGGAGGCCTGAGGGACCCAGAAGGAGGCGGGGCTGGGGTGGGTGGCGTTGGGCTGGCGGGATGGGCAGGGGGCAGGCGCTGGGCTAGGACGTGTGAGCTCCCAGCTCCCCTGCACCTCCACGGTCGGGCCTGGGCCCGCAGAGGGAGGGCCAGGAGTCTCCCGGCACCTTCGTCCTTGAGGCCTGTGTGCCTGGTCCTGGAGGGGGCGCCGAGGCTGGAGAGGGCCTGGAGGTCACCCAGCCAGGCGGCCCACTGGACGAGGGTCTGTCGAGGCCGGACGGGTGAGACCTGCTGGTGCAGCACTGTGGCTGGAGGTCGCCTCGCCAATTCGCCATGCTGGCCTGAGCCCGGCCTGAGGGCTGCAGCATGGGGCGGGGGACCTGAGCGGTCAGTCCCAGACCGACGAGCGGAGCCTGGACAGAGCACGGGGTTGGGGAGGAGGTAGTGGGTGTGCCATGGCCTCACCCCCCACCCCAAGGCTGCCGACCCTGCCGCTAGGCTGACCCCTCGTCACAGCTCTGCCTCCGGCTCAGACATCAGCTCTGTCTCTTCCCTGGGAGACCTTCTTGGGCCTGGCCTAGGCCACTGGGGTTGTGGCACCTGCCTGTCACCCTGGTGCTCTTCCAGGGGAGTCCCTTTTGCGGGCTCTGGCCGCCAGCTCCCCAGCCTCGCCCGCCCGCCCCACACTGGCTACTGCGAACACCAGGGTCTCTCTAGCCCCAAGTGTGTCCAAGAAATACACCCAAGTGCCCTGTCGTGGCCCCCAGCTCGCCCCCAGGACAGCCCTCTGCGAGCCTTACGGGGCGGCGGGGGCGGCACAGGCCTGGCCTTTGGGACTGCCTGTGAAGTGGCCTGGGCCTGGATGGGGGACGTCTGGCTAGGGGCGGGATGGGGAGGGGACACAGTGCTCTGGCCCAGAGCAGGCCTGACTCTGGCCCAGGGGGAAAAGCCCTGTGAGCCGGTGTGTGGAGAGGCTGGGGCAGGCCCGAGGCGGGCAGCGGGGCCAGGCAGGTGTCTAAGCCCCTGTTGACGCAGGATTATAGCCATCTGGCAGCTCCCGCACCGCACAGCCTCCTCCCCTCCGGCCTTGAGAGCTGGGCAGGGGCAGCTGGGGCAGCTGGCACCCTTGGCAAGGCCTCAGTCTCCCCATCTGCAAAGTGGGGCGCTGGACTTGGGCATTGGGGGTGCGAAAAGCCTCAGGGTGCGGAGAAGGGAGAAGGCGGGCTCTGGATCCTCCGGCCTGACGGCAGAGCCCGGCCCCCCTGGTGAGACTTGAGCTGCCAGAACTTGGCCAGCTGGAGGTGCGTTCTGGGGGCGCTGAGGCTCAGGTGGTGGCAGAGCCCAGGCAGCTCCTTGCTCCTGTCCCCAGGGGTACCCAAGCCTCGACACCGTGCCCTCAGCCTTCTCCGGGATGATGTCACCTGCCAGGCCCGAGGCCGGGGCACTCACCCTGTCACAAAGGCCCCGGTCAGTGCAGGGTGGTGGGGAGTGGGGGTGGGTGGAGGCCCATGTGCAGTGTCGGGGAGCTGGCCTGGGTCCCCCTCCTCACCCCTGCCACGGCCACCTCCGGTGGGTGTTGGGTTTCCTCAGGGCGAGGCCCCAGCTGCACACAGCTGGTGGGGCCGGGGCAGGAACCTGAGAGGCTGTGTGCCTGCAGCTCCTGAGGGGGGCCCTGGGCCTCGCCCTGGGCCCCCAGCTGCCATCTGGCCCTGTCCTTCCTGGGAAAGAGGAGGAGCCAGCCCGCATTCCTCTGCACCGGCCCCTCCCCAGCCGCCCCTCCCCAGTCGGCCTCCCCAAACCTGCTGCCTTCAGGGCAGGCCCCAGGACGCTCCCCACACCGCACCTGTACCTGCCTGCTGCAAGGGCTCCAAGGCAGCTGCTGCTCCCTGCAGCGTCTGGGACCCGGGACCCGGGACGGAGAGGTGGCCCCAACCCCTCCCCCTGTGGGTCTGTGCCCTCCCGCGACTCTGGAGCCTGAACACCCACTGTGCGCCTGGCTCAGCTGGGCGCTCTCTATTCTCCAGGGACACCCTGGAACGGGGAGTGAGAGCCTGAGGGGTGCCAGATGGGTGCCAGGACGAGGGCGGGGTCAGACGGGCACCCTGTCCCCAGCCTGCTCTGTGGGGGCGTGGAGGCCTTCCACTAGCAGGCAGGCAGACAGGGGGACCTTCCCCTGTGGGTCCTGTGCGTGGTTGGGGTGAGAAGGAGGGGTCGGGGCACTCACCCGGTGGGGGTGCATGATGCACTTTGCAGAGGGAGGCTCTCACCCTTTTAAGCACCCCCCCACCAGGCCGCCGTCCTGAGAACCCAGAGCCTGGAGCTCACTCAGGATGGCTAAGGGGGGCACCCCAATGGGGTGCTGAGGGCTGCAAGGGCCGGGTTTGTGCAGGGAACAGACGGGCCCAGGAAGCAGGCCATGTGCCTCCCAGCGCCCCACCCCAGCCCCCCAGGACACAGCAGCCGCCAGGCGCTCCCCTTTCTTCTCCGCCCCTTTCCCTGGCTCTTCAGCAAAGCAGTTGCTCGAAACTAATTGAATTTTCCGCCTGGGAAGGGCCTGGGGAGTTGAGGGCGGGGTGGGGGCTGGGAAGAAGCTTGTTAACAGGTCCGGCTCCTCCTCCCTGTGGTGGGGGTTGGGTGGCCAGGCCCTGGTGGCCTTGGAACAATGGACAGACATACAGAACGCGGCCCTCGCTCTGGCCGGAGCCTGAGTGGGCCGGACGGAGGCCTGGCCGGCACTCTATGAATCCCCAGGACCGCTGGCATGGTCCCCTGGGCCTCGATGTGCCCCCCACCTCCAGCAGCAAGGAGAATGGGGTAGGGGTGGGAGGCATCTGAGCACAGACCAGAGTCGTCCCACAGCGGATGTGGGGGCTGCTCCTTGAGGTCTGGGCCTCTGCCCCACTGCCCAGACAGGCGGCCTGAGGTCCAGGCAGACCCACAGCCTATCCCTGGCCACGCGCCGGGCAGCTGAGGGGCTGGTGGCTGAGCAGGGCTGGTGCCCGGCAGAGGAAGGGGTGGGCGAGGGTCCACCGCCCGCCCAGGTTTGCTGCCACCGTCCAGCTCGGCCCAGCTGGCGGCACTGCAGGTGTGTCGGGCGTGTGCGTGCACGACAGGGCCACGAAGCAGCCGCCTGGGCACGGAGCAGGGGGCCTGCCACCCTCCCTGCAGACCCCCGTCCCCTCCCACAAACTCTCTCCTTCGCTGGACCCCAGTCCCCCACACCCCGATTGGAGAGGGGGAGACCTCACCCCGCCCCATTCACTAGCCCTGGGGCCCCACGAGCCTCATAGGTGCAGTAAGGGTGTCAGGGGCAGCTGTGGACGAGGGCAGCAAGACAGGAGGTCCTCACTCTCCCCTGGGAGCTGCAGAGGTGCTGGGGCAGGACACGGGATAGCCCGGCCCTCCCCTTCCTCCTTAAGCTGCCCCTGGGGCCCTGGGCCTGAGAGGCCCTGTGGAGGAGTCTCAGGAGACAGTGACTCCCATGGGGAGTGGAGGTGGCCACGAGAGGCCTTGGACTCTCGGGCATCATCGTGGAGCCTCGCGGTGGGGCCCAGAGCTGTGCCAGGCATGGGTGAGCGGGCGGGGGCATGAGAGAGCCCGCCACCCTGAAGGGAGGGCGGTGCTGGGCTCACAGTACCCATGGGGACGCTGAGGCCGTGGAGGCCTGTCGTGTGTCTGGGTCACGATGCTGTGCGTCCTCCCACGGCCTGACTTTCCCCCGCTGGGTGTGTAATGCGGGTGGGCGGGCCCCCCAGAGCAGGGCATCTCAAGCTGTGAACGGTGGGGACCTGGCCGGGTCCCAGATGCCGGGGTGCAGGGGCCTGAGGGAGGGCACTAGAGGACCAGGGACACAGGAACCGAGAAATCGAGGGTTCTCCAGCCGCTCTCGGCCCTGCCTGCCGTGCCTCCCGCCTGACCTCTGGGATGCTGGCGGCACAGCCCGCTCCCTTCCTGCCCCTCCTTGGGGCCCTGGGCCACGAGCAGGCACACCCGTTCCTGCCTGCCACTCCAGAGAGCACGTGCCAGCGGCCGGCGGCAGCCTCTCTGGCCTGCACTGCTAGAGGTCATCTGGGGAGCTGGCGGGGACTCTGAGTTCACCAGTGGGTGAGGGGCAGGCTTTGGGCACAGATGACCACAGTGACCAAGCTGCGGCCAGGGCGGGTGAGACGTCTGTCCCTCATTTGTCTCGTCTCAGCCCAGCCAAATACTCACCCCTCCCTTCCCCGCCCTTGGACTTCTCACTGCTGCAGCCCCCGGGCCTGGCTGTGCCCGGTCACCATGTCCTGTTCCAGGATCCCGGCCTGGCCACACAGCGCCCCTGCAGGCACACGGGGCATGCAGGTATTGGGGGCACTCGTGCGGGTCGCTGCCTGGACCCAAGGGCAGCCACCGGGGAGGAAGGCCCTGAGGTCAGGGGCGTGGGGACAGAGTCCCGGGGTGTCGGGCCGCAGGGCAGAGGCCCCTTTGCAGAGTGAAGCCCCACAGAGGGAGGGATGTGCTGGGAGGTGGGCGGGAGAGGGTCAGGGGTGGGGACTCAGACGCAGTGAGACCCGGAGAGTGGGCGACTCGGAGGAAAGGGCGCGGCGGTGGGACCGGGGTCCTGCCCTCGGACTGGGGCCCTCGGGGAGGGGCCAGGCAGCCCAGAGCCCCTCGCTGTCCGGGCAGGGAGATTAGGAGGAAGAGACTGATAAGCAGGGGTTGTCTTGGCAGTTGAGGCCGATACTCATCCTGGGGGCATTTTTTCCCCATCGAATCATCCTGGGCTCCGTCCAGGGCCCAGTCCCGGGCCCTGGGGTGACCGACACTCCCCCACAAGACGCCCTGAGCCGGAGAGTGTTCTGTAAAGGCCCTTTCCCACAGCCTTTCCCGGGACCTGGGGCTGGCCCCGCACTGAGCCGGGAGGGGCAACAGGCGTGTGTGGGGGTCATGAGGGAGTCTGGGCAGCGAGTCCCCTCAGCCTCTGGGGCTGTGCTGCCCTGCAGATGACTGGGTCTCATTCTACTCCATAAGCACTGGCCTGACCCTCGGGGCCTGGGCCGCTGTCCTCGGACAGTCCCCATTCTGGGGAGGTGGGTGTGGCAGAGGAAGCAGTTCATCTAGGGGGTGACAGCTGATGATCTAGGAAGGAGCTGGAAGGAAAAGAGAGACTGAGCCCAGCAGAGTCTGGGGGGACTTAGGGCTCCATCCACCCTATGTCTCCACCAATTCTGAGATCCCCCAGTCTTCCCCCTTTGCATCCTGACCCATTTGGACAGACAGATGGACAGATGGGAATATGAGTGGATAGATGGATGGATGGATGGTAGGTGGATGGGTAGATGGATAGGTGGATGGATGGATGGATGGGTGGATGAGTGATCAGATAAATGACTGGTGGCCGAGTATACAAAAGGATGGCTAGGTGGATGAAAGACAGATGGATAAATAACTTATCGGGGGATCGATGGCCGGAGAAGTGAATAGATAGATGAGCAGATGGACAGACACTTGGAGGGACGGGGCGGGCAGAACGGCTCCCCCTGTGCGGCCCACTCGAATCCTTGAGACCTGTGGAAACGCTACGTGCATGGTGAGAGGGGCTCAGAGGGCGTGCTGAGTGAAGAACCCGGAGCTGGGGAGAGGGTCCTGGGCCGTCCGTGGGCCCCGAGCAGCCACGGGGTCCTGCTAAGTAGACGGGTCGGAGGAGACGTGTACACAGAAGCAGAGCTGGCTCTGAAGATGGGGGCCGGGCCATGAGCCAAGGAATGCAAGCGGCTTCCAGAAGCTGGAAAAGGCCAGGAAACAGATTCTCTCCGAGCTCCGAGCACCTCCGGAAGGAAGGCCACCCTGCCCACACCTCGGTTCCAGCAGCGAGACCCGCGGCTGACCCACAGAACCGCATGATGAGAAGTCCGTCGTGTTAGCTGCTACTCTGTGGTCATCTGTTCCGTCAGCCAATGGGAACGAACGCAGAGAGGGGTGCAGGACGAGCGGAGGGGTGGGGGTCATCATGCTGGGTCATCCTCGGGTTTGCACCCAGGTGAGCCATGGTGCCACGCGGGCTGGTGAGCCCCCGGCTGGAGGGCTAACCGAAGGTCAGGGTTTAGACGCTCCAAACTTCCTGGGGGACCATGAGCATCAGAGCCACCGAGATGGACGTAGAAACACTGAGGATTCTCCGCGGTCTAGGCCCACCCACCTCGTCTCGGCCCCACGGCAGCCCAGGTGGTCCCCATTTGCAGGGGGCTTGGTCCCCATCTTCTTTCTCTCGTGACCCTAGCCCAGCCAGCCTCTCTGCACCCGGGAGAGGTGGCCGGGCAGGGTGAGGGGTCAGGGCCGTGGACGCCCACCTCCAGCTGAGCCAACGGTGCAGACCCGTGCCTTCCGCAGCACGCCCCGCCGTGGCACACGCTCACTCACCTCACACGCACACGCAGGCACATGCGTGCACACAGACACGTATGTCCGCACCGGCCCAAACTTGCTCTGACGTGGACACTACGTGGCAGCGGGGTGGGCGGGGGGCTCCGTCCTGCTCTGCTTCAGACCCACGCGCTTGGCCGTGTCCCTGGGCCTTCCTGGGCCTCCGTCTCCCCATCCGTGGGCTGAGGGTCTTGGGCCACTCGCAAGCCAAGGACAGGGGGTGGGGGGTGGCAGTGCCGTGGGGCAGGGAGGCTGGGGGGGCGGGGGTGACAGTGAAGTTGGCCGTCCCAGCCCTCACTCACGGTTCTGACCACCGGGCTTCCTCCAACGAGCCCCTCTGGGGAGGGACTGTAATTAACTTCTTCCTGTTCAGATCAGGAGCTGTTTCCAAAAACATATTTCGAAGGATTATTTTGCAAAGGAAATGTTTTTGAAAAAATCTTGTGTCCCGTCCCAGCCTGGGGAAGTGGGAGCAGCAGTCAGAGCAGGGGCAGGGGTGGGGTGGTCCTGGTGGCCGGCGTGAGCTGGCGCGCTGGGTTCAGCCCTGAACCCCTGTCTGGGGCAGGGAGGGGGCAGGGATGGGAGGGGGAAGGAAATGAGAGGGGACAGGAGCCGAAGGGGGCAAAAGGGTCCCCACTGCCTCCTGCCCAGGTCCCCAGTGCTCAGCCCACCCCGTCCCCGCAGGCCTCATGCCTGGGGCCCTGCCCGTCACACGGGGACCCTGGAAACCCTCGGCCTCGCACCCCGCCGGCCTCCACCGCCATCTAGCTTCTCCTGTCCCTCCCCTGAGGGTGCCCAGGCTCTGTCCTGGGCCTCAGGTGACAGGCATCCTTCAGCCAGGTGGGCGCCCTGAGTCCAGCCTGCCCCTCCCACGTCCGGCTTGCCTCCTTGGGTAGCTCGTGGGCGCTCCCTCCTTGAACTTGGCCCTGGCTCACGCCCCCTGTCCCGCAGACGGCCCTCCGTCCCCACTGAAGTTACACACTGTGGTTTTCCTTTGCTTTGACTTTCTGTCCTGAGAAACAAGCCACAACACATCGATAGGGGCGGCGGGGGGGGGGTGGTAGGATGCCCAGACCCCGCAGAGCCAGTCCCGACCCCGCCCGTGCGGACTCCAGGCCAGTCCACGGCTGCCCACCTCCAAGGCCGGTGGCCTCAGGCCAGCGCCCCAGCGCCCTGGGCCTCCATCTGCACTGTGCTCCATGCCCGCTCCGCCTGCCACTCCAGGCACGCATGGAGTGTCTAGCAGTGTCTGCCGGATGGACGAATGGCCGGGCCACGTGGACCTGGGTGAGTCTCGCAGCAAAGACTATTTAATCTCAAAAGACCACCCTTTGGTGCCCTCCGCTCAGAAGCCCAGGCTGCGCCCCGGGCCGGGGAGGACCAGGCTCCCCAGGCGGCCCCTCTCCGCCTCGGTTTCCCCGCCACAGCTCATCCTGCCCTGCCATTCCTTAGGCTTGTCCGGTGCTGGCCACACCGCTCAGAGCACGGTTCCCAAGCCCCCGGGGACTGGGGCAGGGAAGAATGTTCTGTCAGGGCCTGCTCGCCAGGGCCTGCTCGCCCGCTGGCGGGGGTGCTGACCAAGTGCGTGAAGGGCACAGGGAAGAGACCCGGCCGGACCGTCCTCGCCTGCCGCTCGCGTGCTGTGGTCCTCAGACGAGCTACCCGGCCCCTCCGAGCCGCGGGCTCCCTTCTGGGAAAACAGGGAGGCTGCAAGATGAGTCCTTCGGGTCCTCTGAGGGCCTGTGGGGCCCGACCCCGTCAGATGGGGCTCCTGGGGCCCTGGGCGCTCCAGGGGGACCCCTTCTCTGCATGGACCACCCAGCCAAACCCACCTCCTGTTCAGCCGCCCAGCAGGCCAGACCCCAGCTCAGGGGTGCAGCCCCCTCCCTCCTCTGGAGGCTGGCCTGGCCTGCGGGTGTCCAGTGGAGGCTCCCCTGTAAGGGGGCTGGGGCTGCCCGGTCTGGGGCGCGAGCTCGCCCGTCCCTCTGCCTCCGCCCCTCTCTGGGACCGCATTCCCCACGCGCCTCTGCGGGCCCCCATTCTCCTCTCGTGTCCCCCGCCATCGCCCTCTCTCCGAGTCTCTCTCCCCATCCCCGTCCCCCACCCATGTCCCCGTTCCCAGCCCCTGCTCCGCCCAGGGCTCAGTGCTGCTCGCAGCTCCGGGTTCCAGCACCCCACCCGCCCAGATGTCTCGGAACTGGTGCGAGGTTATTTTGGGAGCTGGCGGCTCCCCTGGGCCTTTCCCAATAGTCTTGGCGGGAGGGTTCGAAGCCGGCGGGGTCGGCCTGAGCGAGTGAGGGGCATGTGGCGCTGGCCGGAGGGGGTGCAGGGAGTGTGCCGTGGGGCCGGGGACAGCATGACCTCCCAAAGCGTCCGGGGCGGGTGGGGGCTGGCGGCTCCCTCCCTGTGCCTGGCCAGAGCCCGCCCGAGAGGCCTCCAGGGCGGGGGCGGGCTCATTCTCGGGCTGTGGCCTCCGCCTTTTGGGGTGATCTGTGACCTCGCCTCGCACCCCCGAACCCCTTCCCTGCCTTCTCCATCCCATGGAATAGAGCACAAGCCCAGGAGCCACTTAAAACCTTTCTAGTGGCCACGTTAAAAAAAGTTTTTGAAACGGGGAATTAATTTTAATAACGTATCTTATTTAACCCAACAGATCCAAAATATTATAATTTTCACAGTGCGATCAATGTAAAACTTAGCTGCGACGTTTGACGCGAGTTTTTGCAGCGCGTCTTGTTAAGTCCGGGGTTTCGTCACACTCGTATCTCAGTTCAGACTCTTTAGACGCCCGACGGCTACGTGCGGTCAGCGGCTGTTGGGCCATGCAGCTCAGTGCTGCTGTCCGATTTCGCTTTCTTCTTAGCATGAGTCACCTTCTAGAATATTCCATTTGCTCAGCTATTTATTCTCCGTCTCTCCCTCTGCAGTCGGCGCCTTGTAAATGTTTGGGGATGAAGTGGGTCTGGTCCCCTCTCCCCCGCAGCCCTGGAGAAGGTCTTGGCCCCGGGTCACAGAGCAGCCAGCGGTGGCCCCCTGTCGACAGAGCCGGCCTGGCGCTGGGGGCGGGGGCTACAGGGCCCTCGAGGCTCGGGTACCCCATCTCCATTCCGGCCCCGTATCCCCAGCCGCTGTCATGTCTGACTGGATCCCCAGCCCTCCCTTCCTCAGGTCCTGGCTGCCGCCACCTGTTTGCAAGGCCAGCGCAGCCTGCGTCCCTGGTGGCTGCCGGGGCCCAGCCTCCTTCTGGAAGAGTCATTACGGTGTCCCCTCCCGGCCAGATGTCAGCCGGCCGCCGGCTGCCCTGCCCTACCCGGCCGCGAGGCCGCCCACCGGCTGTCGTGCGGTGGCACAGAGCCCAGATGGCCGAGCAGGCTCGTCGAGCTTCCTCAGTGATGGCCGCCATCAATGGGTCACTCACCGTGGGGACTGGCTCGAGGTTCCCACAGCCCCTCCCAGGAGGGCCACCAGGAGGTTCAGCCCCGGCACCACGAAGGCCTGTGGAATCTCCCAGGCATGTGCTCTGGCCCAAGCTCCCTAGTGACCCCTGGAGGCTTGTTTCCAGCAGTGACTCACGGGGCGGCAGATGCACTGCCCACAGTGGCCTGTCTTCCCGTCAGCGTAGTGGAAGCCCTCACGCCAGTGGGGGTGAGCTTACTTCGACGATGGCAGAGGGAGGGGCCTTCGTAACAGATGCTGACCCGGGGAGCAGAGCTGGAGGACCCGGGAAAATGGGGGGCCTGGGGGAGGCTCTGCCATGCCCCCAGCCCGGCCCCCTCCCTGCAGGGCGGGACTCAGAGCGAGGACTGGGGCTACTGTGTCTCCCCTTTGAGCAGTAGTTACCACATCTACAAAGCGGGAGGTGAAGTAGAATGGGTCCTAGTGTCCCCTGGGGTGTGTGACAATGTGAGCACTAAGGCCTGGCCTGGGGTGGGCCCCACTGCCAAGGTGGGGCAGCAGGGGCCAGAGCTCGGTGCCCCTCGTGGCTGCCCACGCTGTCTCCCAGCAAGCCCCTCGCCTCCTGGGCCTCAGCTTCCCCACTGTGTCATGCCGGCCCAGTGCTTTCAAGCCGTCCTCGCTCTGCAGCCTGACCCAGAGGGCGCAGCCCAGCAGTGGGGAGGAGAGCGAGCCCCTGCGTGCCAAGGCCGCCGAGCGCCCACCCGGAGGACAGCTGGCCCGAAGCTGTGCCCGGGGCTGGCGCTGCGCTGCCCGTGGGAGCGGCGCCCCCTCTCTGACGAGCAGGGCTGAGAACTCCAGGCTGGCCTCGCCATCTGTGAGAGCTATCAGGCACGAGTCTGGGACGGGGTTCTGGGGGGGGGCCTTGCAGCCTGAGAGGGGCTCTGGGGACAGCCTGGCCCAGCACCAGAATCGCCACTGGTGGGCCAGGCTGGTGCTCACCCTAGGACAGGGGTGTGGGGTGCGAGGGGACGGGGGGCTGCAAGGGGCCCTGGACTGGGCGCCTAGGGCCTGCACCAACCTCCCGGGGCCGCCACCCCTCATGTGGCGCTGTGGGGCGCTTTCTTCTTCGGACCCAGTTTCCTCGTTGCCGAAGTCGGCACAGCGACGCCCGAGGCCAGGAGGCCCATGAAGGCCCATGAAGGCTGTGTTGGCCACCCAGAACGATGGGGCGATCCTCCTTAGATTGTTCCTAGGACTTGTGGCCGACACCCCTGGGCCACTGGGGTGTGTCAGACCCTGCGCGACCTCGAAGCCCCGCTGCTGGGCCCTGCTCTTGCTGTGCCACTCCCTGCAGCACCCTCCCCTGCCCCCTTCTAACTCCTACTCATTCTTCAAAACCCACTTAAGGTGCCTCCTCCTCCAGGAAGCCGACCTCGATAGCCCTCCATCCAGCCTGAGGACTGTGTCCAGGGGGCAAACTGTTGGGTTTGAATCCTGGCTTTGCTACTCCCCAGCTGTGTGACCGTCGGCAAGTCACTTAACTTCTCTGAGCTCCTGCACCCTTCTCTGTAACACGGGGATGACAGTCTCGGCCTCCTGGTGCTGGGCGCGGTGCTCATGCTGAGCTTGCAGAGAGCCGGGCACGGGCAGAGGGTGGCTAGCACCGTGCCGTGGGGCGGGGTCTAGCTCCCGGCACCTCTGAGCAGCAGTGCTGTGCTGGCGCCACCTGGTGAGGGAGGCCGCGGGGCCGAGGCTGGGCGAGCCACCCAGGTGGCCATCCAGGAGCAGGTCCTCCCTGGAGCTGGGTGGAGCTCCTGCTATGTCCTCAGGAGCCCGTGACAGCTGACTGCCCGGGGCAAAACCACTTATCCGGGCTGGGGAGGGTGGCTTCTGGATCCTGGACCCCGGGTGGGCAGGCTGCTCCCACAGCGCCAGCTTTGGCCGGCCAGCAGTGCAGGGCAGAGGCACTGCCCACTGGGCGCCCCGACCCATGAGGCCCTGCTGGGGTCCCACCCGGGCTCCATAACGTCGGGGCGTGCCTGCTGGGCTGAGCCGGCCGCGCAGGGCCCCCGTGACCCTCTCTCCATCCTCCAGTTCTGTCGGGGCCTCCTGAGTGCTTGGTGTCACAGAGCTTTGGCCACTCCTAGCTCCCACCCCGTGTGGGCGAGCTTCCAAAGCCACAGTCCGACAAGGTGAGACCACAGGCCTGGCCAGGTGTGCACTCATGCAGGTACAGGTGTCGTGGTGCAGGTGGAGGCCCGGAGCCTGCCTCGTCCCAGGTGTGGCCTTCTGAGACCTCCAGGCTGGCAAACAGGCAGAGCTCACCCCTGCCCCCTTGAGGCCCCTGGGGGTACCTACAACACAAGCCCCCACAGCTGAGATGGGGGGTCTGGGCTCAGTGAGGGGCGTGCCCAAATCAGGG
Source organism: Pteropus vampyrus (assembly GCF_000151845.1). Taxonomy (NCBI): domain Eukaryota; kingdom Metazoa; phylum Chordata; class Mammalia; order Chiroptera; family Pteropodidae; genus Pteropus; species Pteropus vampyrus. The sequence continues at coordinate 373,375 of NW_011888871.1, read as the reverse complement.
GGTGCCGAGGCCTCCTCACCCCAGGCCAGGGTCTCCCCGGGGCAGCAGTACACGGGTGCCTGTCCAGGGCCCCTGGGGGCCAAGCTCCAGCCCCGGGCCCTTGCAGTCAGGCAGTTGACTCCCCAGGTCACTCCACTGGCACCTTTGCTGACCCTGGAGGAGATGATGGTCCAGGGCTGTGGTGGCCCCAGGCCGCCCTCCCCCACCCAGGGGACAGGCACGGGAGCAGAGGGGGGCAGCGGGAGCAGGACCGCCGAGCCCAGTGTGCAGCTGAGAACAGTGGGGCCCAGAGGCTGCTGGCTCAAGGTCACCGAGCTGCGGAAGCCTGCTCCGGAGCCCTGACTGCGTGTTCTGCCCGGCCCTGCGCCCTGGACGCTGGCCCACACTGTACCCAGGCTCCGTGTCCCCCCCTACCAGCAGCCGATGCTAGGCCTGCCCAGTCCGGGCACCCTCCGACTGGGGACAGGGCAGGGGGTGGGGAGGCAGGACGGGGGCCCGCCCCCTGCTGTGCTCCTCTAGTGGGGTGCCAGGCGTCTGCGGACCCCGGGGCAGCGAGGCTGGGCGGAGATGTGGATGTGCCGGGCGGGCCGGCTATCTGAGCCGGGACCACAGCGGGCGGGCTGGCCCTGCAGCGCCTCTGCTGCCCAGGGCTGCCCCCTGCAGGCCCGGCTGGTGCCCGGCCGGGAGGACAGCACTGAGCTGTGGCCTCTGCACTGTCCCACACTGCAGAGCCCCGCCCCACCCCCCAAAAAAAATACCTGACCAGGCACTTGACTGCACCAGCGCGTGAGAACAGGCCAGGCTCCAGGGTCACCCTGCCAGGAGCCACAGGCAAGAACGGGGCCGAGGCCGGGGCCTGACCAAGACGGCGGGGGCCACTCACGCCCTCCTCATGCACGCGTGGGCTCCTGTGTGCCCCTCCCCCACACGCTCACACTCCACGCTCACCACAGCTCCACGTGCACACTCACACGCACTCACCGCACTCGCGTGCTCACACGCACGCACCCGCACGCTCACACTCCACGCTCACCACAGCTCCACGTGCACACTCACACGCACTCACCGCACTCCCGTGCTCACACGCACGCACCCGCACGCTCACACTCCACGCTCACCACAGCTCCACGTGCACACTCACACGCACTCACCGCGCTCCCGTGCTCACACGCACGCACCCGCACGCTCACACGGCAGGCGCCCAGGTGCTCCACGCACCCAGCCCGGCTCCTCGTCCGGCTGGTTCCTTGGACAATGCAGCCAAGAGGTGCCCACAGCTGCCTTGAAAGCTTGGGGAGACCCGGCCTGGCCCCCACGCCAGCTCAGCAAAGAGGGGCTGCAGGACGCGGGGTGCAAAAGAGGCCCTCCCCACCCCTTCTGCCTGCTCTGGAATGCGCTGACCAGGCGCCCAGCCTAATCCCACCTCGGCCAGGGGGCAGCTGAGCCAGCTGGGGCCGCCGCGGGGGAGCGGGGTGGGGAGGGCTGTGGCAGGCGACAGAGGCTGGAGGCCCCAGGGGGTCAGGTGGTCAGACCTGGCTTCCCGAAGGCCAGGGCAGAGGTTATGGTAGGCCAGCCTGCCCCTCCCCCCACCTCACTGACCAAACCAGTGGGCTCGTGTCCCTGGGATCCAGGTCGAGACCCTGGAGGACGAGTCCAGGCTGGACCCTCGAGGATGGGGGAGAAGCTGCCTCCCAGGGCGTCTGCGAGACCCTAAGAAGTGAAGTCTGGGAGCCAGATGGGACCCTGAGGAAATGGGGTCTGAGCCTGTCCCCCCCGTCCCTGGTGCTTGAATGGGGGGCCTGTGGGGCCATGGGAGGCCAGGAAGAAGGGAGGAGTGAGGGCCTGGGGGCGGGGAAGGGCAGAGTGCCCTGTCGGCCTTTAGGGGGTGGGGCTCGGCACCCCGCCCAGCCCCCGCCCTATATCTCGGAGCTCGCTCTGCCAGGCCGCAGCGGCTGGAGAGATGGCATTGCAAGTGAGCGAGGCCCGGATTCGGGGAGAAGGGTCAGGGCCAGCTGGGGCTCCCCGCCCACAGAGCCTCCCTCCCATCGGACCCCCACGCTGAGCCCCCCGCCACCCCATCTCGGAGGGAGCGCAATGCCCAGGGTCCAGGGCCTGTAGGGAGCATGTGCTGGGGCGGGGAGGCTGGGGGTGGCCTTTGTGGACCCCGGGCCTCTGTCCCCCTTGTTTGCCCGCAGTTCGAAGCCTTCTGTGCAGAGGGCCTGGTCCCAGGCTGGAGCCTGCTGGTCCAGGGACATACTGATGCCGGAGAGGACAAGTAAGAGACAACGCCTCCCAGGGCCCCTCCTCGGCTTGGGGTGGGGTGCCTCCCCGGCCGCCTGCTGCCCTCATGACCGCATGATGCCCCCCAGGTTTGAGATCAACTTCTTGTCCGAGGCGGGGGACATCGCCTTCCACATCAAGCCCCGATTCTCCAGTGCCACCATGGTGGGCAACAACTTCCAGGCTGGCCGCTGGGGCCAGGAGGAGGTGTCCAGCGTCTTCCCCCTGACACTGGGGGAGCCCTTTGAGGTGACGGGGAGCGGGGGAGGCCTGTGGGGCAGGGAGGCAGGCGTGGGGCATCCCTGGACTCACGGGGCCAGCTGGCTGCTTCTCAGGCTCGCTGTGTCCCCTGGGGCCCAGTGACACCGCAGTCCCCGCCTGGGACCCAGGGATCGTTTACAGGGTCTGAGGAGCGAGGACGGGGACACTCAGCTCCCATCCGGGCGAGCCTGCGTGCGGGGGGCCCACGTGGCCCGCCTGGCTGTGCTTGGGGGACTCAGAGGGCATGCGGAGCTGGACCAGGAGCAGGAAGGGCCCAGGCCCCGGGCAGGCCGAGGGTCACTGGCGCCCTGTCCCCAGATGGAGGTCAGCTCCGACTCACAGCACTTCCACGTCCACGCCCAGGAGCACAAAGTGATGCAGTTTGCGCACCGCCACAGGCCGCTGGCGGCCGTCACGCGGGTGCAGGTGCTGAGCGACCACCGCCTGGCCCAGGTGGAGCTGGCCAGGAGGGGCCTGAGCTGGGGGTAAGCTCCCCGCCCCTGCCCCAGTCCCCCTGAGCTGGGGGAGATGCTCCCGCCCCCGCCCCCGCCCCGGCCCCCGCCCAGCCCTCCTTCCCCAGCCCAGGGCCCCGGGGCCACCGGCAGTCCTGGAGGGGGCTGTCGGCTCGTCCTCCCACCCGCCCCTCGGGAAGCCTGTCCACACTCAGCCCGTTTGTCCCTGGCTGAGGCCGGGCTGAGCCGAGCATGTCCTGGACGCTTACAGGGATAGGGGCTACTGAGCTGTGCCCGAAGTCTCAGGAGCGAGCCTCAGCCACCAGCCCCCGAGGGGCCAGCGGAGCCCGCCGCGGGGAGGGTGGGGGGAGGGGTCTGTGGTTCCGGGGACCCCACTGCAGCTCCACCTTCAATAAAGTCTGAGCAGGCTGCAGGAGCGTGGCTGCCGTGAGGGGCCAGGCTGGGGTGGTCCATGCAGCCCCAGACACCCTGCCGGGGCTAGGGGCTGGGCACTGAGGCGTGTGCCCTGGGGTGGCCCGACCCCACCCCTTCACCCCCGAGACACGGAAGGTCTGGGGTGGGGCCCGGATGGACACAGGTTTGGGCGGGGAGTGGTGTCAGGTGAGGTCAGACGAGGAGAGGGGGCTCCTGGCCCCGGGTCAGAGAGTCCCAGCTGGTCCTCCCCCAGGACCACTGAGCCCACACCCTTCCAGCCTTGGCCTTGGGGTGTATCCTTCCTAGTCCCAGACAGACTGCTGGGAGGTCCCTGAGCTTCCTCCTCGCCCTGCTTCCTGTGGGGGGAGGGAAGGGACCTTCCTGTTTCTCCTCTTCCCACCTGGAAATGAGACGTGCTCCCTTCCCTGTCCCTCCTGTGTGAGGGGGAGGGGGAGGGGGAGGAGGGGCCGGGTCAGGGTGGGGCGGGCACAGCCGGGAGCCTCCTGCCTTGGTTTAGGGCCCCAGCTTGTCTCATCTATCATCTGGCATCTACCTATCTATCCATCAGTCTATTTCGCTTATCGATCATCTATCTATCACCTATGTGTCATCCATGATATCTACGTATCTGTCTCCTACCTATCGCGTTATGTCTATCCATCGCCTAAAACAAACTGATGGTGTCACAGCTTAGGACAGGCCTAACAGGCCTTTAACTGTCAGAGTGAGTCACTCAGAGAACCGCGGGAGGTCGGCGACAGCACAGGCAGGAGGGGACGTGCTTGCGGACCGGACTCTGACGCCGGCTGCCTGGGTCTGCGTCCCTCTCCGCTGCCCACGTGTGGCCTTGGGCAGGTCTGAGCTTCTGCGGACAGCTGGAGCACTCGGCTCACAGGGACTCGTCCGGCTCAAGGGAGTCGATTCGAGTGGAGCAGCAGAGCGGTGGCTGCCACTTGCCATGCCGTCACCTGCACATGGGTCTGGCTCAAATGTCTTGCTCTCTAAGGTTTTGCAGATGGGGAAACTGAGGCTGCGTGGGGGGCGGGGAGTCGGCAGCAGGGTGGGGCCCGGGGTGGGGAGGGCCCAGAGACCCCCAGTGGTCTGCAGAGCTGAAGGGCCATCTGGGCAGAACAGGGGGAGACAATGGCGCCCCCACCCCAGGGTGGACAATGGCGGCCACAGCCTCCAGCGGCGCAGCTTCCTTCCTGTCTCTACTCACTTCCCTGCCTGTGTTCGCGGCTCTGCTGGCCCAGGAGCCCCCCGCCCGCCCCTCCCTCAGCAGGTCTGGCCCTTTGTGTTGAGGGGACCTCAGTCCAGCAGGCCTGGCCCCGGGCCCTGGGAAGCACTGGGGTGACAGAAAAGGGTTAACCTACGCGGGATGCCCTGCCTGGCTCAGTGGTCAGGCCAGGCTGCCCACTGGTGGGGTTGGCCCTGCTCACGGTGCCAGGCCCTGCTCTGTGAACTGAGCCGGTTGCTTGCCGTCTCTGGGTGTCTTCTGGGGGTTGAGAATCAGGTCCTCCCCCAGCCCCAGCTACTCTGCAGCACCTCGAACTCCGAAATATTTGCTGTGTGAAGGCTGAGTAAACACACGAACCACTGGCTTAGGGAAAGGCACAAGAGCCGTGAGCGAGCTAGAGCCACCCCTGCCCCCAAAACCGGCCCCTGCATTGGGAGCTGAGGATGAATCCCACCCCTGCCCCCTGCGGGCAGCTTCGCAACCCCCAGCTCACCTCTCCCCTGCCCCCGCCCTGCACACCCCAGGGCTCAGCCTGGCCGGCTCACTGCCCAGGCCCCTCTCCTGGGTGCGGCCCCCTCAGAGACGCTTCCCGCACCCTGGCTGTTTATTCCTCGTCACTGCTGCATCTGTTCCCTTTGTCCCAAGAAGCCATCGTGGTTCATGAATTGACGCAGCTTTGCCAGCCAGCCCTCCCCCACTGGACGGTCAGCCCTGGGGCAGGAGCCAGAGTGTGTGCTCACCACTGCACCCCCCTGCCTGGAACAGGGCCTGGCACCTCTTAGGCCCCAAAGCATAGCTGTGAAATTAATGAATAAATGGAACCAGGCCCCGCTTGAATCCTGCTAGGGACAGGCAGCTCACTACCTATCACAGTAGCCCATTTCCCTGCCAACTGGGAGCAAATTCCAGAGTCGACTCAAATCTGCTCCTCTCCGCCCCCTCCCGCCCTGCCCCATGCCACGACAGTCTCCTTGGAAGGAGGCCAGATATTCCTTGACACCCTTCAGAGACCCAGAGGCATCGGCAGGGTGCCATGCTCCTGCTAAGGGGCTCAAGGTGACACGAGGTGGCCCTGCTCCCCTCGGAGCACAGAGCACTTGGGTCCCCTCAGTGCTCTGTCTGGTGTGGGGGTGGGGGCAGGGGCACCGGGACACAGCTGCCTTGGCAAGGAGACCGCGGCCCTTGGACGGTTAGGTCTACAGGCTCCCAATAGCACCGGCTGGCCCAAGGCACCAGGCCCTGGGGAGGTCGGGGAGAGAGTGGCACGTGCCACAGGGCCACACGAGTACACGAGGCCAGTGGGTGCAAGCGATAGGGAGTGGGGTCTGCGGCTTGCGGGAAAGGCCCCACCGCGTGTCAGCTCCGTCCGGTCCAGCGATGCACAGGGAAAAGTGGGTCCAGGCCAGGCAGATCTTCTGACTTTAAATTGTCCGGTATCTCTGTCTTTAAAGTCTGGCCACTACAGTGAGACCTAAACAAGGCATTACTCTCTAAGCCACCTCCCCAGTGACTAGTCAGAGACCCCTGCTCGAAAGTCACCTTTTGCCCTGTTTTGTCCCACCAGGGTAGAGGCCACTAGTCACCCCAAAGTGAGGGACGCCTTCCTGGTCCCGGTATTCCAGCCCCTTCCCAAAGCCCATCTGTCCTGCGGGGAACAGGCTGACCAGCAGAGGGCGCTCCACACACCCGTTTTCTTTAACCTTCCCTGTGGGAGGCAGAGACCCACTTCAGCATAGGGACAGGGTGGGCTTTTCGTTCCCACAGGATGACAGCCGAGGCTGGGGGCCAGAGGCTGCGGCAGGGACAGTGAGGCATGGCCAGGCCCTACCTGCCTTATTTACTGCAGAACCCAGCGCCTGGCACCGGGCAGAAGGGCAGAATGATTAAACACCATGTGGACTTGAACAAATTCCTTCTCTGAGCCTCAGTTTCCAGTTCTGTAAAATGGGGTGTCGGTGGGGCACGTACAGTGCCTGGAAAGTGTGGTAGGGTGCCGTCCACGTGCGCCCCCCCGTCCCCTCCCTACCAAGGCAGCAGGGCGTCAGGCCAGAGCTGGTCCCTGCCAGGCCCGGTGGATGGACGGCTCCAGCTTGGCCTGGCACAGCTGAGGGCTCCCCCCACAGCATGCCCAGGCCAAGACTCCTGTGCCTCGGGCTGAGTACGGGGACCACGGCCCCCTTCATGCCACCACGAGGGCGAGGCCAAGGGGGCTACGGCGACACCCCCAGTGCATGTCCTCCCTGCTCGGGGCACCACCTTGGACCCACAGGCAGCTCCCACAAGGAGGGAAGTGGCAGGTCCCAGTGGTGTGGGTGCACAGCCCCCGCCTGGGTCTGGTGGACACCCGCAGCCCCCGCCTGGTCCGGCAGGGGCCACTCAGCTCCCCTGCTTTAGTGCGCGGCATCATCCCGCCTCCGTGAAGCCCGCTGGACGCGCGGGCACCCAGCCTGGACGCCTCAGCCGCGCGTCGCTGACCCGAGCTCGTTCCCTGTTCACGGTTCTTCTCAGAAGCCTCGGTTTCCTCCTCTGCAACGTGGGGTCCTGGCCGGTCCCCATAAGCCTGGGGGCTGGGGGGCGCCAGGGCTCCAGGGGGAGGACGTTTGGCACGTGGAAGGGGTGCGACGGCGGGAGGTGGTGGCTGGACTGGACGCTTGTCCTGGCCGCCCCCTCCCACCGGCCGCAGCGCCCCACCCCCTGCGAGGGGGCGGGCCGTCTCCCTCCCGCCCCGCTCGCCGCCAGCTGGAGCTGTCTTTTCAGCACCACGTGGCCTCTGCTCCACCCCGGGCCGGGCCACCGCCCCCGGTGCTGCATCCAGGAGACCCATCAGCGGTGGCCTCGAGGATCCCAGGGCAGCAGGAAATGAGCTGACCTGGCACGGGTGGGCGGACACTGGGGGCCACAGGTGCTGGCGGGGCAGGGCTGGGGGAGGAACCCCGGGCGGGAGGAACCCCCGGAAGGCAGGGTTTAGGTGGAGTGGTGGCCTCTGCCCAGCATCTGGAGCAGGGTGGGCCCAGAGAGGGGTCAACATGAGACAAGCAGGGAGTGGGGGGGACACCTGCGAGGGTGCTCTTCATCTTGGGGCTACTTGCAGGAAGATCGTGTCCTCTCTGCAGGCTGGAAGTGGGGGTCCTCTTCCCTTAGGGGCACCCCTCTTGAATGGGACCTGAAGATTTTCCCTCTGTCTACCCGCCTCCCAGTCCCAGGACAGCCAGACTGAAATTGGAGGTCCAAATTGGGGGTGCAGTGCCCCATGCTTGCACCCCCGCTCTGGAGGGGACCCCAGGTCCCCACCGGCAGCGTCAGCGCACCACGAATGTCACTTTTAGTGCACTGACTGGGTGCAGCCTCGAGTTGGCGCTGAACCCCAGCCCAGGTCTTCCTGGCAAGCTGGCTCTCCTCCAGGAGGTGGGGGTCACTGGTGCTGGTGCCTGACCCTCGGCCATCCATTCTGGTAGATCCTGGCCCGGTGGATCCTGGGGGCTTAGCCTGTCCAGGCCGAGGAGGCCCATGGAGGGTGGGGTCCTACAGAAGTGGGCTCAGCCGGGCCTTCTCTCTGGGTTGTGGCCTTTGTTATTATTGGGGGGCGAAGCCTCTGTTTTACAGATGGGGGTGGGGTGGGGTCTGGTGGCCTCATGGTGCTTCAGCCCCCAGCTAGATTTTGAGTCCCCATTGGTGGGGAGGGCAGACAGGAGGACAGTCCCTCCCCAGACCTCCCTTGCCCCTCCAGTATGGCCTGGGCCAGCTCCCCCC
>NW_011888871.1:355155-363956 GCF_000151845.1 Pteropus vampyrus | reverse complement strand
ATGCCTGGAGGGGACCCCGTGTACCCTGGCCAGCTTCCTGGAACATCCCAGAGCTGGGAGAAGGGGCAGCCTCTTTCTGGGAGCACCAGGCCCTGTGCCGTATGGAGAGGCAGCTCAGAGGGTGGGGACGGCCAGCAGGCATGGTGGCCCAGGCCGACCTCTGACCCGAACCTGGCTGGGGTGTCAGGACCCTGGGGACAGCTCCCCATCCTCACCTCAACCCCAGCCCTCTCTCCAGCCAAGAGCCCCGTTCCTTGCCTCCCTGACAGCCAGCCATTCAGAGCCCACTAGCCTGGGACCCGTTCCAGCCAGAGAGACAAAGCTGTAACCAGAGTCGCAGGCCTGGTGGACCCGGGAGGGGCAGTTGGCGCTGCTGCCTCGCAGGGCCCCTGGCCATGGTTACGGCCCACCCACAGCTCTGCTCAGAGGCGGGCATTGTTTGGGCGCCAGAGCGTGGCGAGCACCCAGCAGCCTGGGCTGGCATAACGACCCTGGTGTGCCTTTGGCCGTGGACCCAGAGCCCAGTGCTTTCCCACGCTCCAGCCTCTCGGTGGCCTGGGAAGGTGAGCAGGCCCTGGCTTTGGAGGATGGGAAAATCGAGCCCTGGAGAAGAGCGTCGGGCAGTCAGAGCCGGCCTTGGGATGAGGGTCTGAGCCAGGCTGTGGCTAGCGACCGGGTGCGAGGCCCGAGCTTTGCAAGGGAGCATCCGCGAAATGATGACGTCACTGTGACAGGCAGCGTGGACACACCCGAGCCGGCACCTGCAGCCTCCCCGGCCGTTTGTGCCCCCGCTCCCAGCGGACAGCAGCACGTGCGGCCCCGACGCCCCCGAGTCCTGGCGCCTTTGCTCCCGCCGACCGCTCCGCACGAATGCCTTTCTCTCAGCTCCGTTCCTGGCACGAATCCTCCCTTCCTTCGTTCCTGTCCCGTCCCATCCAGCGCTTTGGAGACTTGTCCATCCCTTACGCAGTGTGGTTTCGGGGTGCAGATGATCCTGGGGTCTGCTCTCCCACCTCTGAGACCAAAGGTACCTGGAGGGTCTTCTAGTTGGACTGTTCGTCTCACCGCCTGGACCAGCAAAGGACAGGATGTTTGGTGTCATTTGCTGGGACCTGGGTCATGAACGAAGGGTGCAAGGACAGGTGTCTCGCTGGCACCTGCTATCTCATGGCAGCCGCGTGGTTACAACCACACAGAAAATTACGAACGCAGCAAGAGATAAACAACCCCCACACACGGGAGCGACGGGAGGGGCGATGAGCGGCCGACTTCTTATCAGAATCAAGGGAGCCAGTGCCAGACGGTGGAATGACACATTCCAAGTGCTAAAGGACAGAAAAGTCAGCCCGGAACCCAGCAGCACTGTCACCCGGAGCGAAGGTGGCAGGAAATCATTTCCGGAGGTAAGAAGCGTAAGGGAATGTGTCGCTAACAGACCTGTCTTACAGTAAATGGTAAAATAAATCCGCAGGCTGGAAAGAAATGTCTCAAGATGGCCACGCGAATCCACAGAAAAAGGAACCCAGAGTAGCCGAAACGGTTTTGAAGGAGAAGACCGAGGAGGTCTGTCACTACCCCGCTTCAAAGCTCGTGTGAAGCCACAGGAATAACGAGAGGGTACATGCTGGCACGAAGCTCGGCACGCTGACCGAAGACCTGAGAACCCGCAATTTGCCCTTGGATTGATGGTCAACTGATTTTCAACAAAAGTTGAACCAAGACAATTCAAGAGCAAAAAAGATCTTTTCAACAAATGCTGGGACAACTGGCTGTTGCAATACGCGCAAACGAAACATCATACCGTATTCGAAATTTAACTCAAAGTGCATTGGAGAGCTCCATACAAGAGCAAAAGCTATGAAACTTCTATGCGAAAGCATAAAAAAGCATCTCTGTAATCCTGGGTTATAAATGAAAAATAAAACCCATCCATTAAAAAAATTGATAAAATGGCATTCATTCATTGTTTAAAAAAAAAAAATAAAAATCTCTTTTCTAAAGACAAAACCCAGACTGGGAAAAAAGACATTTGCAGATTTGCAGGACAGGTTCTGTGGAACGTCCCCTAACGGCAGACGCGGCCCGACATCTGCAACGTGCCCAAAGAGTAGCTGCTGTTTTCCGAAAAGCCATTTATTTAACGGAAGACGCGCCGCGACACCGGCCACGTGCGGAACCACACGAGGCTGCCCGGGGCCACGTTCGCCCCTCAGAGTGGGTCGCAGGCTCCGAGGCGGCAGCTGCGCGGCAGCCGGTGACGTGACGCAAGCCCCGCCAGGGGAGACGCGGCCGCACGGCTGCGAGGCGGGTCCGGCGTGGAGCGAGTCTCCAGGGCCCAGACCCCGCCGTTCCCTGTGCAGCCGGCTCCTGTCGCCACCGCTGCACCGGTCCGGTAAACTCGCTCAGCTGGAGGGTGTGCACGCGCGGCCCCGCGAGGCTGTCACGTGATCGCCACGTGCGCTCCACCCGGTTCTCTCATGCCTGTCACGTGATCGCCAAGAGCGCCCCACGCGGTCCCCCCACGTCTGTCACATGACCGCCACATGCTCTCCACCCGAATCTCCCACGCCTGTCACGTGATTGTCACGCGCTTTCCACGCAGGTCCCCCAAGCCTGTCACGTGACCGCCACGTGCTCTCCACGCGGTCCCCCCCCGCCTGTCACGTGACCGCCACGTGCTCTTCACCGAATCTCCCACGCCTGTCACGTGATTGTCACGTGCGTTCCACGCAGTTCCCCCACGCCTGTCTCCTGGACCGCCACGTGCTCTCCACACGGTTCCCCCACGCCTGTCATGTGACCGCCACATGCTCTCCACGTGTTTTCGGTAGAAGCGCAATGCGTTTCCTAAGTGACCTCTGCGACTTCCGCTGCCGGCGCCATGCACCCGGTGTCAGCACAGCAGACTCAGCGTCACCCCGTGTGGCAGCTGCTGTCGCGTTGCAAAGCAAGTTTCTGCAGAAGAGACGCTGCTTCCGGCCCGGACGCTGCAGCGGGGCGTCAGCCGCTGTCGCCGTCGCACGGCAAGTTCCAGAAGCAGCGCCTCGCCCAGCCGGAAAGCAGATGCCGCACCGCCGACGGGGCTTCGACGCCTGAGCGGGCGGCGGCGGCGGCACAGCTGCGCCCCACAAAGCAAGTTTCCTCAGAACAGATGCTGCCCGGCGTCAAGAAGTGGCAGCTGCGGCTGTCACTGCCTTCGAGCGAGTCTTCAGAAGCAACGAGGCCTATTTTCGAAAGAGCGACAGCGCCGCCTTCGGGGCCCCTGCGGTAAAGCAAGTCCTACAGAACAGAGGAGGCCTCGGCCCCAAGTGGCTCCGCGGTGGCGGCCGCTGCCGCTGCAGTAAACCACGTGTCCTCGGAACAGACGCGAGGTCGTTCCTGGGACAGCAACAGCCTTTGCTGCTGCGAAGGGGACCCATCGACACGCACGGCCTCGGGCCTGGAAGTGGCAGCTGTGCGCGCCAGCTGGAGCCCCCGTAAACCCGGGTCCCCCGGAACAGAGGCAGCCTCCCTGCAGCGGCCACCTCACTCAGGAATTGTCAGATTCACCCTGATCTGAAGATTTTACGAGTGGGACAAAACGTGTGGCTTGCGATGGTACTGGTGCCTGCAGTCACAAAACAACGCATGTGCCAGACACAGACCTGAAATCGCATGATTTTAGCATCAGATTAGGATAGTTCTGCAAAACGTTTGGAAAAGGGAGATCTTTTCAAAGAATAGTATGAATAAATTAGTCATCTAGGAAAAAAAAAAAAGCTCCGTCTTTCTCTCTCACACACAAATTCCAACTACACCAAAGTTGAAAAAAAAAAAACCCATAATTGTAGAAGTAAAATTTTAAAAATTTATATTATCAGAATAGGGAAGGTCTTTCCAGGTATGTCATACATTGAGAAACTACACAGAAAAAACGGATAAATCCGACTGCTTAGAAAACAATACGGAAACCGGCCGCGAGGCACACGTGGCACTGTCATCGAAGGGAAAAATGACAGAAGATACGCTTGGAAAAGAGACTGGCCTTTCACGCCATAAAGGTACGGTATTCCTCATAGAAAACACCGCAAAGCAAGGGGGGGCAAGGGCCGTGCGCCCCAAAAGGAACACGGGGGCTCTCAGGCCTAGCAAATGCCATCGCGTCTTGAAAGGCAGGGACCCCTGCCTCTCTGTGGGGAGCCTTCCCCCCCCACATCCGCCTGGAACCTGGGGCAGCCACTGGCTTGACCCCTGGGAGGGGAAGGAAGGCTTCGGAAAACCCGAATGGCCGGAGAGCAGGGCGGGGGGTGAGGACACCGGCTAAGAGCGGAAGCTTCACCACAGTGACGGGGCAGCCACCGTGGCAGCCGCAGAGCCGATATGGCAGGAGGGCCTGCGATAAGGGACCAGGCAGGCCTAAGCGTCCTGGAGGTGGACCATGGTGGCGCGTGCCGAAGGAACGGCCAGAGGTTGACAGAGAGGGAGGTGAGGAGGCAGAGGGGTGACGAGGCGCCACAGCTGAGTGGAGCACGTGGAAGGAGATGGAGATTAACCAGGGGACAGGGAGGGGCGGCAGGAAGTGCAAAGCTGGTGACCGAGAAGAGCGGGGCGAAGACCAGCACGAAGCCGGCACCTGTCTGCTGTCCCGGAAGGAGAAGGACCCGTGAAGAAGAGGTAGGGAGGAAGGGGGGGAGCTGGGGGGTGGGGTCGCCCAGGAGCAGGAGCTCAGCCTCGTCACAGAGCGCAGTCACGGGGTGAGGAGCGCAAGGCTTGAACCTTGCTGGGGACAAAGACAGACGTTGACAGAGAACGAGATGGCCGGACAGTGACAGAAAGTGACGGAACATGTAGGGTGTGGGCTAAGCTGCTCCAGCCCATGGCTGCGCGTGTGCCTCTGGCTCCGGGACCTCCTTAGGGGTAACTTTGGCAGAATAGTCAGTTTTCCCAGGGCTTCACATCCGCCTTCAGGCTCCCCAGAGCCTGAAGTTCCCACACTGGGCCGGCCCTCTACACCCGAGTGGCCCCAGCCTTGGTCAAGACACCATACGCTAGGGCAAAGATGATGGACTCTACCCCACCTGTGTGGCCAGGTCCACTCACCACAGCAGTGCAGGGGGTGGCTGCTCCCGCAAAGCCGCCTGAGCAGCCTGGTGTGCAGCTCCTCCTGCAAATGCTGCATCTGGAGTTGTGGGTGCACCAAGACCCCCACCCCCGGCAACAGCCCAAGACCAGAGCGCGGGATCCCACGCAGCCGGCCTCCCCGGCTCTCCCTGGGGCCCACGGTCTGGCTCCTGCAGGCCTCTTTGTGGTCCTTCCATACCCAGGCTTTCTGCTCTCAACCTGGGCACCTTTGCGTCTGGTCCACCTGGGTTACCTCTTTTACATGCAAAATACATCTCTGATTCACACCCCATCGTCCCCAGACGTGGTGACTGACAGAGGCTCTCTGGCCACGCTGTTAGCTCAAAAACTGCCCTGGGAGAAGGTGGGTGCCAGCTGGAGCCCCCGTGAACCGGGGTCCCCAAGAACAGAGACGGCCTCACTGCAGCAGCCAGTTCACTCAGGAATTGTCAGATTCACCCTGGTTTAAAGATTTTACGAGCGGGAAGGGCGGCAGAAGGCACGCACAGGTGAGAGCCAGGTGAGAAGGCAGTTGACTCAGGCTGTGCCAAGCTCCACATCAGGTTTCGCCAGGAGGGCCCCGCCTTCCAGTGGACAGCTTCCCGGGCACAGATGACAACGTCTGGGGAACAGCCCAGGGTCCAACACATTCTTCACTGTCTCGTCTTTTTCTGACCTCTACTCAGGTGTTATCTTCAAGTTGCACACTAGATGGCAGCAGAGAAGAGCATTTCCTGACCTCCACTCAGGTGTTATTCCCAAGGTGCACGCCAGACGGCAGCAGAGAAGAGCGTCTCCTGGTGACCTCCACTCGGGTGCCCCTCTCAAAGTGCACACGAGATGGCAGCAAAGGGAGCGTCCCTGCCTTAAGGGTTCTGCCCACTTCTCATCAAAACGGGGATCCAGACCCTGGTTCGCGAATCCTGTGTTAGGCCCTCCACACGCCTCATCCCTCCTATTGCTCCCTTTGCCAGAGGAGGCAGGGACAATTACTGTCTCCATCTCACAGGCCCTGAACCCGAAGGCTGATGCTAACAGCTCCGAGTCCGGGACCGAGGCCTGCATGGGTGAGGTGGGCCAGAAGAGCATGCGCCGAGCAGCCCTAGGCGCGTCGGGCTGAACCTCGGTCCCTCTGAAGAGCATCTGCACGTCAGCTAACGGCCCCAAGCTGGTTTTGCGGTGGGACTGGGCAGGCAGCTGTGGATGGGACAGGTGGGGAGGGGGCAGGTGGCCTGGCCCTCAGGATGACAAGCAGCCCCAGGTCCCTGTAACGACGACTTCTCCGCCTCTACACCCCGCCATTCCCCAGCCCTTTACAGCTGCTCTTCCTCGGTCCGGTCATCGGCCTGCTTCTGCCCATGTCCCCCACCTCTGAGGTCCCAACTGACGAGGGCTTCCCGCTGCTCAGGATGGAGCGTGTGGTGGCGGTTTCCCTGTGGGGGAGCGCCTAAGCCCACACAGGCGCAGGGCTGACTCCCGGCCACCCCCCGCCCCGCAGTGTGACTTCAGGCAAAGAAACGCAAACTCAGTGTCCTCATCCGTCACACGGGGTAACTGCTCCCTGTCAGGCGGCCGTGAGGGCTGTGTGGTGGTGACGTCGGCTTCTGCCCAGCACGTGACCGGCACTCGCTCTCCCTCCCCCTTCCCTTCTCAGTCCTTCCTCTACGTTCTGGGGGCCGGATAAATCAAGAATTTAGCAAACAGGCTCCCTTGGGCAGAATCGCCTCCCCGCTGGTGTCCGAGTCCCCACGAGCTGACTCTGCTGCCTGGGCCAGCTTTGTCCTCAGAGCGGCACTAGCCGCAGCCCCTCTCTGGACCTCCGGCCCCTGCTCCTCTGCACTCTCGCGGTCCCCGCCTCGGCCCCGGCCGGCGCCGCCCTCCCCAGCCTGCTCGCCGGGCCCCCTGCTTCCTGTTTCTCTCTCGCCCAGTCCGACCTCCACGCTGACCAGCCTGGTCTTTCTAAATTAGGGGTCTGATCCTGTCGCTTCCTGTGCACACAACTGCCCACGAGTTCCTGTGGCCTGGAGAATCAAGTCTCTGTCAGTGGCACGGTGTGACGACTCCATCAGGCCCGTTTCTCTCCCGGTCTCATTTCCTGTCATGTCGCCCCTGTTCTGTCTCCGGGCGCCCCAGCTGTCAGCACTCACCCCTCTGGGCGGATGGTCGGCGAGGGCCGTAGGAGACAGAGGCACCAGCACTGAGGCTCAGCTCGAATGCGGGAACCCGGATTAAATACGGGCTTCGGTGAACGATCGATCATGCACCAATACTTGTTCATTAATTGGAAAAACTTTGGAAAGAGAGGAGAAATGAAAAGCAAAATAAGATAAACCTATTGCATCAAATGGGTGATTTCCTGGTAAAAACACACATTAACAAAATGAACCCTGTACTTAAAAACGCAAACGGACCAATCGGCCCTCCAGGGCCTTGTCCCCTGCTGGTTCTCCTCTCGTCTTGGGGGCCCCCTCTCCTGGGGACAGAGCTGATCAGCAGCGCCCCTAAGGTCTGACCCCGCCCAGGGTCGCCTGCCCACGCCGTCCCCACCCAGTGAGGACGCCGTTGGAGGGGGTCCCAGGGGTTGCTGATTCTTCCGTGTCAGCTAGGACTTTTCTAGTTGCAAGTTACACTCACTGAAGTAAAACAAAGTAATAATTTATTAAATGGTAGAAATAAATTAATATTCATGAGAGGCAGGTTTAAGAGTGGATTTGGACCTGGCAGGTCCAGGCTCTCACGTTGTCACCGGGGGACCTGGTCCCTCTGCAAATCACAGTCCCGCTAAGTGCTTTTGGGGGCCCCCTTCCCAGGCACGGCCTCTCTCCTTGTATCGGGGCCTCCGGCCGCTCCAGGCTGACACCCCCTCATTGTCCATTCTACCTGGGGGGGTTTCTCGTCCGTTGGGTTTTGTGCACAGTCACAGCTTTAAAGGCCTTTGGCCTGGCGTGGGTCCCATGCTCATCCCTGAACCCAGCAGAGCACCCAGAGCATGGACCGTGGGGCCGGCCCCCTGGGGCTGCCTGGATGGGAAGTGGGGGGGTGAGTCCCCAAAGGGAAGCTGAGGCGCTGGCCTCGGGAGTGAGAACCTAAAACTTAAATCTAAAACCTAAACCTAAACTCTAAACCAGAAACCTTTAGCTCTAAGCCTAAACCTAAGCCTTAACCTAAACTGTAAGCCATAGCCATTAAACCTAAAATGTACGTAGCCTAAAACTATCACTATAAACCATAACCTAAACCCTAACCATAATACTAAACTATAACCATAAACCACAAGCCACAAACTGTGAACCATAACCATAAACCATAGCCATAACCATAAACCACAAACTATAAACCATAACCATAATCCATAAACCATAACCAAAAACATAAACATAGCCATAAACTTTACCCATAATCCATAATCTATTACAATAAACCATAAATTATATATATAGCCATAATCAATAAACATAAATCATAACCAAACTGTAACCTATAACCTTAACTCCTAACCCAGCGCCAACACCCATGCCAGCCCCAGCCGTGGCCACGGACCTGTCAGCCACTGACATTAACCCGTATCCAATCAGATCCCACAAATACATCACGAAAACAGAACATAGAGACCCGTGTCCCATAGACATGTAGCTGCACACGATGACAGCGACGTGTGGATGATGCACCATGAGCAGCTCTCTCTGCACCGGAAATCCCAG
>NW_011888871.1:346885-354235 GCF_000151845.1 Pteropus vampyrus | reverse complement strand
TACAAAAGAACAGTAATTAAAATGTAAATGTAGTTAAAAATTAAAAAGTAATTAAAATTAAAATGTCATGACGCTGGCATAGAGACATACAGAGACCAACGGACCTGGACGGAGAGCTCAGAAAGGGCTCCATCCGCCCACAGTCGGCTGGTTTCCGATAAGGGCAGACGACACGAAAATGGGTAAAGAGGGGTCTTTTCACCAAACGGTGCCAGACGACTGGCCACTGACCACCCACACGAAGAGAAACGAAATTGGACCCTAACCTCACACCACATGCAAAAATTAACTCGAAATGGATAAAGGGCTTCGATGCAGGAGGTAAAATCACACACTCGCGAAGAAGACGTGGAGATACATCTTCGCGACCTGGGATTTAGCAATGGTTTCTTAGACCTGACACCACAGCCCGAGCAACAACCACCAAACATAGACACATCGGATTGCCTCGAAATTAAAAACGTAAGTGCGTCAAAAGAAAGTGAAAAGACAGCCCAGAAAATGGCAGAAAATAGCTTGCACATTTTACGTCCGATAAGAGTCTGTTAACCAGAATAGATAAAGGAAGTTTGCAACTCATCAAGGAAAAGACACACCACCCAATTTAAAAACGGACGAAAGACTTGATTAGACCCTTCTCCAGAGATGACAAATGGTCCACAAGTGCTCGAAGAGGCACGGCACCTCACGGGTGACGCTGGACGTGCACGTGAAGCATAACATGACGCCCCTGCACACACGCGAGGACGGCCACGGCCGAGGAAACCGAGACGGCCCGCGCCGGCAGCGATGCAGAGGGACGGGCGCCCTTACGCGCGGCGCCTCGCGACCGCGTCTGGTTTCCGTAGCTGCCTCGCGGAAGGGGGGTCACAGCTATTTGTCCTGTGACCTTCTCACGTTGCTCGGCGTGAAGACTCCGCGGGGCAGCCCGTGCCAGGGTTTCTTTGGTGCTCAAGGCCGAGTAAGGTCCCCCTGCGGCTGTGTTCTGTCCCCCACTCGTCTGTCCGTGGACACCTGCGCCGCGTCCCCCCGTTGGCTTCTGTGAATGACGTGGCTGTAAATACGGTGTACAGATGTCTGCTCGGTCCACTTTGGGTCCGTACCCTGAAGTGGACTGTGGATCAGGCATTCGGTCCACGTTTGAGAGTCGGGGGATCCGCCGCACGGCTCGCCGCGGTGGCGCCGTGAGCTTTCGGCCTCCGCGTGGCAGGCTGTCGTCTGTCGACTGGCGCGTTTTTCAATCGGTTCACTCAGGGGCGCGCGTCTGAATCGTTCTACCTTTGGGCGATTCGTGGACGTGCTGCTTCGCGTTTGCGAGCGCGGTTTCTGTTCGAATACGGGGTGCACGCTGTGGGGGGAGCTGTCCGGCACACGGTGCTGCTTTTTCTCTTTGCGGAAACGCCGAGCTGCCGCAGACGGGCTGCGGCGTCTGCCATCGCCACCCGCGGTGTTTGAGGGGCCCCATTTGTCCGCATCGTTGCCGACGTTCGTTATTTCTGGCTTTTCCGGTTCCGGCCATTGTCGTGTGTGGGACACTGCGCGCGCGCGTCCAGGCCACCGCAGGCCAGCGGATACCACAGGCCAGCGAGCCGCAGGACCGGCTTGCCTTCCCAGCGCGTGTAGCTGTGTTCGCACTATCCTGCGGTGGAGTAAGTGTGTGGAAGCGTTGTGCCCAAAACACACAACCTTAATAAAAGAAAACTCGCTGCTAGAAACACGCGAAGCCTCACCGGAGCCTGCTGGGGGAATGGTCTCCCGGGCCTGCCCGACACAGGGCCGCCACAGCCCTCCGACCCGCAAACAAACAAACAAACAAACAAACGAAGACGTAAGATCCGTGCGGCACGATAAGACGAGGCACGTGGGGATGGGACTTCCCAGTCACTTGCGTGCAGCAGGGGAGGTGGGAGCGGGGACCGCTGGGGTCACTTCAGCACCACGGACATCTCTTCCTGCCTCGACGGTCCGGCTTGCAAGCTGGTCGCTTAGAAACGGCATCTGGGTTCAGATGTCTGCTTCTCCCTCCGCGCTTCCGGGCCGGTCACCACCGCGTTGTGTGGAAGCCACGCCCGGGGGACGAGCCAGCCCCGCAGCGGATCACCAGCTGGCAACAGCCAGAGACGTGACCTGAGCCACGAGGGGGTCTGTGTGACGTCAGGCTTTCCGAGTTGCTGCCACAGTGGAGGAGCCGTCCCTCGTGGGAGCAGCCTCCTCCGACAGCTCGGATTTTCAGAAATGTCTAATTTGATTTGATGTCATCCGATGGGACCTGATTTGATCTTATTAACTTTGATGAGGCTGAATTAGCAAACGTCAGGCCCCATTCGCAAATGAACAAATGTCGCCAGTGAGGAGACACCTGGAGGTCAAACGGGACCATGCCGGAGGCTTCGTCACTGGCGTCAGCCCCTTGCACACCGCGAAGGCCTGCTGTGCGGATTTCAGGGGCCGCTGACGTCCCTGCTCCTTGGAAGGTGACGGGGGCACCGGCTGAGTTACGGCCGCCAAGCACGTGGTACAGAGCCCTGGGCAACCCCTTGTCCCTTTGTGGCCATGGGTGCCTGGCCGCCAAATCGGGCCGCAGCTCGCTGAACGCCAGAGCGCTAAGGCCCTTGCCTGCCGCCTCCGCCCCGTCTGCTGGGTGTTCGACCCTCGGACCTGCTCCGTCCTCCAGCCTCCCTCCTGGCACCTCGGCCAGCTCACCTCTCCTGCGATGACCAACACCACCTGCCCTGCAGCGTGCACGCTCTGGCCGTCCCGCGGCTGCACTGGTCAGAACAGAGCTCAGAAGAGACCAGGCACGTGGGCTGGGGCCCGCGGGGCGCCTCCGCGCAAAGCCGGGCCTCGCCGTGACCGGCTGGGCGTGGCGTGGCTCCTCAGGGCCTCCCGGTGTCTGGGTCAGCCGCCCGTGGGTGTCACCTGGCCACATACGCAGATGTGAGCGCCTGGCGACGCCTGACTCGTTAGCCAAAATGTTCGACCCCAGGGATGCTGCGACCCTGCACGCCAGCCAAGTGACATTTGACCTCCCGAGGTCGCTGGGCCTTCCAGATGTCGTGTCCGAGTCAGAGAAGGAGGAGAAGGCAGTGTCAGCCTGCTGGGGCCGGGCGCCCCCGCGTCACACGCTCCCTGAGAGGCAGGCACCTCCGGGAGACCGGCCCGCACAGCCGGCCCTGGTTTAGAAGAGACACTGGATCAGGTGAAGCCCGAGCTAGCGGTTAAGACGCTCCCTTCCCCTGAACACGCCGAGAGTGTGCTTTTGGGGGCCGTTAAGATTCTTTAGGGGAGCCCGAAAAAACTGAGCATTCAGCAGCGTGGCGCTGACGAACAGTCCGGAACCTTCGCAAACCACTTGCTGGCATCAGGACGCGCCTACGCGATGATGCGTACTGAAATCAGACCGCAGGCATTGTGGAACAGATGCGGGCAGGTGTGTGGCCATGCACACGAGGCGGGGGACGTGACGACCGTGGCACAAGTCGGGACCAGTCAGGGACGCTGATGGCTCCTGTGACGCCAAACAGAGGCCAGGTTCCCACGGGGACGTCCATCTCCCCCGAACCAAGAGGAGCTTCTTGAGAGCAGGTGAATGCAGGAAGGTTCTGTGGGACACGGACCTCGCTCGTGGGCTTACGGCCTCCCCCACAGTCTAAGCGTCTCAGTAAACAGAGCCACCCAGGGCCAGGCCCAACGCGGACCTGCCACACAGCGGGCGCTCAGCAGGGACCTGGCATTAACGCAGCTGCTCCGTGTGGGGGCTGGGTGGGGGCTCCGACCCCTCTTACCGCCTTTTATCGGCCATTGGAGAAAACGCCAGCCCGCCAACGAGGTCTAAGTTAAAGACAGAATTTAACGAATTTCTTTTAAAAGGCAGCGCAACAGTGTCTTCACAGAGAACATATAGAACTTGTTACCGTCTTCATCATACAGACCGACTTATGTGCCGTGTAGCCATTTAATGAAAAGCTGGCATTTACTCTGTCAATTATTAGCCGGTGACAACCGTAAATAATGGTGTTCCAGACGGGCGCATTTGTCTGCATGCTCGGTCGATCGCAGATGCCACCTCTCTAGACGGAGCAGACAAAACACCACGCGAGCCGCCAAATGCTCCTGGACGCTGAGGGTCAGGTGGGGCGGGGGAAGCAGAGGAGGTCTTTAACCCTCCGACACCACGGTGCGGCACACGCCGGGGACACCGGGGGGGTGGGGAGCGAAGCCGGCAGGTGCCACTCTGAGGTCAGAGGAGAGCTGAGGCCCCTCTGTGTGGGGATCCCAGAGCCAGCCCCGGAATTTCAGAACTGATGGGATTTCTCCACAGGTGTAACGGGTCCCGTGAGGACAGCCAGTGCCCAGGCCTGAGGGTGTTTACCAGGAAATGCTGAGAAGTCCCTCAGACGTGGGCCGGTGACGGCAGGACTGTGTTTTAAGATGCGCTGGGCTTAGTTTGACTCGGGTATGGTAAGGTGACAGATGGGATTGGGGCCCACACAGGAGTGTGGAGCGTCTACACGTCCCCAGAGGCGGGGGCACGCCCCACCACACAGGGCTGTGGGGAGCCCGGGCAGGTGGGCCGGGGCAGAGGGGCGGCGGGTGGAGCGCGGCCCGAGCCCCCACGGTGGTTTCGTGGGAGGAGAGGGGGAGGCGGCGCCCGCAGTGGAGCCGCTGGACTGGGCAGTTCGAGGGACTCGGGGCTGTGGGGTGGCCTCCGGCTGCCCGGCGCGTGGCCCTGGATGCTTCGGGGCCGGGGAGCACTGTCCCGGGAGTGTGGGGCCTGACGGGCGGGGGGTGGGCTCTGCACCGTTGGGTTCGCAGGTGACGGGCGTGCTCACAGGGGGCGTCTGCTGTCTCCAGGATGAGCTCGCCCTGGAAGGCATTCTCTCCCTGGCCGGCAAGGTCCCCGAGGCGTCAGCGCATCGGGGGCACAGGAAACAGGAAACATGACTGAAATAGCTTGGAAGGAGCCGATGGGGTCTGGGGGACGGTCCGGCCCTCACAGAGGCCCCGGCCTTTGCTTCACGCGCGCGTGTGTGCGGGCAGCCTGCCGCCAGGCAACGACGGGCAGCAGAGGCCAGGCAGGGACAGGGTCGTCCCTCTAGTCCCCAGGGCAAGGCCACTAGCCACGTCAGCTCTGAGAAGACCACGCTGGCCTGGCTCCCGCTCCGCTTAAATGAGCGCGTCGTGCAAACCAGGCCAGGGCCAGTCCGGCAGACCGTCCACTTTCATCTACACAGGCGCCCAGACCCTCCCCGAGCCGGAGCCCAGATGCCGTCCCCTGGCCATGCGCAGGTGCCTGGTACCCCAGACAAAGGGGCAGAGCAACCCCAGGGTTTTTGCGACAGCTCGCTTTGATGTCCCAAGCTCTTGAGCCTCCTCTGCCATGGTGGCCGTGGGAGCAGAACCCATGAGGAGCTCCCCCCACCGGGGGGCCCGGGACCCACGCCCAGCAGGGTCGGAGTGTCACAGGGGCCACGGGACCTGGGAGCAGGGCAACCTCTGAGCGGGGCTGGGATTCGGGAGGGGACACCCACAGAGAGAGACTTCCTCTCCGTGGCCATTTCATCCAGGACCCGCCCAGGAAGCTCCGGGGTGGCCCGGCCATGCCCACGTTCGCTGTCTGAATAAGGGGCCTCAGTTCACACGGGGTGAGCACTCTGTGACCTGGCAGGCTTCACGCGTGGGGCTTGGAGGCCCGCCCGTGGTGGCTGCCTCCCAGCCCCTCCCACCCAGCGCAGGTGGGACTGCCCTCCCGTGACCCCGCCAGTGACCCCGCCGCCAGCCGCCACCAGCCCTGCCAGGCAGCGTCCCCGGAGCACAGAGCCTGTGCCTTGCTGCCACTGTGGAACTTTAGGGAGCTTCCTTTTGCCCCAAGTTCATGGCTCCCGTTCCAGGCAGACTGGCTCTCGTGTATTTTTATGGCATTTTTTCAAGCTCTAATTATGGAATGGCGCTTTTTAGATACAGAGGGCTGGAGCCGGGGTGTAATTCTCTGCGCGGTCGGGTCTGGAAGAAGCCTCGCAATTAGTGGCTTCTCGGCACAGGGAGCGCCGTCCTTGCCTCCCCAGTGGTGACGGGCGGGGCGTCTCCACGGACGTCAGGCACCTCTGTACACGCCCTGGCCAGCCCACGTGACCCCACACACGGGCACACACAGGCTTTGAAGGCTGTGGTCTGGGGAGCAGCAGTCTAGGGGTGTGACTTCTGGGGAGCAGCAGGCAAGACCACAGGCCCTCAAAGGGGCACCGGGCAAACCCCCACCAGGACTCTCCCTGTGGTCCCCCAAAGGCCTCTGCTCCCACAGCTCCGGACGGGGCACAGCCCCACAGCCTCGGCCTGAGGCCGGGGTCCCCCAGGGGACCCCAGAATGCACTCTCCCCTGGGCTCAGTCCACTCGTGGTTTGGACTACTTCCCACTGAGGTCTCTCCTGGGTGCCTCTCCCTGATCGCCCTCTGAGCCCCACTTCTTCAAGAACAGTGGGGTTCTCCTCCCAGCTCCCCAGGCTGGCCTTCCGTGGAGCGTCGCAGGGGTGTCACCGGAAGCGTGTCATGAACAGGATGGGCCCCAGGCCCCTTACAGTGGGTGCGTGCATCCTCCCCCCGCCACAGGCTGGGCAGTCTCTGAGGACAGGGACCCTGCTGGGTCATCCCTGGGTCTTGGCACAGAGACGCTGGCTCTGCCAGGCCCGCAAAGGAGAGGAAGCCACCCTTGTTATGCAGGACACACGCAAACCAGAGCCGGCACTGTGCCCCGGGCATCGTTTGGGAGGGAAGCTCAGGAGGCTGAATTTAGGGACATCCTGTGTCCTGCATGTGACGCATGGGGGGAGGACGGCAGAGGATTCTCGTCCCACGGCCGCGGAGCGCGGAGCTCGGAGCTTGGAGCTGCCAGGCCGTGCCCCCCCGCGCTCAGGCCGGGCCTCGTGCTCACTGGCTGTTTCTGGCGGAAGCAAATCTGTTCTCTGTGTCGTGGAGAGGCCGCTCTGCTACTGACACGAAGCAGCACTGGGTGCTCTGACGTGAGGGCGAGTGTCGTGCGGGGCCACGAGCTGTGTGTTCCCGCTGGGCAGTTGCGTCTGGTCCAACAGCGAGGAGCCCCCAAGAAGAGGGGACCCCCATGTGCGCAGCGACTGTGTGGCTTGGACTGGGACCCTTAACAGAGCCTGGGCACATGCGCTCTGCAGACTCTCGGGGGTTCTGGTGACCCCACTGCTCTCTGCTTCCTGCTTCAGCCACAGTTTCCACCACTGGGTCCCATGGGTCAGTAGGTGGTCTGTGCCAACTCAGTGGGGGGGCCTGGCGGGGTGGGGTGCGGGAGGAGTTTAGCTGTCCAGTGGGGTGGTCGGCTTCGGG
>NW_011888871.1:344964-346250 GCF_000151845.1 Pteropus vampyrus | reverse complement strand
TCCTGGGACGTCTGTCCTGCTGCGGCTGGATGCCGTCGAGGAGGATGGCCGCAGGCGGGTGCCACGAGCAGGCGGGCTGGACGGGGAGCTGCGCGTGCTGGGTCTGAGGCCTGCGTGGACGCCAGCCCATCAGCTCACATGACGTTGCCCTCCTCAGGGTCATGGGCCTTCCGGCCACATCCAGTCCCCATGTCCCCCCCACCCCTACACCGTTCACCTCACTTCCTCGGCTTCCATCCTCCAACCAGCTGCCTGGGAGGCCTTCCCGTCGGCCCTCGGACAGACCAAAGCCCCCTCCGGCCCCGAGGCCCATGGCCCCCCGCTGCACAGTGACGGCGTCTCGAGACAGGTGGCCTCCTGCCCTCTCCCTCTTGCTTCAGACCTGCACCCAGGGCTCTGACGCCGGCGGCCTGTGCCAGACAGGGATGAGCGCGAGGACGAGACGAGGGGTCAGGGAGCCTGGAGCGAGGGCGCGTCACAGTCCAAGACACCAATGCCAGCTCCCCCGGAGGAGCTCAGCACGCGAGCCGCAAGCGGACACCGTGGGCGCGGCCTCCCGCGGGGCGACCGCCGGGCCCCGGAACCCGGCCGGACGCCTGGGAGACCCGGGGACACTGTGGCCTGCGTCCCCGGATGGCACCCGTCCCCTGCCCCCCCCACCCCTCAGGGGAGCACCTCGATGCCCGTCGGGCAGTTTCTATCTGTGATTCGGGTCTTGATCGATGAAGCCAACAGGGAGAGTTACGTGTCCGGCTTCAGCACGTGGGGCAGGACCCCAGGAGGCGTTCGCGAGCTGAACTGGATCGGCAGCCCCCCCACCCCCTTTCCCGCAGGGTCCTGAGCGAGGGCGGGTTCACGCACGGTAATTAACCTGGTCCCTGTTTTAAACCTTGTCTGGGGCTGGGCGTAACTGCAATCGTTTTGGACTAGATGGTGCATGAGGATGTAGCAAAGCGTGGCCGGAGGGGAGGGAGAGACAGCGCTGGCAGAGGACAGGGGCCTTCGGCTGCCACCGGAGCTGCATGAACCGCCGCCGGCCGCGAGGGGCTGAGGGCCGAAGCGGGACCAGGAAGGGTAGGGGTGGCCGTGGGGACCGCAGCCCGGCCAGCTCTCAAGCCCCAGGGTGTGCTGCACTGTGCTCTCCAGAGATGTGGATGCTGGATGGGCCGCAAGGGCCTGGACCGCTGACCAGACGGAGCCGAAGGATGACAGGAAGTACAGAGCTGCAGCGACAGCCCCGGGGGCCAACTTGAAATGGCCTCGAAGAGGCTGCTCTTTGCTGGGCG
>NW_011888871.1:334402-344134 GCF_000151845.1 Pteropus vampyrus | reverse complement strand
TCCGAGGGGGCTGCTCTGGGGGGAGCCCCGGGCGAAACCCTCCTAAAACCTGTGCCCGACCAGGCTGCCTGGACTTCATGCTGCCCGGACAGCCGGAAGCTCAGCCCGGCCGCTCTGAGCCAGGCCCGGCCGAGACCCCCGCAGGCACGCGGCTCTCCAGCCCCCTCGTTTCCAACCGCAGCTGCCATGGTCCCCAAGAAACCAGTTTTTGTGTTTTTTTTAAAGTTAAGTTAGGTATTTTAGCGCTGTGTGAAAGTTCCGCGGCTGAGCAAAGCCGAGGTGACGCCCGGCGGCCGCTTCTGCAGAGACGTGACCAGCCTCTCAGCACGCGGCGGCTTCTGCCGGGAGCGCTGTCCGTCCACGCTGGAGTCCTGCTGCCCCCCCGCCCCGGGCGTCGCCCCGGACAGCAGCAGCCATCGCTTAGTGCTGCTCCCCGCGCGCCGAGTCCCGACGGTCAAGTTCGTGCTGGCGTCCTGACCTCTCTCTCCCCAGGACTCACGAAGCAGAGGAGGGGTCAGTGCTGCACCCCGTTCTCGGCTGGGTTTCATTTTGGGGGACGGTCCCTCCGTCGCTTCCCTCCTCCCTGTGTGTACGCTCAGCCGCCCAGTCAACGACTGACTGAGCCTGTGAGGTGCAGAGGCTGTGCTGTCCCCGGGTTCGTGGCAGACGTGGGAGATGCACGATGACACGTCGCAATGAGTCTGTTGCGGGAAAAGAATAGCGGGGCACAATCGACACCATGGCAAGTGGCCAGGCCGCCCTCCCCGAGGGGACCCGAGCAGAGCAGGTGTCAGCCAGGCGGAGCGGGGGCGGCGCGGGGGGAGCCTTCTGGGCAGGGAGCCTCTGGCAGTTTGTTCCACAGGGTGCAGGGACGGGAGGGCCCAGGTGCCCGCCACCCTCAAACCCTGCAGGGCTGGGAGTGGCTCTCAGAGCTGGGGCGGGCACCGGGCTCCGGGCAGGGAGCGCTGGTCTGCGGCCATCCCTGGCCGCCTCGCCGCGCAGCTGCCGGCAGATGGCTCCGTTTGGGTAGACCTGACTGAGCCTCGAGCAAGGCCACGATTCCTGGGAGGCGGCAGAGCCCAGTCACGTGGTCAAGACCAGCGCCTGGGAGCCAGGCAAGCCCAGGGGGGCGGCCCGGCCCTCCTACCCGCCCGCCGTGGAGTCTCCTGGTGGCTCAGCCTGTCCAGCCCACAGAACCTTCGGGGAATTAAAGGGGATGCTGCATGCTCGGAGTCTAACGTGCAGCAGGTGGCGGGTACACGCCCGCTTTTATGCCTGGCGCCGTCGCTTATTCCAGGCTCTCAGAGGAGCAGGGTGAGCACGAAGGAGAGAGTGAAGAGGGCTCCTGTCCACGCTGTCCCCCTGCAGGCTCCCGAGGCCATGTATGGCCATCGTTGCTGCCCCACCTGGTGTCCCAGCCTCCGGGCTCATCCTGCCTGGGGAAGGCCCAGCAGCCCTCGGATCGGACACCTGCTGTGTCAGCTGCTTCTTCTCGTCCGAACCACCCGCTCCGACCCTGCAGACACAGAGCTGGGGCACCGGGCCCCACCTGGCTCGGCTCAGGCGGGGGTGTCGCTCTGAGCCCAGGCATCCTCCAGCACTGCCTTCAGGCGAACAAGACAGGATGCCATGGAGAAGCCAGCTGGGCCGTGCTGATGTCCCCGCCACCCCCCGCTCCGCTGCGAGTAGCAGAGAAATGACCGGAGGAGCCACTGTCCCTGGTTCCGCCAGGGCGTCCCAGCAGCCCGGACGGAGGAAGCGGACGCTGCTCGTGAAACCGCAGGGGACGGCCAGCACTGGGCATCTCGGGGATGAGAGATGTAAACGCAGCAATGATTTGTCTCAAATACACGAGGCGAAATCCGTGAGCCCACAGGACAGCCGCGGTCGGTGTCCCAGCACCCGGAGCTTCTGCTTTGCTGTGCGGACCGTCCATGCACTGGGGGTGGCCAAGCCCTACCCACGCCCAGTCCTGCAGGGTCCCCCAGGGGCGGACCCCTGCCCACCGGGGTCTCCTCTTCGGTTCACACAGAATTTGCAGACCCCTCGGTTTCCGAGCAGGGCTGAGCAGGGCCAGGCCCACGAAGGGCTCCACTGCCCCCCGCCACACCACGTGGCTGCTGCTCAGGGCCATACTCCTGAAGACCGGAAGTGGACCCTTCTCCTCCCCGTGGCCCAAGGTCTGCAGCAGGGGCCGGACTGGCTTTCCTGGAGCAGAGGGGCCCGGAGGGAGGGCAGGGCCCACTCCCTCTGCTCCTGCAGGGCCCAGCTCAGCCGCTGTCCCTGGGATCATGCCAGGGGAGGGTCTGACTGGTCCTCGTCAGCAGTGATGGCCGCTGGCCCCGCCCGAGGGGGTGTGTGTGTCTCTGGGCTGTCTGTCTGTAGAGTCCGTGTGTGTGTCTGTGTGTGTGTGTGTGTGTGTGTGTGTGTGTGTGAGTCTACGGGCTCACAGAACAGTCAGAAGTCACAGCCCACGCCCTCTGTCTGGCTTTCCGTCAGGGCCACGGGGAGGCCAGTGTCCTGGAAAACGAGCCCACAGGATGTCTGACTCAGACCTACTTCCTCCTGTCCCCTGCCCGCCCACAGCTGCGGAGCTCGGCGCCCGCAGCCCAGACCCGCAGGCCTGACTCACCCCCTGGCCGTCTCCGCCGGAGAGGTTCCTGAGAAGGGCAGTTGGGGACACGGGAAGGAGGCCCCATGAGCCCCGAGGAGCCCGTGCCAGGGTCCCTGCGGCCCCGAGCCGCCCTGCCCGGATGCGTCGGGGTGGGGGGGGTGACGTCCCGGCCACTACTGCCCCTCGCGTGAAACTCCTCGCCACGTCTCCCTGCCCAGGTTGTCGGCTCTTCTCCTCCCCGGTCTTACCGATTTACAGAAGTTGTTGACACATTTCCCGACCCTTATCCTCGTCAGTGATGTCTGTGGTGAATACCTTCTTATTTTTAACTTCTCTCTCACTTTTTTAAAGGTGATTTTGATTAACCAGTTTTTTTTTTAACGTACTCAAATTTATCAGTCTCTCATGTTTTAGTTAGAGCTTTTTAGTGTATTTAAGAAATCTCTGCTCCAAGGTCACGGATAGTTCATCTAGGGTTTCTAGGCAAAGTTTTAAGGAAAACTGTTGAGTTTGAGCCCTTGATCGGCTGGAGCTGATTTTGTGTGTGTTGGGAAGTCGGGGTCCTATTTCTTTCCCACATGTTAAACTGTCCCCACCCCACGGTGGGCGATGGCTTTGTTCCTGTGGGGGGTGTATGTGGGGAGGGGGGCGCCTGCGTCCGCCTCTCCCCGCTTCCCCTCAGCTCCTCAGCTCCCAGCACTGCCTTCAGGCCAGTCGGCTGGGGCCCCTCGCTCCTGCTCCCCAGCTTCCCAGGCACCTGCCCCCTCCAGGATGGCATCTTGGCCTGGCCGCCCCCTCAGGGCCTCCCCCCACTGTCACTCAGGCAGGAGGGTCCCCAGAGGCACCTTGTCCCCCTCCTCCCTCCCTCCCTTCCTTCCCTGGCCCCGCCTGTCTTGTGCTCAGAACTGGGTCCCACAGGTCAGCCTGGGGCTGAAGTCCCGCTCTGCCATCTCCAGCCTCCCGACCCTGCTCCGCCAGGCGGGATAGCATAGCACCCACCATATGGGGTGGCCTTGGGGACAGGCCTGCCGGGGACAAGTCCCTGGGTCCTGGGTGAAACCCCAACCTGAAGGAGGCAGAGAGAAGGCCTGTCTGAGCCCGATCATTGGGTCCCTTATTCCACGGACGCCCCGCCCACACTGCGAGGGGGCTAAGGGGCTGGAGGCGCTTCTCTAATGGGCTGTCCACTGCGAAATGCCCTTCACCTCCCCAGCCGCATGCTTGGGGTCAACCCTGGTGCGTGAGCGTAAGGACAAGGGGAGGGGGGAGGGAGGTCCGGCCACCGTGGAAGCCACGTGTTTTAATCCCCCCTCCCCCCACCCCCGCCCCAGGGCCTGGACAGGGAGGGAGGCCGTGCGGCTTTCCCACGTTTGTCTGCACAGCGCAGAGGCGGCCGTTTTACCTGCTCATGATAAAACTCAGTAGAGCTGTGACCAAAACGGGCACGAAAAATTAAGTCACTAAATTAATTAAGTCACTAAAAATTAAGGCCGTTACTGCCCACCTTCCACCGGTGCGGATGGAAGGTGCTGGCTACAGGGATGAGTTTGTCCGGAAGTGGGGGTAATTTTACTTGGGACCCTCTCCCCAGCAGACCCCAGGGCAGGGCAAGTCCCTGGCCCCCCAACAGGCAGAGACTCTGGGAAGGAAGCGGCTGGACACCCTTAATCAGTTCAGTGAGAAGACCAGCCTGGATTTTGGGAACCCGAGGGCACCAAAGCCTGAGTCCCGAGGCCAGCACTCACCTTGAAGCTGAGTGTCCGGCCTGTGGGGCCCCATGCACAGGTGTAAGCGGACTTGCTGACAGCTCGGGAGATGCCACAGACTTGCACCTCTGTGAAACGGGCCATCACCCCTGCAAGAAGGCCTCAGGATGGGCTGGGCAGCGTGCTCTACCCCCCGCCTGGCTCGGGTGAGCCCTCTCCAGGGACCCCACCCCCTGACACGTCTGCGGGGGCCTCGCCACTCCGTTTTCGGCACGAACACTTTCTTTCTGCAATCTGTCCAAGTCTCTGCTCTACTCGTAGCTGCCACCTCCACTGGAGCTCTGTTTTCTTTGGTGCTGTGGGCTTATTTCTCCACACTCTTCGGTAATTGCATTTCGGTTGAGTGTGGAAATGCTGGAAACAAGTGTGCCGTGCCGTCTGCCATCCCGAACCGCAGCCGTGAATGTTCAGTCAATCACCACCGACATGGATTCACTTTGCAACCCGGCAAGCTCAACCGCTGGTTTGGACCAGGCCCCTTAGAGACAGGAAGGCAGGTGCCAAATGGTCGTGGCTCTTAGGACAATGCAGTAATGATGCTGTTGACTCTATAGGCTAGGAGTTTGGACTGCCAGGTTGAAAGAAAGACACACACGTAAGGAAAATGAAGGAAGGAAGGAAGGAAGGAAGGAAGGAAGGAAGGAAGGAAGGAAGGCAGGCCGGCTGGCCGGCCACCGAGTGCCCGAGGCCATTGAGAATCCTGCGCATGCCCAGTGCCGGCTTCTGTCATCAGAACGAGAGGCCGGTCTCCATGGCCAGCAACTTTTTGGAGTGTTTCCTGCATGCCTGTCACTGCTCTAGATGTTTCTACATGTTTTAGTTGCTAGAGCCTCATATTAGGTCTACAAGGTGGAACCGTTATTGTGTTCATTTTAGAGATGGGGAAACTGAGGCACAGAGCTGTTATGTGACTGCCAGGTTCTGACCCCGGGCCCTGCCGCGGCCCTGACCGTGGTACCTGGAGCCCTCTGCCCGGCCCGCACTGAACCCGGAGACCCCGAGCAGGCCCCAGGGGATGGGGAGTTTCCCGCAAGCGGGGCTCCGGTTACCATCTGCGTCAGGGGACCCTGGCGTTTGAGCCGCACGGCTGCTGTCTCATGAAATCTTCACGTCTCCAATGCTGGCACATGACAGGCTGGCACAGGCAGGACACACACGGGCGGAGCTGGTGACAGGGACACCAATCAGGGCGAGTGACGCGCCTGGAGACAGGGACCTCGCTGCATGGTCCTGTGCCGGACACTAGCCGGGTGGACGGTCCCAGACAGAGCCCTCTGTGGCTGGGACGCCCTCCCCCGCCACGACCTCCCTGCTACTCTGAGGCCAGGAGAGTGGTGCGGGGGTCTCAGGGAATGAGTGTCCCTTTGGGGACAGTGGGCAGAGCTGAGGCCCCCTGCAGCCACGGGGCCATGGAACCATGGCCCAGGAAGCTTTGCCTCCATCTACCCTGTGGCCCAGACACCCACCAAGCTCGGGCTGGCTACAGGCGCCCCAAGTCCCCCCAGTTCCTCAGTCCGATCTCCTCCTGGGGCTGGTCCCTCAGGGAAGGCCCGGCCACCAGGCAGCAAAGCCGGGAAGGTCGCAGAGGTCAGCGAGGACTCCCTGCTGCCGAGCCGGCATCTCCTCTCTCGACTGCGGCCGCCTCCCGTCCGCCTCCCGCCCTCTCTCTGCTCACCCCGCTTTCGCACACGATCGCCCGGTCCCCTGACCCCCCCGACTTCCAGATTTTCCTGTGCATTCTTTGAACGGAAACATATTTGCCATACTATTCTATAAGTGTGTCTCCCGGGACATCGCACCTCGGACATGCCCCGCTGTCATTAGACAGTCTTCACGAACATAACTGACACGCACGATTGTGTCAGGCCGTGTGTCCCTCACTGCAGGTGTTTATGCTGTTTCACTGTGATGAGTTAAAAATCGTCATGCGTACATCTTGGGCAGAAACTCTAATTATATTCCCGAAGTAGAACCGCTGGGCCAAAGAGTATGCGTGTTTTCTGCAAAGGCTGTGTGTGCGTGTGTGTGCGCACGCGCGTATGTGCGTGTGTGACAATCTGAAACCTCTGGAGGGCTTGCAAGTGTAGCACAAGAACTTTTTTCTGACTGCTCTGAAGATACGTGGCTGACTGGGGAGGCTCGTAGCCCAGGAACATTCCCTAGCGATGGGGACGCTGCGCCACGTCGGGACGGTAAAGCCGTCCAGCCCCCATCAGGGAGCCGACGGTGACACACGGCCGCTCCCGCCATGCGCATTCGTCTCGTCCTCGGCTCCTTCTCGGGTTGCCGTTTGTCCTTGTGTTGCCTGTTACAGCAGAAAGATCTGGTTTAGAATCATGTGCCCACTCATGTGACAGGAGGTCCTGACGGGAAGAGCCCACAAGCCCTGACTGGCTCTTACAGGAGAGCCTGACAAACAAAGGAGACCCGCCCCACACATTCTTGGGGTGCACACCCACTTAAGGAGCTTACTCACGGGAAAGCCCAGCACAAAGCTTCCCCCGCCCCCGGAGAGACTGCTCCGCGGCAGCGGGGGACGCGGAAGCCAAGCCCGACTGCAGCCACTTGCCCATGTCTCTTACGGCCTGTGGCTGTGGGACAACGTGCCTTTCCTTGCACAGGGGACGGGCCATGCAGAGACCCTGGTCGAGTCACTTTTCCCCTCTGGCCTGGGCTGTGAATCCCAGGCCTCCGCAGAGCTGGCTTTCGTCCTGTGACCCCCGGTAATCTGTGTCCGGGCGGCTTCTTGCGAGTCCGCCCCTCGGCTGTGCCTTGGGCAAAGGTTCTCCATCCCCCGTCCCCCACATCTTCCCTCCAGGGGCTGCTGCCTACAGCTCTGGATCACAAAACGGAGGGAGCCTCGGGGAACCTGCATTGTGTCCTTTTTTCTCCAAGGACACCTCTAAAGACATTTTAAGGATACGTGTGGGGGAAAAAGTTTAGATTTTCAAAAAGAGTAAACATTACAAAATAAACAGCACACTTCCTCTTTTCTGTGGCTGTTTTTAGCTCCCGGCGCTCCATTGGGAGTGGGGTGGCAGCCTGTGCCAGGGCGCACGCAGAAAGATCTTTTTTATCAGCTGCTCAAGCCTCGAGGGACGGAGTGCCATTTAAAGGAAGCAAAGCATCGCTCTCACGGGTGCGATGCTGGTCTCGGCGCAAACGCTCAGGTGAGTAAGGAAGGAAGATGACTTCCCTGGACCAGCTCTGCAGCTCAGGCCCCGCGGCTCCTCAGCGAAAAATCAGGACGGGGAAACTGAGACCTTGGGTTTATAATGAGGCTCTCATGACAAAATGTGCCCAGAGTGCCTGGCGCACTGCCTGATACATGCGGTAAAAGGTAGTTATTACTGCTATAGGGATCATCGGTGTTTATTTTGTGATTCCAGTGATTATACAGTACGTCACCTCTCCAGGGATCAGCAGTCCTTGTGGGAACTGAGCCCACAAGGTGTCCAGGAAGAAGGGTGGCTGTGAGAGTTCCACAGAGTAAATATCAAGGATTCTGAAAGGGTTCCCAATGGCCAAAGTTGGAAATAATAATAATAATTTATTATTATTTGAGAAAATAATAATAAATGGTGATACTATTGGAGGACCGCCCATAGAGTGAAATGTCTCTGAGTCCAAACTGATATAAAGAAATATTCCAATAAATAGATAAATGTGGGCAAAGGAAGTGTTTTCCCACAGAAAATTCTTATTAATAAATGTAGAGAAACGAGGAAAACGGAGTATGAGACTGTTTACGGCCACTGGGCGAAATCCGAGGAGAGCCGGGAGTCTGCACAGCTTCAAAACCTAACCGCCCCCAACCCAAGATCTATACGAACTACACTGGGGGAGATGGAAAGAAACGGTCGTTCTGGATATTTTTAGATCAGAGCTTCTCAAAAGCTCTCTCCCTGGACCTCCCCCCACCCCGACGTGGCCTTTTCTCCAACGGAGCCTGGCTTACTGACGGAAATGCTGATTTACAAGACACCAAAATCCTTGAGACAAAGAATTACAAACACTGAAGGCTTGAGATTGGGGTGAAAGAAAAATATGAAGCGAACGCACACAGCTAAACGTCAACGGGCTGGGCCAGGCTTGTTTTGCACGACGTCTGCAGTCGCATCTACCCTGCCCCATGGCCCTGCCCCTCGCCCCGGCCCCCCCGGGAAGGGCTGGGATCTGGGGCCACTTTCTCCTGATGAATTAGGTCACGGCTGGCTGGAGATCTGGGAAGAAGCTGAGAGGTGACATCTACATGGTAAGGACTGAGCCGGACACCAGACTCCACTTAGTTCTCCCAGAGCAATAGGGACGACAGGGAAATAATTCAAGAATCCACGGGTACAATCTCTCCTTGGTATTTTCTCGAAAGCCCATCACGAGGACTAGAGATGCTCTCTCATTTTGGGATGCAGGTTGATGTTTCTCTGTATGACTCTGCAAGACCAAGGGTCCCAGATCCACACAGGTGACAGCCTTTCGAAGCCTTTGGTGCAGGTGGGCTGCCCATCTGCATCCCTTCCAGCGTACCCCCATCGCCCCCACCAAGGGCTATTACGACACCCTTAATCTCTACCCCTCCGATAAGAGAGTCTTGTTATAATTCACAGCTGATGCTTCTTCAGATGGAAGTTCTCCCCTGAGGACTTCTGCACTTCCCCGTTCGATGCACGTGTCCAAGGACTTTCGTCCATTCTGTCGTCCATCGAGGTGTCTGTCTATTAAAGCCCTTTACTCATTAAGTGTCCTAAACATTTAAGAGGAGCGTTGACGCTATGGCCCCATCATCACGTCTTTATCGTGATAGTGAGGTAGGTGTGAAATGACCAAGTGCAAATGCAGGGGTGAGGGAGCGTGTGCAAGGTCACTCCGGAGAGGGCCGCCGAAGATGGGAAAGTGACTGAAATAACCTGGCAAACTAGGGGGCCGCAGGAGTTCCGTAAACTGGAATGGACAGAGCGGGGCACAGGCTTGGTAGGAACGGAGAGACGGGAACGGACAAAGGGGGAGAAGGAAGGGAGCTAGGATAGGTCCAGTCGACCAAGCACGAGCTTCGGCTAAGGAAGGAAATGTATTATCAAGGGATGCGGAGAGTGTTCGCACACACACATGCACACGCGCACACACGCAGACTACCTATGCGGTATATGTGACCACTGTCCCTATGCATTGCCTCTAATACTAATTTCAATTCTGTTTATAGACATAACTGTGATAAAAAGTACAATTTCATCACTTTAAAACCAGTCATTTACATACATGAACGTGCTTATCTGCCGCTATAGGAAAACTCCGTTCCTGAACAGAGAAATGAAGGAAAGCAATAAAAATTGTTGGATTCACCTACAATACCAA
>NW_011888871.1:329056-330942 GCF_000151845.1 Pteropus vampyrus | reverse complement strand
CTGCACAATAATGGGGAAGAAGGAACACCGTCACCAAACCAGCTCCCTGCAGGCTGGGGCTTAGCGGTCATGGTGTGCCTCCTTTCCTCTTTGGGTGGGGGGTGGGCTGGGTCCGGTTCCAGTGAGCTCTCCTGCTCAGGCCCTGTACACCCTGTGGGTGCCGCTTAGCTCCCACTCTCCCCGCGCCCCCTGAGACACCAGCGCCTGCCACGGGCTGTGTTTCTTGAGATCTGTGGGGCCGTGGTACGGGGCAAGGGCGGGTGGGAGCGTGTCCTGTCCTAATCGCTGGTGGGCAGGAGTGAGATATTCCTGAAGGACAGTAAAAACAGCAGAAAAAATCACGTCCAGGCCGACAGCCCAGGGTTTGACATGAGAACTTGCAGGCTGGGCCCAGGGCCGACACGGAGGCTGGGAGGGAGGGCCTCCTGGAGGAAGAGGTGAGGACCTGGTGTTCCCAAGGCGGGGAGGGGCGAGGGGGCCTTAGGCCTGGCAGGACCGGGGGCACCAGCCAGCCAAAGCAGGGTCCCCATGGGCAAATTCGAATGTGTCCTGCATTCCGGGTGAGGGCACTGTGAGATCAAGTTCGACATGTCCCAGTCCCAGAGTGTTGCCTGGCAACTGTGTTCTCATTTGGTTTTAGATGATATTTCTGCTTAATCTTTCTCTTGCTCTTAAAAATGGAATACAGCATGGCAGTTCTGCTATTTCAGTTCTGGTGAATCCAGATTTTACTGTATCAAGGTTTTATTGGCTGGTTAGAATTAATTATAATGCTGGGATATTTAACAGGGCCACTGTGCAGCATTCACTGGGGCAAAGTGAAAAATGAAGTCGAGTGCGTGTGGCACTAACGTGATCTGTCCCTCGCCGGTAACTGTATTGAAGTGTAAGTCACATAGCCATGGGCAGGAAGACCCAGGTAATGGAACTTCCTCTGCAGCTTCTCCTAGAGACCCCAGTTCAATTCAGGGGAGCTCAGAGGCTTCAGAGATCAAGGGACTCGTGACATAAACGAAACAGCTCGCAGAATTGTTCAATATGGTTTTTTCAAGATCTGTCAGCAATAACGGCCACCTGAGATGGCTTGGTCCCAGGTTCCCCATCGTCAGCATACCTTTTTTTCCTGGTTTATCTGAGTTATTTATGCAGAAAATGTTTTCGCTACTTAGAAAGTCCTGTTTCTATACACATTTCTTCGTAGACATTGTCACATGTCTCTATTGTCACATTTTTCCTCCCATCTATTTTTGAGAAATTCCTGGGACGTGAACACAGCAACAGCAGGGCGCCGCGGTCCCTCCCAGGAGCAGAGAACTTGGCCAAGGTGGCCGTGCCCCATGGGGCTAGGAACAGGGTAGCTGGTCTGTAGGCGGCCTTTGTAACTTTGTGACTTTCAGATGCACAGGCCTGTTACTTGTCCTGTCCGTTGCTGACGCTGCAACGTGTGGTTAGTGCCCTGCGGGTCCCTCTGCCTCTCCCTCCCTCCCACTCCCCTATCAGACGGTTATTTTCGTGTCGCGAAGCTGACAGACATGCCTTTTGTTGCGTAACCACGATGAAATCGCCCTCATTCTCTGGTGTCTGTGTGAGGAGGGAGCTTCGGGCCCCGGCCAGCGTCTCCCGCCCTGGGGGGGCACACCTGCGCCAGCGGCCAGGAGCCCATCCTAGCGTGAAGGCCACACCCTCTCCTCGTATGCCATCTTTGCTTTAAAACCGTGCCCCATTTCAGTTTTTTAAAAATATTTCCACTAATACCTTTTATTTCTTAAAATCGATCATCGCAGGTCTTTTTGGTAACTATTAGGAGCCCTCCTGTGTGCTCAGGTGCACCCCACGAGGGTGTCATGGGAGTGTCTGCAGATGGTGGTTTCTGTCCTTTACTTTTT
>NW_011888871.1:312231-328211 GCF_000151845.1 Pteropus vampyrus | reverse complement strand
GCTTACCAGACTAGAACAGGTGAGCAGCCAGGTGTTAAACTAGCTTACTCAGTTGATTTTTCTACACGATCAGCAGGGTGGGACTTGAAGTCACCTGGGCGGCAGAGGGTCACGTTGTGTGTGGGAGGTGGACAAAGTCAGGAGGCATTAAGTCAGAAGCAAAGACAAGTGCATTGGACTTCTGTGAGGAGCAAACCGGCAGGGGCAGAGTGACCAGTTCCTCTCAGACAGCAGCCTGGGGACTGAGGGACACCGTGGCAATGGAGTCACGATGGCACGCTGGTGAAGGCTCTGTGCAGAGCCGCGCTGTGGGGAAGCAGCCTGTGACGCCCGCACGTGTGGCCAGTGCTGAGTGTCATTCCCTGTAACTAGGTTCAGCTGCATACACAGGAACCCAAAATCACAGTGGCTAAAACAGGACAGAAGTGCACTTTTTGTCACGTGAAGGAAGCACAGAGGTGGGCACTCCAGCTCACATGAAATTCTCGGTGGGGTCCCTAGTGACCGAGGTGCTTCCGCTCACTCCCACGGCGGCTGCTGGAGCTCCAGCCTTCACATCTGGCCACCCCCAGCTGTCGAGGGGGTCTCTGGCAGCTCTCAGACTCCTGCTTAGATGTCATCTTTCCCAGCTTAGTTGCCACCTTCGCTGACTGCAAGGGAGTCTGGGAAAGGTGTGCGTAATTCAGATGGCTGTGTATGCTTGGAGGTCAGGGGACCGGTCACTAAAGAGGGAAGGCAGGACTGCGTGTGGTGCGCTGTCACAACGTGTGTATTTTGGTCCTTGTCCCCGGCATGGGCTGCTGCCCCTAAGTCCCTTGAGGTTTCACCCCACTGCTCCTTCTCCAGAGAGAAAAGGGGCTGGCCGTGGAGTTGGTGACCGGTCACGGCTGCATGATGACGCCTCCATAAAGCCCCAGGCGTGCAGTGGCCGAGAAGAAGGGGCCGCGGTGGACGAGCTGGGGAGACTTGGTGTAGGGTCAGCTGACGGGACGGAGGTGAGGTAGACGGGGGCGAAGTGGGGACCGAATCTCAGGGTGGCCACTGTTCCCCGCAAAGCGTGACAGCACAGAGTAGGGCTCCGGGCGCGCGCGGGAGGCCCTGGCACGCAGGGCTGCCACAGGCCGCCGGTTCACGGGGAGCTCGGGCTGGGCCTGTCCTATGGAGTCGGCGTGTGGGGGGCGGTGGGCGCTCGGTGCCACGGCCAGGGTGGTGACGCTGACGGAGGTGGCGGAGCAGCCACACAGCTCCAGGGACACGGACGCCGAGAGCTCTGGGAGAAACAACACCCAGCAACAGAGACGCTGGGCTAAAACGAACAGAAACAGCGACGTGATGAGCTGGAGGCCGCACGGGAGGGCGTTTCAGGCAGGAACCGGACACCGCGCCGTGCTGCTGGTCAAGCAGAAAGGATTTTTGGCACGATGGAAAAGGACCTCGCCAGGCCAAGGCCGCGGGGCTTCTGGGCGCAGCAGCCGCGTGCGGGAGGCTGTCCTGACCGCGCCCGGAGCTCAGCCACCAGCCCAGCCACCGCCTGGTCCCTCCTTACAAAGGTCGGGTCCTCGGACAAATCGGTTTGAGGCCGGGAGCCCCTCCCTGTGCCTGTCCCGCGGGCTGCTCCCGCCCCTTTTGGGAACAGCAGTTGTGCCTGTGACTCAGCAGATGGGGACCGATTAAGCCTGAGCCCTCTGCGTCCCCTTCCCGCAGAACGCACCTGGGAGAGGGCCCCGCAGGCGCGAAGCTTCGACCACCTTCGTCCTCTCTCAGCCAGCCTTCCTGGGCGTGCGTGGCGCGAACTGCTCCGCGTCCTCCCTCCCGAGTGGCTCCAGCCCGGCCCCCACAGAAACGCCGAGGGCACAGAGTGACAAAGCAGCTGAGGGCACCGAGGAAGGGGACGTAGGGCTATGAAGACGAAGCCGCCAGAGAAAACGGCCACAGAATGAAGCCGTTCCCCTGGCTTCTTGTTCAGCCGTGGAGAAGGCCACACACCGGCCTGGGAGGGGACCAGGACCTGCCGTGTGCAGAGAGGAAGGAGGTGCTGTGCAGAGGGGACCTGGGGGTGGGCGCTAGGGCCGGAGAGCCCTGTCTCCTGAGCTTTCCGTCCAGAAGGCCCCGACAGATGAGCTGGACAGCGCCTGTGTGTCCCCTGGCACTGCTTCCGACGTGGCCCCTCGCGGGGTCTGGCAGGATGCAAACACGGAGGCCAGAACGTGGCCCACACAGTCTGCCTAGGAGGGACCGGCGGGCACAGAGCTCGGCCTCTCCCCGGCCTCTGCTGCGGTGATGGGGACATGATGGGGTTCTCAGCAAGGATCTTGGGGACAGATGTCATGCGTGGCTGGTCCAGAGCAGCCAACGTCGCATAGTGGCTTTTGCCTCTGTTAAGGTGTGGTCTGCATCAGCATCTCTGGGACCTGCATGGGGAACGCAGTTTCCTGGGCCCGCCCGGACCCCCTAGACAGTCTAGGGGGAGCCCCGCCATCTGCATTTCGCCAGCACTCGAGTGAGTCCGTGTCCATGTGGCTTCAGAACCAGCGGCATTGATTGGCGAAGGTCCCCGGAGTTCAGTGAGGCTGGGCTGATCTCGCCGCCTCTCCGTCCATTCCAGCTGCTATGACTCACGCACAGAGCTTATGTCTGACAGTTCTGCGGGTCCCGAAGTGAGGCGCCAGCACTGCCTGGCAGGGGCGGTCCTGGATGGCTGCCTCGCCACCGTGTCCTCCCGGGGTGGACGGCTCCGTGAGGCCTCTACCCTCATGATGTCATCACCTCCCAAAGCTTCCACCTCCGATGAGCATCACGCCGGGGGGCAGGACGTCACCGTTACGAATTTGGGGGGCACAAGCACTCGCTCCGTTGCAGTATCTGATCCTCCAGTCGCTTG
The DNA here is from genome assembly GCF_000151845.1 of Pteropus vampyrus. Classification (NCBI taxonomy): domain Eukaryota; kingdom Metazoa; phylum Chordata; class Mammalia; order Chiroptera; family Pteropodidae; genus Pteropus; species Pteropus vampyrus. The sequence continues at coordinate 325,330 of NW_011888871.1, read as the reverse complement.
GCGGGGCTGTAGCGCGGTGTCCCTCGCATGGCAGGGAACGAAAGATGCGTTTGGTTCCAACTAATACAATTCGAAGCCAAACCAAATCAGACAAGATAAAAATCAAAACACGGAAACTTGATTGTCTTAGGATCGTATCCGGCAGACGGATCTAGGGAACCGGACCGTGTCGCCGGACCATGTCACCGGGCTGTGTCGCCGGACCAACTCCATCTCCAGAGCTCTGCCCGCTGTGCTGCTTTCTCTCCAGCGAGCCCTCTGCACATGGCAGCAACACCAGCTCGGGCTGATGGTGCCCCCCAAACACACCTGCTCTCTCTGCTTCCCAGACGCGGGGCACGTTGGCCTGGAGGTGGTTGCCGAGGCCCTGGGGTCACGCTCACCCTGGAGCAAGCTTGCGTCCAGAGGGAGCAGCCTCAGCCAGGTGCCTGGTCCTGAAGAGGGTGTCCCCCCCGCCCTCAGCCCCCAGATCCCAGGGGGAGACTGCCCAAGGCTGCAAACAGACCCGCAGGGGGACTCAGCGACTTTGTGCTTCTCTTAGAGTGAGGACTTTCCTGTCCTTCCCTCTGAGCCCTCCCAGGCTCTGGGGAACGTGTCCTGTGACACATTCATAGACCTGCCTGCCACTGGCCACTTCTAGGACACAGAGACCTGAGCAGGGGGTGCCAGAGCCAACGCGGGAGTAGCCCCCTTAGCCTTCACGTTCACACCTGATTCTGACGGCCCCTCGGGTGGGTTTCCTGCACCTGCTGGACTTGAGGGTGGGCGTCTGAGTGCCCGCAAGGGTGCGCATTGCCCACCCGGAGCCCGTGGGGGAGACGGATTCATCGAGCAACCTTTCATTCTGCGAAATAGAAATGAAAAGCCCCTGGTCCTTGTTTACCGGAAGATAAATCATAGTTATCACGGGCAACAAAGTGTTCATTAAATTCGACACAAAGTATGTATTTAAAGCGTCTGAATGTTTCCTGATGGGAGCGTTTTCAAGGGCATTTCTCTCAGTGGCTGTTTTCGTTGGCCAGCGCACAAGGAGCCAACATCTACCTTGGAGAAAGGTTGAGAGGGGCCGTCCGTCCGCAGTGGGTGTTGGCAGCTCTCGTCCCCCTGGCGTTGGCTCGGGGCCTGGACGGAGCCCCTCCCCTGGCCACCCCAGCGGCCCTGTGCACTGGCCCGGGGCCTTCCCGTTTCTCCTCCTGGGGCACCTCTCAGCATTCCCCGAGTTGTGACTCACTACCTTTGCCACTTCTCGGGAGAGTCATCGAGACAGAGGGAGGCCACTTCCTCCCGCCAGTCTGAGAGCATCGGAGTGGAGGCCGTTGAGGCAGCCGCGGACCTCTGCTCGCAGCCCGTCCCGGAGACCACGGGGCCTCTGCGTGCGGGCTGAGGGGAGCCCAGGCCCCCAGAAGACAGAGCTGAAGGATGCTGGGAGGAGGGAGGCCCCCGTGTCTTGTCGGGTTGGCTGCATGTTCGCGTGGGCTCAGCGGGAGGCACCGGCGGAAACCAAATGTCAGCTTCCTCGCGAGCAGCCGGTGTGAAACAGGCTGCATTTTTGTCTGGATGCTCAGGACGATATCTTACAATTTAAAAAATGAGCTTCCCACAGGGCTGACGAAGATGTGGGGAAAGGGGCGCCCTCGTGCCTGTCGGGGGGACTGCAAAGTGGTGCAGCCGCTATGGAAAACAGTCTGGAGGTTCCTCGAAAAATTAAAAATAGATCTACCGTATGACTCAGCGATTCCACTGCTGGGTATTTACCTGAAGAAATCCAAAATACTAATTTGAGAAGATAAATGCACTCCTGTGTTCATTCGGCATTATTTACCATAGCCAAGATGTGGAGGCCAACTAAGTGTCCGTCGATAAACGAATGGATGAAGATGAAGTGGTACAGCCATAAAAAAGAATGAAATCTTACCGTTCGTGACAACATGGGTGGACCTAGAGCAGGGGTCCCCAACCCCCGGGGCGTGGGCTGATGCCAGTTCGTGGCCTGATAGGAACCAGCAGGAGGGGAGCGGCGGGCGAGCGAGTGAAGCTTCGTCTGTATCTGCAGCCGCCCCCAGCACCGGCATCACCGCCTCGGCTCCGCCTCGGATCCTCAGGTGTTACATTATCATAGGATCCCTGGTCCCTGGTGCCACAAAGGCTGGGGACGGCTGACCTAGAGAATGTTGTGCTGAGTGAAATAAGTCAGGCAAAGACAAATGCCATGTGATTTCACTTATATGTGAAACCTAAGAATAAAATAAATGAACAAACAAAACAGAAAGAGACTCGTGGATACAGAGAACATTTTGATGGCTGCCGGATGGAAGGGGGTTAGAGTTGGGTGTAAAAGGCGAAGGGATTAAGAAGGGCAAATTGGCAGGTACAAAATAGTCCGGGGACGCCAAGCACAGCACAGGGAATAGTAGGGTAACAACTACGTATGGTGCCGGGTGATTACAAGACCAGTCGGGGGGTCACTCTGTAAGGTATACAGATGCCCGACCACCACGCTGTACACCTGACACCGATATAACATCAACTGTCAACCGTAACTGAAAAATAATTAAACGAATAAATAATACCCTCCGCGCTCCAAGACCTGAGCTTCCCGTGGCTCCAGGAGTGCCCTTCCGGTCCGGCCGGCCGCCCCCCAGGGCAGGGTGCGCTGCGATCCTCACTGTCCTAGCTTCGTGGGAACCGCTGACCGAGCGGGACGTCAGGACACGCACGAGGAGGACAGAAACGGGGAGGCGGGCAGAGGGGCCTCGCTTTCTCCGGCCGAGTGGAGCGCTCTGGTCTGGGGTTTTCTCGCGTCGGACGTGCACATTCGTCATGACTCGTGACCGAGCATGTGGAGGGTGTGCAGACATACAGAACCGTCCCCAAGTCAGGGCAGAGGCGGCTTATCCGGAGCTTGCTTGGGCACGGCGTTGGCCACCGTCCCTTGCGTTTGGCAGAGATTCGGTGGCGGGCAGGTGGGAGAGGGTCACGGTGACCCCCGGGCTGCAGACGGAGGCTGTGGGCCGGGGACCGAGGGGGCTGCCTAGGAGCGGGCGTCCCCTTCCATCACTCAGGGCCATGTTTGGCTGTCCTCGGTTGATCCTGAATTGAAAGTGATGGGCCAACAGACACTGAGCAAGTCCTGACCGCCTGTGCCTACGGCAGCAGAGGCTGTGGGTCGGAGCTCCGGGTCCCGCATAGCCTGGCCAGGCCACACACTGTGCAGTCACATTCCGTGTCCCCAGCAGCACACTCTGTCATGGCCGGACCCGCTGGCCTCTCAAGTCTGAATCTGCTTAGAGGGGCCGGGTGCTCCCACTCGAAGGGTCTCTGATGGGCAGCTGCAGGGGTGTCCTGGGTGCCACTGGGGGGAGGGTGACAGAAGGCCTGTGGGGGGTTCGGGTCCCCTGCAACCCCCACAGCAGCTCTGTGTCTGTGTTTCACTCATTGTTATCTACAGGTCCTCGTAATTTAGAAAACAGAGTATAAAATCACTGAATCTAAAACACCTGGGTGTTAAAAATCAAGCGGTTTCTTTTTTTTTTTTTTTTTTTAGGCGAGGCGACCCTTGGTTGACCTCACAGGTTGCAAGGACCTTGTCAGCTTATGATCTCTTATTTTTCATTTTTCACGCCTACAGCACCTGGTCTTCCTAGGTGGTCTCCCATCCAAGTACTCACCAGGCCCGACCCTGCTCAGCTTCCGAGATCAGACGGGATCGGGCGTGTTCAGGGTGGCGCGGCCATAGTCAAACGGTCTATTTCAAAGGGTGAGTGGACTTAGCGGCCCCACCTCGGGGAGACTCCGCTCGTGAAATCTTTAAGTGGAGCCTTGTTGAAAAAAGCAGCCGTGACCAGGAAACGGGCCGCTTCCTGGGCTGGGTGGGGATACGGGGCCGGCAGCGTCCCAGGTCCCGCTCCTGCTCGCTCTGGCCTTCGCTAGTCCCGGTGTCGCCGCTGCAGAATCTCCTTAATGCCCAAGAGCGGCCATGGGTGTCGGCCACGCCTGCCTAACGGGCTGTGAAACGAGCGGGGTGATTTGTCTCTGGCCGCCGAGCCTCTGGTTAAGTAATGGCCAGGACGGCGGAAGGAAGGCCATGTGTCTTGTCACCAGACAAGGGCTGGAGGCGCTGGCTTCCCTCACCGCAATTGATTAAAAGGTAAAAATATTTATGTGCGCACGACTCGTTTTCCATTATCTAGAATCTCTTTTTTTCCTCAGTAATGGGCTTCTCCATCATCATTTTGAGAGAATGCTAACGTGATGGATCTTTGTTTCTCTAATCACGGTAACTCCTAACCGGAGGCCGGGGCCCTGCTCGCGCCCACTGTGCCCTCACCCCTGACCGGGCGCCTCCTCAGAGGTTGTGTAATAAAGGCCGGCCTCTTCCTCTCCTTCGCTCTCCGTTTCTCTCCCTCCCGCACTCGGGGAGGCCAGCGGTCCTGTCCTGAGCCGCCCCACTGACAGCCCACAGCAGGAGAGCGAGCCTGGAGCGGGCCACAGCCTGTGAGCGGCCGCAGGGCTGAGGACACGGCCAGGCCGCCCAGCCCCTGACCCACACGACGCGTGACAAGCCAAGTGCTGCCGTCGTAAGGTGGCGGGGTCTGGCGAGCTGGGGGCGGCGGTAGGTGAGCAGCGCAGGTCGTCGCCCGCTGGGGAGCATCCTGTGGCTCACGGAGACGCTCGGCTGAGTGGCCGGAGCACCGCGGCGCTGCAGCAGCCGTCCTGTGTCCGGCGTCCACATGGCCTTTTTCCCTGTCCGTCGGCCTGCCTGCACTGTGCCGCAGCCCTCGAAGCTACGTGGGACCCACGTGGGACCAGGGCCGTCCCCAGACTGACCCCTCAGGGCCCAGCAAGGGGGTCGTGGGTCTTTGAAAAAGAGACTCAGGGCTTGTACCCACCCCCAGAGAAGGGCTCGGTCTCTTGGCAGTGAGCACATGCCCGCGGTGGCCCTGCCTGACCGCCCTGGAGCTGTGTCCCCTCCCCAGGGAGGCCTCCAGTCCCGAGTTCACTGCGTGGGGCCTGAGCCCGCTTTCCACACGGTGCTGGCCCCACATGCCCTCACCCAGGGCCCCTTGTCGCCCCGTTGGCCGGGAGGGTCACTAACGCGCTGGCCAGGCCCCACCGCTCCCAGCTCCCTCTCCTGTGGATCCGCCCTCAACGCAGCCACGTGTCTGAACAGAGGCTTAAGTTCTAGAAAGCAGTAGCTTCTCTGCATAACGTTTCACTGAGAAAAGACCGTTTCGCTTTCAGGCGATTTTTTGGAAATTCCATTCACAGGCGTTTAAACATCTCGGTGTGGGGCCGACTGCGTTTTCTGCTGGGTGCTCAGGGGACACCAGCTGCCTCTGTGTCCAAAGGGCCCATCGCTGAAGGGAGGCTGGGGTGACACTGAGAGCTATGGGTGGGGCCTGAGGGGCAGCCAGGTCAGGGAGCTGCTGGCGGCACACGCTGGTGTCACAAACGTGCCTCAGTCACGTGCTCCCCCAGAACGGGGCCTGGGGGAGCCCACGGTCATCTGGGGGCCCTCCCACCCACCCTGGGCATCAGACTGGACTCTGCTCCCCCTAAAGTGCCTCTGGAGGGAGACCTGCCACATTCACACGCAGGCTGGCTGCCTGGAGGAGGGTCACCTCTGTATCTGTCACCCATAGCAGACTGCGGCAAAGCAACGCTTCCCCCCGACAGCCACTGCCCGTCGTGGCAGGAGCGGGGGGAGGGCCGGGGGCAGCTAGGGCATTAGGGATGCTGGGAAATATCCATGGAGGACAGGCCAGGCGACGGGCTGTCATCGCTGCCTGCGGGGGGTCCCCACCCCGGGGGCAGTGCTAGGAACCGGCCCATGGCTTGCAGGGCTGGGTGTGTGTTTCTTCTGCTGTGAAGGTGGATTCTGGGGTCACACTCCCTGCAAAATGCCTTGACGACCCGTCACTGGTAATTTCGCCGAGGGCACCTGGAGTTCACAGACCAGGAGTGACTCAGCTGTCACCTTCTCCTGGTGAGCGGCCTGGCTTCATTCCCTGGGTGTCTGTCTGCAGCGTGGGGCCATCGTACACTGCGCGTGCCACGTCAGGCCGGCGCGGGGGACAAGCGGCTCTCAGCGAGCCTGCAACATCAGCTGGCCACAGCGCACACCTCTCACACCGTTTGCCCTCGGGGCCTGGGGACCTTGCACGCCCCTCTTCCTCACTGGACCATGAGCTCTGGTCACAGATGCAGCTGCCCAGTGTCCTCTGCGTCTCGGCCGAGGGCAGAGCTGGCACCTGGTGGGCACTCTGGGACGTCCACTCACTGAACAAAGCTGAGTGGCCTGGAGGGCTGGTCAAGGCCAGTGTCAGGGCAAGGCCACCGTCGGCCCCAGAGAATGGTTTCCAAGGAGCCCCGATGGCTGTCTGTTGGTGGGTCTGAGGATGTCAGCAGTCACCTGAGAAGGCAGCCGAGGGCTGTCCCCGTCCCCCGTCCCCCGTCCCCCGTCCCCTGTCCCTCGTCCACCGTCCAGGGCCCTCCACTCTGGCTCATGCGTTCTAGGCGAAGATGGATGCTGATGAGCAGCGGGCAGGGCTGGTCCTTTGTGGACCCCCAAGGGGCCTGGCTGGCCGGGGACCGCGTGTGACTAACAGTGAGGTGAGGCAGAGCCCTGCTGTGGAGGGTCACTCACCTCCATGCGGGAGCTCTGGATGGGTGGAGAGGAGCAGGCCGGCTGGGGCCACCCCCGGCCGAGAAGCCCTGTCCCCGTGGCCTGGGGGGGGGCTGTGCACATGCACACATACACTGCCACACGCTTGCACACAGGTCTGTGCATGTGCTCACACGTTCACAGGGATACAGGCACACATGTGCATGCTCACACGTGTCTGCGTGTGCACATGAGCGCACGAGGAAGCTCCCAGCTGCATCCTCACCCCTCAGCTGCCTCTCCGGGGGGCTTGTCCTGGTTCCCTGTGGTCGCCGTAAACGATGTCCAGCTCTGAGCTCTCAGGGGCTGCTCCAGGAGGCATCTTAGCCACAGCTCAGAGCAGAGAAGGTGGGGGGACCTTCCCCCACGGCCCCCATGGGCTGGCTAGGCTCTCATGGCCAGGATTCCCTTCTGGGCCCCTGGGCCTGCACTTCATAGGGACCGGTACCCGTGGCTCTGGGCCCCGCCCTTAAAAGACCCTGGCGTGTGCCTGCCCTGGGTGTCCTCAGTTTACCCACTCGTGCGACAGACGGATGGGTCAGAGGGTTGTCAGGGCCCATTTCGGCTCTGCTGGTGGACAGCTCATCGCCACGCTGTCACGTCCTGGCCGGCTTTTCCTGCTTCCCCGTGGTTCTGTGACAAAGGGGGCATGCTGGTGCTTAAACCGTCCTCACCTCTTACTATTTTTGCAGGAAGCTAAACGCAATTGTTAAAAATAGAAATAATGAGGGAAAGCAGAAGCCTCTGACCTTGAGTCACAAGGACACACAAGGCTCCCAGAGTCCTCTCTGGCCTGTGATGATAAATGATCATCGTGCTGCCTTTGTCCTCGGCTAATTTATCCGTGGCCCACAGAGAGGTTTCTGGCTTTTTTTTTTTTTTTTTGGGAAGCTGGAAAGGTGCTTCAGGCCTGACAGCTCTGCCTGCTCCTTCGGGTGTTCTCAGCCTGACAGTGCTGTGCGGCGCTTGGCCCAGCTGCTCCGGGGACCTCGCGCTGCCTGTGCCCGTCTGCCATGCGTCCCCCTGCCCAGGGTCTCCGGAGTCGTGGGGCACCATCGGCTCCAAACGCCAGAGGCCTTAGGGTGCGGGGTGGCTCTGCGGTGCACGGGCCACATCCCTAGGGACTCAGGAGAGCGCTGTCCCCGCAGGTCACGCCTGGCCTTCCGCCACCTGCAGTGTTGGTGGCCTGAGCCGTGATCAGGGCAGAGCGAGTCCTGGTCCCTGGTGCAGCCTGTCCTGAAGGCCATACCCTCTGTAGGTGACGTGGGGGCTTTTGCAGGATTGGGGGGGTACCCTAGCCCACCCGCAGAGGGGAGGCGCGTGGGCAGGTCCCAGAGCCCAGCCCGGAGCAGAAGGAGCGGCAGGGCGGGCGTGGTGACCCCTAGAGGCTCCCGGTGAATTCCCACCCGCTGTTCCTGCTTCTCCGCTTCTCCGTATTTGTAGTCTGAAAGGACCCCCCAAATCCTCACCCATGCACCCACGAGGGCCAGGCCAGGCTGGGCAGTGAGGGGGAGACAGACCATCACAGGAGGGGCGGTCAAAAGGAGCCGGGGTCCCCCATCCGCTCGGGGTCCCCTGAGGGCCGGAGACAGGGGCTTTCAGACGGGAGCTCGGCCCTGTCCTGTATCTGCCTGTTTCCATGGTAATGTGGAGAATGAGGGCGGACATCCTCCCTGGCAAGGGCTGTCCAGGGACCCTCTGGCCACATCCCCCAGGGCAGAGCCTGGAGCCTGCAGAGGACAGAGGTGGGTGGGGAGCCGAGGAAACCTGAGTGGGCCTCGCTGGGGGTTCGGCCTGGCAACCTGAGGCCCCCAGCTCTGCAGCCGGCTGCCCCCTCAGGGGCGGCTCCACACCCCCGCCCTGTGTGCTTCCTTCAGCAGCATGATTTTTTTTGCTCCAGACCTAGAAATTTGAGGGTTCCGAAAGAGGCGTTTTGCTGTAATTTATTCTCTCACTCGAATCTTGCATTAGCCTGTAAATATCAAATCATATTTGTCTCATATTGTCACGTTTTCATCTCTAATCGCCAAACCTACCAATGACATTCATGCGTAAAATAATGTTTGGTGAATGCCTTTTGATTTTGCAAAAGGCGACCTGCTAAAATTATTCCTCTATGCCCAGCGGAAGACGGAATGTCACCGGCCACTCCCTGTGAGGGCCCCTTGTCAGAGACAGGCAATCTCGCACCATTTGTGGTTTGCCACGACTTTTTAACGGGAATAAGCGCTGAATTTTACAAAGCGGTTTTTCGGCGGCTATTGAATAATCGGCCGGTTCTCTCCTGCATCTGAGAGGTGGACACGGTGTTGTGATCCCAGGGCCTTCTCTGGGGCAGACGTCAAGGCACGGGCATCTCCGTCCGCCTTCTGCTTCGCGGCCACTTCCTAAGGCAGGACGTGTCCGCGCTCGGACTGTCGGATGAAGCTGTCTGCAGAACTGGGCCCCCTTCTGCATCTAGGGATAAATATTCGACCATTTTCAACTTCTCCTAAAATGATTGGTCTAGCTCCATTTTCTAGGACTTCTTGAGTCAATTTTGGTCATTAGAATTTTCCTTTAAAAATACCTATTTCAGCTCGCATCATCAGGTACGATGGCGCTGAGCAGCTGTCCTTCGGGGGGACATTAATGCCCTTCCCGTGGCGAGTTACATGTCCTCTCTCGGTCCTGAAGGCACTCACTTGTCTTCCCTTTTCTCTCCTTAATCAGACTTCACGTGTTCACTCTCCACCGGTCTTTTCAGGGAAAAGCTGTGTTATCAGCCAACTCAACCATTTTTTTTTTTTATTTTCGATTGCGATTGTTTTTGGTTTGTTCTATACGAATTCATTCCTTCTTTATTCAGGCCTGTTTTATTTATTTATTTTTTTTCTAGTTTCTTGAACTGAAAGCTTAGTTCACTTATTTTCAGCCATTGTCATGTTCTACTAAATGCTGCTCTCTCTCGTGAGCAGCTCCTTGGTGGCGTCCCGCAGGTTTAATAGGCGCCGTTCCTGTTTGTGCTCATTTTTGAATAGTCTATAATTTCCCTTTCGGTTTTCTTCATAATCTCCAGATGATATAAAAGAGTGTTTTTATTGGCGGTATTAATTTCCAGGTAAACATAATTTTAAGGTTTAGCTTTTGTTTTATTAAACTGCCTCGTGTTTGGTGCGCAGACTACATTCTTGTCATTTTCCTTACGGCCAATAGATAGACGATCCGTTTTTGTGGTTATTTCATGCCTGATAGAAAAGGATATCGATCAGGTATTTGAATGGTACAAAATGTAGATAAGAAAGTCAAGCTTTTTTATTGTTTTATTTGCTTGTTTCGGGGTTTCTTGATCTGTCTTTTTAAATCAGAACAAAGGAGCTCTCCTTTCAAAGACCCCTTAGGCTGTGACCGTGTGGCTGGGGAACCGGGGACGGGGGCCAGCGTGGCTGAGGGACGAGGCCACGTTCGTACACAGAATGCTTCCCCTCTCCCCGCGGCCGCCCCCAAGTCCCTCAGGCCCGGCACAGAGGACACTGGCCTTGTGTCCCCTCTGCTCCGGAGGGGTCTCTCCTGCAGGCGTGTACCCTCCTCAGTATAAGTCCGGCTGGGGCAGACCCGTTGCCCATTGGCTCCACACTAGCCGAGTCCCCGGCAGGCAGGAAAGGCCGGGAACCTTCCCATGGTCTCAGGTTCCACCGGACGAGGGTCAAAACCACTCCCCATAACGCCTGGGCACACGGTGGATGCCCAGTGAAGTCACGACCCCCGCCCTGCGGCCCAAAGCACAAGCCCTCCCCCGCCAGCCCAACTGCCCCCACCTTGGCTCCCAGAGTAGCCTGTGTCCAGGGCTGGCCTTTGGACGCCAGCCCCTGGAGTGTCGCCGGTGGGTCGTGGCAGGCCTCGCAGACTCTGGGAGGTGAAGGAACCAGGACCTGAGCCCGTGGACGGTCCCTCCGTGTTTCCCTCCTCGACACTGGGCTGGATAGCAGCTGGCCACTCAGGCCAGGACTGGCAGGGGTGCAGTGGGGAGAGGTGGGCCGGGGTGTCTGTGGGCTGAGCTGCTCCCCTTTCTCCCTCCTGGAGGAAGAAGTCTTGGGCCCTTCTGGAGTGTCTCCCAGGCCCTCCTCCCCCTCCCTCAGCTCCAACCCCAACCCCAGAGCCGGAGTCCTGGCTTCCTGCCCAGAACACGGTCCCACAGGCCCCCACGCATCTGCTCCCTCCTGGGCGAGCTTCTAGTCAAGTGTCACTTTCCCGGGGGCCGTCCCTGACCACCCAGAGCGTCCACTTCCCTTTCTGCTGCACCTAATTTCCTGTGTGATTCCCGTCACCACCTGACGCATTGCACACGGGCTACTGGAGCGCCAGCTTTTGGGACAGAAAAGCCCCAGAACTGTTCCCCAGCCTCCCACGAGGTTGCACGTCGGCCACCTGGTGCCTGGGGCAGCCGGCCCGGGCCGGCCCAGCCTCTGCCCGGACAGTAAGGCAGAGAGGCCTGAGGGCGTTTCCTGTCCTGTGTGTGTCCGTATGTGTGTGTCTGTGCATGTGTGTGTGTCTCTGTGTGCGTCTGCGTGTGCGTGTCTGTGCATGCGTGTGTCTGCATCTATTTGTTTGTCTGTGCACGTGTGTGTCTGCACGTGTGTATATGTCTTGTGTCTTTGTGCCTCTGTGTGCATCTGTGTCTCTTCACGTGCGTATATGTCTTGTGTGTCCATTTGTGTGTCTGTGCATGCATATGTGTGCCTGCGTGTGCATCTGTGCATGTATGCACGACTCTGCATGTGTAAGTATCTTGCGTGTCTACCTGTGTCTGCATGCGTATGTCTCTGTGTGAGTCTATATGTGCATCTGTGCATGCATGTGTCTCTGCACATGTGTATCTATCTTGTGTCTGTGTGCATCTGTGCATGTATGTGTCTCTGCACGTGTATATATCTTGTGTCTACCTGTGTCTGTGCATGCTTGTGTCTGTGTGTGTCTGTATGTGTATCTGTGCATGCATGTGAGTCTCCGCACGTGTGGATGTATCTTGTGTGTCTGCCTGTGTCTGTGCATGTGTGTGGGTCTGCACGTGTGTCTCTGTGTCTGTGCGTGTCCGTGTGCATCCATGCATGTGTCTTCATGTGTGTCTGTGTCTATGTGTGTCTGTGTCTGGACATGTGTGTGTCTCTGCACGTGTGTATATGTGTCTTGTGTGCGTCTGCCTGTGTGTGTCTGGTGTATATTGTTTGCTTTTTGCGATTTCCATAGATGGATCGATTGAACCTGATCAAATCGCTCCTCCCAGCAGAGTACAGAGGAGCCGGGCGGGGAGACCAAAGCTTTTCATTCTCTGTCCTCCTGCGGCGTGTGCACCGTTTTCAAAGGCTTTTTCACGTGTGTCACCTGAGCCTGTTGACACCTGAGCCCAGGTTGGACAGGGGCTGCTGGTCACCTCTTGGAGCACCTGTCCTGTGCCGGCCCAGGCAGAGCTGAGAACAAGCCTTTCTGAGGCTCCTGTCTGAAGCAGCGAGTGCATGGTAGGGGGACGAACCCCAAACAAGGACAGAGGACGGTTTTTCAGACTGTGACGGTGTCGCTAGGAGGCAAATGGAATGGTGGGGCGCGTGGGGCGTGTGGGGGACACTTTTAAACGACCCGGTGGGACCATGCTTTTCTGAGGTGACAGTGGAGATGGACCAGTAACTATGTGAGGGAGCCACCCAGTGGGGGGCGGGAGAGACAAAGGACACCTCAGCTCCCAGGAGAAGGGGGTGAGGTCCTGGTTCACGGGGTCAGCCCACCCCACATCCAGCCTGAGGACATGACCGCGGGAGGGCTGGTGGGGTCTGGAGGCTGCGGAAGCCCAAGGCTGAGGGAGATGCTTGCCAGGCTGGACGACCACCGACCTAAGCCCCGTCATGTCACAAGGGAAGTCCTTGCCCCCTCCCACCCCCGGTGGGGGGCTTGCCTTTCCACTTCCATGTCAGTTTGGAGGTCACTTCCTGGGCCTCGCTGGGTGACCCTGTCCAGTTACCTCTTCTGCACATAAATGATGCTGACTGTGAAGGGAGGAAGCGGGGGGCTCCATCTCCGAGGATGAAACCGTCTCCCCAGTGAAACCCGCCTTCACCTCATGCTCCCCTAACTTCCAGCTCCAGGAGGGCGGAGCCCAGCCCTTCACATACGGCCTGGGAAACACTGACAGGGGAGGAGTTTGGGCCTTCTTTGCTCCAGAGTTTCTAGTGGGCTCCACTGCAGGACAGGCACCCAGCCTCAGTGGGGGGGGGGGGGTGCAGGGAGAATGCCTCCCCACCCCCAGAGGCTGCAGCTCGCAGGGAGCAGCCAGCAGCACAGGGAGTGAGGGGGGATGTAGAGGCACCCGGGGTTCTTCACCTGCCCGCTTCAGAAACGCACCGCGCCTCTGGGAGGGTGTGGCGCCTGTGGCCAGGTTCACTCACCTTGCTAACCATGACTTTG
>NW_011888871.1:305533-307441 GCF_000151845.1 Pteropus vampyrus | reverse complement strand
GCGCTGCCTTTGTCTCCTGAGTGGCTGCCTCCTTGAGAAGGGCTGCCGGCGGTTTGGGAACTGTTCCCTGTGGCGAGTGGCCTGGAAGGCAGACTGGGCAGCGCACGGCCTGGGGAGGGCCAGTGCTTTGGGCCCAGGAACGCGGGGCTGGCCTGCAAGGCCCTGGTCACTGGCTTGGGGAGTGGAGTCAGGCAATGCACACACGGGGTGGCCAGGGGGCAAACGGGAGCCCGCCCCTGACGTTTGCCTGGGGAGCTGCTGGCTGCCAGATTTCAGATACCGGGTGACATTTTCTGCTGGACACCTCAGGAAGGTGTGGAGAGGCCCCGTGAGCCCCACGGACCCGTTAGCGAGCACACAGCAGAGGGTGTGCAGGCCCCAGAGGGGCATAACAAAGGTGCTCTCCCCATGGGCGTGGGGACAGCGGCCACCCTCGGAACAGTGCCGGCTGCTGGGGGGCGGTGGGGGGGAGGTGACAGCTTCATGAGAGGTGAAATGCACCCCCCAGGAGCTTCTTTCTCAACCGTCCTGGTCTTGGACTCTTCCCCCAGAGCCACAAAGAGCAGAATAAGCAGATGCTGCAGCCCAGAGCTAGTTAGTGAAACATTAACTAGCAGCGAGGCCAGAATAAATAACTACCTGCAAAAGGTTACCCAGGCCACAGTGGAGGGGGCCAGGGTTCCGAAACATCTTATTAAATCCTTTCTTCCCTGAAATTTGACCAGGCTCCGAGTTTTCTGTCTAAATATACCAAGGTGTTTGTCTGGTGGCCTCTGGACTTGGGCTGCTGGCCGGGTTCGAGGAAGCGCCCAGAAACTTGAGAATGGGAGCAGTGGCCTGGGCCTGTGGCTCATCGTAGGAGGACAGAGCCCAGAGCCAGTCGTCAGTGACGGAGCTGCCCGTCGTGTCCACTGTGGGACAGGGGTAGGGGCCGAAAGGCCTTGCTTGCAGGTGAGTTAGAGCTAAGCCGAGTCTACTTTCTCGTCCAGCCAGCAGTAAACAGGGTCTGCTGTCCCCCAGACTGGCCCCTCAACTGCAGAGATGTCCGGCCGGCCTCGTGGGTGGCAGGTCCTCAGTCTGAGCCTCGGCCGAGCGACTGCCTCCCTCCTCCCTCTCCCCACCCAAGACTGCTCTCGTTAAAATTAAATTTAGCGTCTTGCATCATTCCAGCCCTGGTCGGAACTGCAGCACGGTTCCCGGGGAGAGTTTCTGAGAGGCTGGGCGTGTCTGTCTGTGACTTGCACACAGTCTGTGGTCACAGACGAGTTTGTCCTCCTGCCCCCCAGGGAGAGCGGACAGCCCCTCGGACCCCGAGCTGACGTCGCGCCTGTCGGGCTGTTTGGGAGGCCCTGGGACGGAGGCGGTGGGCGTCGTGCTGGCGTCCGGGGACCGGGCCGCGTTAGTTCCAGCCCTCTTTGGCGGCTCCGAGGGGCGGCGGGAATTCCGGGCCTCGAGATGTGTTATTAGTTGCTGAGCAGCAGCCACAGAAGAAGTGCAGACGCCGCAGGGCCGTGTCGGAGCAGGGCGCCTTGGAGCGCAGCCGCGTTCTTGGACTCGGACGTCAAACCTTGGCGTCTGCGGCCAGCGCCCCCAATGCCCTGTCCTCTCGCCGCTGACTCGGGGTCACCTCCTTTCCCATAGGCCACAGGAAGGTCCCGAGGATGAGCAGCCCTCGCCCACCGGGGAGGCGGCGGCGGACGCCTACCCCAACTGGCTCCGGTTCCACATCGGCATCAACCGCTACGAGCTGTACTCCAGACACAACCCCGCGGTCGAGGCCCTGCTGCACGACCTCGGGGTGCAGAGGATCACCAGCGTCGGTAGGTGCCCGCGCCCCGCCTTTCCATGGGGCCAGGCTGCTGGGGCTGGAGAGCTGGGAAGCCGGCCACCTGCTGGAGGGGCGCCGCC
>NW_011888871.1:301966-304530 GCF_000151845.1 Pteropus vampyrus | reverse complement strand
TGTTCCCTCGCTCCCGAGGGCGACCGAGGCCGATGAGGAAACACCCAGCGCTTTGGCCGGCTCGTCCGTCCACTTAGCGGGCTTTCTCGGGCACCTCCTGCGTGCCGGGCCCTGTCTGGGTGGTGGTGACTTACACTGCCCCCAATCTGAGAGTCCCAAGGGCACAGGAGAGACACACGCCGACCAGGAGCGGATGCCTTAAAAGCCACACAAAAGGCGTCGAGGGGCCTTGGGACGGAAGGTGACCTTCGTCGGGAAGGAGGCTGGGGACAAAGGCAGCTCCCAGCAGAAGGGCGAGCGGGGCTTCCGGGGAGCGGCGAAGGGCTGGAGCAGTGCGCTGAGCCTGCTCCGCCGTCCGCGTGCACCGCCCTCTGCCTCGGTTTCCCCATGGGTCGGGAATGTTCCGTCTCATTCTGACGAGGTGGTGAACGTGAGCGAGCTCGTGAAATGCTAAGCCGCGTTTTGCGGTGTGGCTTCCACGGCCGCCCCCTCGGGGGGGGTGGTGCAGGGTCCGGGGTGGGGGCTGCAGGGGTGCAGAGGCTGGCCAGGCTCACCCCCTGCTCGGGAGCAACCCCTTCTGGCCCGCGGGGGCCGAGCTCTGGGAGCAGAGGCAGGGGGTGGACAGCCCGCCAGGGTCCGCCGGGCTGCTTCCCCCATTCCCACCGGCAGCCTGGCCCTGGGCAGCCTCCACCCATGCGGCCCACCTGTGCCGGGCAGCAGTGTGGTAGACAGATCCCGTGGCCTGGGACCACCCACCCCGGGGTTCTGGATCGGGTGGCCTGCAGTGAGTCTCTGCCCCCGTCTCCTGCCGGCTGTCTGAGCTGGCCTCACGCCAGCCTGTGCCCTGGGCGGTGGGCCCATCACGGTCGCTCCGCAGGTGCCCGGCCAGTGCCGAGGGGGTGGGACCGCGGGACCGGGCGCCGTCCCCCGGGCAGGACAGCGGACCCGGGTTCCACCAGTCACCGGCCACGGTGCGCATGGCGAGTGGATTCACCTCCAGTGCTCGGACACCGGGCGCTGGGCGGTCGTAGTCTGCACATCTGAAGTCCCAGCGTAGCTGGTTCGATGGCGCCCCTGAGCCGACCTGCACCTGTCTGGGACACCTGAGCTGATGAGACCATTTATAAACCCGCGAACGTTCACGCGGTACCTGTGGCCACCTGCGCCTTTGTCATCTGAAATTCTCGAAACCCCTGGAGCCTCTGAGGAAGGGCGTGAGCCTGAGGAGTATGCTCCGGGCCTGTCGGGGGCTTCGCACGGGCGGCGGTGGCGGCGTCCCCCCTCGCGGGTCCCCATGCGGCCAGCGCCTCCGTGCCCGGGCGCCCAGTGCTGGCAGAGCCGGAGCCTGGAGAAGGGCCGGGGGGCGGGCATCGGGCCCCCTTCCCTGCCGCCTGGGGCGGAGACGTGGTGGGGAGGGGGTCACCTTTGTGAAAAGACCCCTCGTCCAGAGGAAGCAGCACCGGCTCTCAGCCACGAGCAGAGTGGCACCCAGGCCCGGTCTGTGGGTCTGCAGGGGAGGTGGCCTGGGGCCAGGCCTCTGGTGGCCCCGTGACTGCACACTTTTCAGGAGGCATCTGCCCCCACATTTAGCTGTGACCCCTGAGGACACAGGGTCCAGCTTCACACTGACATGGCCTGGGCCGAGGGTGGTGATGTTGGAGCCTCGTGCGGGCCTGGCAGGGCCTCCCAGGTGGACGTGTCCAGTGTCCGTGTGGTCTGGGGGTCTTTAAAGAGTGAGGCCGGCACATTGAAGAGTGGGAGGCGGCCCATCAAAGCACAGCCGGGGTCTCGTCACTGGGGACTGGAGGCGCTGGCTCCGGTTTCCAGGGGAAACAGAGCTGAGTAGCGGCTGTGCCCCGCGAGGGGCGGTGTTCCTGGAGCCCTCGGTCACTGGGAGAGTCGGCGCCCTTGACTTTCTACGGTGAGGACGTGGAGACCGTGCAGCGGCCGCGCGGCGGGGCCCTGCTTCCCGCAGGAGAAAGGTCGAGTGACCAGATCGACATGAGATTTCGTCCTTAAGGAAAACGGAGGTCGGAGCCCCGGAGACAGCTGATGTGTGTCGCCGCCTGGCCAGGAAGGGGCGCTTGGATCCGGGGACCCCGGTTACTAAATGGGAACGGGGGCGTCAGCGGGGCTTCCTCGGGCCACCGACTTTGTAATAGTCGCCCCGTTTCCATCTTACTAAAACCCCACGTCCACCGGAGAAGCTTAGAGAGCGGAGGGGAGGGAGGGGGTCGGCGTCGTCGCAGAGCGGCTCTCGGGAGACGGGAGTGCGGAGCTCCCGCTGCCCGTCCCCGCGTCCGCAAACGCGCCCTCCGAGGGGTGGCCGTCGGCGGCGCACAGACGCTTCGCGGGCCGCTCTGCCCACAGTTGGGTCGTAGACAGGGCGCCGTGTTGCTGCAGGTCCTGGGCGTCATGGCCACCCCGTGGGGCCACCGCACACCGTCTGTCTTCCCCCAGGGTGGGCGCTTGGGCGTGAAGTGGCATTTGTGACGGGCTGTGTTCCTGAGGAGGGCACGGGCTGGGGGAGCTTCGTGGCTGACCCGTGTCGCGCCCTGGCCCAG